>NC_060210.1:156726363-157049772 GCF_021130785.1 Homalodisca vitripennis | reverse complement strand
ACTCTCAGCGACGAAACAAACCTCGTTTTGACGTCTACAGTTGAAGTGGTGCTGCCTCACAGAGTTTTGTAATTAACTATGTTTTGATATTCCACAGTTAACTTTAATACCCGTATTTACTCGACATCTCAGTCCGGTTATTTTACGGTTTAACTTTATTCGTCTTATTGCATTAGTTATTTGTATTTAACTTGTGTTTGATTAATTTAAAACTTTTGTCGTAACCGATTATATTGTAAAGATGGCGAACGCATTATCAGTAACGGGAGAAAGGGGGATAACAACTTTGTAATGAAATGCATTTTAGTTGTGAACAATGATTTTTGTGACTCACAAGAATACACAAAACTTTGAACACTTTTGTAAAAAAAACATACAAATAAATATGTAACACAAATAATTTATTATTACACATACGTTGATGATATAATTTGTCTATTCAATGGAAATTAAAGACAAATAGATATGTTCAAAAATACTTAAACCAAATCCATCCTAATCTAAATGTTACTAATGAGAAAATAATGCAACAAACTATCTTGATTTGACTATAAATAACCAACGTCAACAAAAAGCACAATTTTAAAATTTACAGTAAACCAACATACACACATTTAGTTTATCCCTTCCTCATCCAAATACTCACATCACAAAAACTGGCTGCATTGAAATAAATAATTGATAGAGTACACAAAATTCCAATGAAAACTGAAGATTTTGATAAAGAATTGAATGTTATTAAATACATTGTCCCAAATAATGGATACAAGCCGAGCACTATTGATGTAGAAATAAGGAGCGCCACAGAAAAAAAGAAAATAAGAAGAAATAAGAAAGAGTTATCAAATACATCAGACTATTGCTACAAATTAACAAATCATTTTATAAACAAGGATATCAATTAGCTTTCAAAACTTCTATACATTTCTAATAACCTCGGTTTTATAATCAAAAATAAAAGTAATTAAACAAAACAAATTCAAACTTTAATAATAGTGGAGTGTACAAATAAAAATGAATCGATTGTCAAAACAACATTGACAAAAACCGGCCGATCCGTCAAAATTAGATTTAATGAACATATTATAATCAAATTCGTAGTTAGTAATTCTGCACCAAAATCCATACATTTTAGGTCCTACAATGTGCTCAATTTCTCAAATTTTTTCATAAACATTCATTGTTGTCAAACAGTTTGAACTGCCGATATATGAATACAAAGGAATTTCAAAAAGAAAAACAAATCATACTTCACGAAACATGTTTAAAAATTGTGCACTACCTTGTAAAGATAGGATCGTGCGAATTCCGCTGATCTCCGTTCCCTGAAGACAGTATAACGTTTCCATCACTCTCACGTGCCGTGCGCCCTCTGTACACACGACCAAGTAGTTGACAGAGGGGCGTCAAGTATCGCAGAAATGTAAATAGCTTTATTAAAAGAGAGCCCTTGGGCGTCTTAGCTCTATATTGGGGTGTTAGTGGGGGAGAGTTGGTACCCCTGTCGCAGAATGAGGCGATATAAATAGACACAGTGTGTTAATAGCGGAAGCGTACCAAAATAAAACGCATGCAATCAGGAACATCTGACTGAATAGCGTACTATTTACATTTCTTCTGTAATAAATCAGTATAGAATAAATAAATAGTTCTGTTAGATTTTGGATGAGAGAAAGCGGACCTTCATTCATTAGAAGTCGGCATCTGTATTTCCGTGGCCTAAAGATATTAACCATGGAGATTAATGTTTTTTAGAACCTTTTGATACGCTTGTAATTATGAAGAAATTATTAATTACAGCGTAGCCTAGCTTGTAATTCTACTTGTAAAAGCGTGTAAATTCCGCTTGTAATTAGCGTGCAACAATTTGACACGCTTTTAAGTCTTCATAAAAGGGTGTTTAGATGGAATGTATAATTTCATCGTATTCGATGTTTCTCAGTTATCTTAAAACTAGTAAGGAAATTAACCGAAGACACGTGGTGATATTTTAAAACTACATATCTAGCGTTTACTCTAGGGATGATATTATACATATTTTTTTATGTTCCATTTAAATATATTAATTTTACTTCAACAATATCAAATAGAAAATACAACACGATGTGCGCTAATTAAAAAATTAAGCGCTTCAGATATCTGTGCTATTAGACAGAATATGCAGTATTAAAACATAGTACAATTCCTTCTTTCAAAAATGAACGGAGTATTAGTAAAATATATTTTTAAAGTGTATACGGTTTCAAATTTGTTTTTCTAAATTTTAAATATTTAAAACTGTACAACTCTCCCGAGTTCTCTCCGAATTCTTGGGATGGATGTTCGCTGTCAAATGAATTAACCCGAAGCGTTTTTTAAACAAAAATAAAACTAGCCCACTATGGGTTAGAAGCTCTCCAGAGAAGCACCTGTGCAATAAGGTGAGCGCAGTACTTGTATATATTCCACACAATTACACCTCATGATAAAAGCTGATACTATAGAGTAGCATATTATACAGTTTCAATAAAAAACGTTACTATATATTTGATACTGGCTCCTCTTGGTGTTTATTACATAGTGTAATATTTGAAATTTAGTGGGAAAAATACTTACATATGATGATGATGCACGACCGATTTCGTCAAGAACAATTTTAATCAGACAAACTGGACATCACTCTTGAAGTATTCCTGAAATGTGGGTGTGAAGTAAAAATACTTACATAATATGATGATGATGCACGACCGATTTCGTCAAGAACAATTTTAATCAGACAAACTGGACATCACTCTTGAAGTATTCCCTGAAATGTGGGTGTGAAGCAAAAAGGAGGGCAGTATTAAATATTCTTATAAACTTTGCGAAAACATTTATTTATACATTACAACCAAAACGCACATTATAAATTAGTATTGTATTATTAATGTGTATATTGATGGATAAAAGTATTTTAAGGTTATTATTTTGTATGAACCATAAGACACAATAATTTATTGTTCGAATGTTTAAAAGTTTATCTGAATTATAATGAGTTTTTAACCCAAAATTTCTAGAAAGATTAAAAATACATTTTATGAAATAATTGGAATTAATTTATTACATTGATTCATTACATTATTAATAAGCGATTGTTACAGACGTACTTAAGAAATTATCATTAAAACAGAAAAATAATATATTGTATTACACGTATAACAAAACTGACCTATAATTCATAATACATAAATAGGAAATCAAGGGATAGTAGCGCCAGTGCAGATGAGCGGATAGAAGCAACAGTGAATCAGTGACACTAAAGACAACATTCAACATACAACTGAATCTAACAGCAGATCACATGCCATGGCATTAATTACGTGTGCGCTGCAATAATTTTTCATGGTCTATCTTTTGGACTTTGTAAAGTCGGAAGAATTTTTTAACGTGATGTTACTATTTTGGAACAATTAGGCATTCGCCAGAAAGCCGAACATTTTACAACATTTTCAAAAACCTGGAGGATAGGAGGACAAACATGAAAAAGGAGGACATGACCTCCTAAAGCCGGAATTCTAGCCACCCTGCTTGTGCGGGATCAATCCTTACGCTGGGCGTAAATTTGGATATATCGTAAGGTATATCACAAAACTCGCAACGACGCCAGGTTTTGGCAGAGCACTGAGAACGGACAGCTAAAGACCGCTCGCTGGCCGGTAAGAATGTTTGGAAGTATCGGTCCTAGGAGTGAGCGAATAGCCACGACCAAGGATACTTTAAACCTATGATGGGAGGGGTGAGTGTAAATTGATTTATTATCTGCATGTCGGTATTGCCTGTAGGAGTGTAATATTCACAGCTACGTACGATTCGTTTGCGACCAATTTCGGGCTAATTATTAATATAATATACAAATCTAGATATAAAATACATGTCAAGATTGGCGATTCCAATCTGAATTAATGTTCATAATTAATTATAATCGTGCCGGAATGGAAATTGAAATAGCGAACTGCTGCAACAGCATATGCCTAGAGAATCCTCCGAGGAAAGAAGATTGATGTTCCTCGAGGGTTAAGTAATCGATGGCGGTATATTAGGATTGAAAGCACGCACACAGATGAGGTTGTGTGTTATGTTCCATCTGGGGTTCCATTCTGGGCTACGATATCTGGTTGTTTCGCTAGCTGAGTCTTCTACACGGAGTTCTGCTCATGAAAATGGCAATTTTGCTTAAGATCATTACATTTTTTCAGATTTTACAAGAAGCATAACAACGAGTATCATATTATATGAACACCAAAAATGTTATGTAACAATTTAAAGCTCACATCTTCTTGGCCTCCATAGCCACACAATGTAGAACAATCCTACTTTAGCGTCGGTTTGTATTACGCTGTTAACGAACATTCAGCAAACACAGTCCATTATCATACAATTTGGCAAACAACAGCTAAAACCGTATATTGCGGCACACTTTCAGTAAAAACACCAGTCCCGTACGTGAGAGGAAATGAAATGGATTCCTAAATAATAAGAGTGTTGTGCTGTAGTTTGTGTGGCGCTGTTGTTATCCAGCAGGCGTGTGTGTTTACCCTCCGTGGAAATATGTGTTTGTTTCAGAACGCATGAAATAATTCTGGTTTTTTAATAAGTGTGTTTAAACTGTTACATTTTCGGAAAGAAAGAAAGTAACATTTGTTATGGATCTAAATATATATGCAACATTTACATCAAAATCAATCCGCTTGTCTTATCGGCGCCACGATGTAGGGACAAGAGGGTCCTCGGCCCCTTTTGGAAGAAGGAAAAACGAAACACTCGAGGAATCAAATTTATATTTCTAAAAATTGATGTGAAACGTTATCAAAAAAAGTGTTAATGTGGTGTACCTGTAAAACATAAATTAAATGTTGCTTGTGTTTGTTAAATTAAAAGTAGCAGGTTCATTAAGACGCCATGAATGACAGCACTGGTAAAAACTTACAGCATCGGACATGTTCATTCATTTATTTCAACTAAACTAAAATTGGGAAACAGAAACTAAATAAAAACTTGGGCCTATTTGAACGAAACCGCCACAGCTAGCATTGAAATTTATTAAACTTTAACCGTTGACCTAACAAGTTTGATACTTCTAATCCTACTCCAAATGAGTAGTAACTGTAAATCTTACTTAACTATAACTGTGAGAAGAAAACTATGGCTTGAGACGGCACTGACACCCTCGACTCGCGAAGGGCAGTAAAACCATCACATGTCCATTATTGCTTGGATTATGTAATTACTAGAGAGTGAGTAAATACGATTCAGTAAGAAGACGCACATTTTGGAGCAGTACTCTCGTATAGTGAGCCCGCAGCTTTTTTACGATCATAATTTGTAGTTTAACGCACAAAGTTAAGCCAAATTAATGGGCGAATTTAACATAGAAGAGAATGTATTTAAATATTGCCATATGCGCGAAAAAATTCTCTGAGCCTCTCTTTTTAACATTTTCATTGCGTTTACATAGCCGCAGAAATAGTTCTTGCTCCCCTAAACATTTTCTAGCGCCGCCCATGCCTTGTCTAGAGAATGGACTAAACCTCAGAAGACATACTATAAACCTGAAGTAAAGTTTCCATGAGACACTCCCCCCATACGGATTGTACCCTTATTTCCCGAGACAATCAAGGGCGGACAGTTACAGTCAGTCAGTGAGTGGGCCCTACAATCACCGGCCATTGTGTTGTCCTCTCAACCCTCACCTGTCTGCGATAAATAACATATTACAATAACACCTTCAAGCATCATTAGGGCCTGACTTCATCCCCGTTTTGGTAGTATCTCTCTGACCTGTCTATTTGACGGAGAACTCTAATCGTGTCTAATGATGCAGCCATCAGGAGCAGTCCCAAGATTCTACTCTCCATTGGTATTCTAAGAAATAATAAACAAATAATATTAATTGAAAGCCGTGTGATTGGTTCTGTTCATGTCTCACATTTGAAATTCCCATTTTCTATTATCACAATATTCATGACTGAAATTACAAGAAACATAAACTAGTAGTTATATTCTTTTCATTCTTGGAGAGTTCACAATATTTTTCACGAATCGAAAATGTTTCTTAGTCCCTTAGATTTCTTCAGATTAAATTAAAAAGAACATGTAACCAAAGTGTCTACTATATTGTCTTACTTTGCATTTGCTTCATATGCATTGCTTGCTTTGGTTTCCTTCCTAACGCTCTTTCCAAACAGCAGCATCTTTAATATTTGAGAACAATTTTGATTTCACTTTTGGCATTTCAACGCTTTTACAACTGCATCTAAAGTAGTGTTTTCAGAGGTACGGTAATAATTTTCGTAAAAATAAAGTTTAATTAACTGCTACGAATGTACGATATTTAGTCAGTAATATAGTACCGTAAAAGTATTTTACACAAGGGCGAGGCAGATAAGTTATTGGAAGTGAAACTGGACATCGCCGCAGTGAACGGATATCTTGAAGATAGCTTTAATACAGTTACAATAAAATATTGTTGATCTTCCTGCCTTTGTTTAATACTGTGTGTGTACTTACACTGTAAATAAATAAATAGTAATACATCGTTTATTTTATCTCGTTTTTATTGTATGCGAATGTTCTGTATTTTACTCTGAATTATGGGGGAATGTCAGTCTTGTCGTGGGTTTACCGTAGTGGCGCCTCCATTTATCTTGGTAAGAAAGACGATATATTGCCTGGAACAATCTGGATAATAGTTCTCAATATTAAGGAGTGATTGCAATGCTCCAGAGGGCCGTTAACCTTTAATGTAGGGAGCAACAGTGAGTGAGTCACCCGACCAGCAGACGAGAAGAGGGCTGGTGGGGGGGGGGGGGTGAGTAATGTCTGCAATACAATCACAGACAGCAAGTGCAATAACAAGGGTAGCAGCAGCGTGCCACCACAGGGATTCTTCCACACGCATATAAATCAAGCCTAGATTCAATATCAGATAACCATTGAATAGGTGTCAAGTCATATCCGTACATAACATGTCCTTCCTTGATTTACATATTTATAACATCGATATCTCGTTAGAGGATTACCATCTCGAGAGTGCTGTTGGTGTAGTAGCAATTACTACAGTTGTCCAAGATTAATCGTCAAGGCTATTCAATGTTTGTCACTGTGCGTACATAACACTACACACACACACACACACACACACACACACACACACACACACACACACACACACACACACACACACACACACACCCACACCACACCACACCACACCACACCACACCACACAATCGAAACACAGATGATTTTGTGCAAACTGACTACTTAAACTTATATCTCGGTTTATTGTCTTATTTACATGAAATGACTAAAGAATTGGACTCAATCTCGCTGTATGAGTTATTTATAAGCCAGGGGATGAGTTATAAGATTAATAATATATTTCTTAATTACATTTTCTTCAAAGTAATGTATGTTTATAACGTCTCAAGATAGAATATGAGGGATATTGAAAAAAATTAGGTTTATATACAGAAATATTGGCCAGGTTTACGTTTTATCATAGTCAATCGAGGCCTATACGATTGCAGTGGCCACTAGGATCAATATACCTGTAGAGCTCAAATTGGCGTATGTGAGTTTATAATCGATTATAGAAGATTAATAGAGAGGTTTCAAACTACCGGATAAAGCGGAACATAGGTTTTAGAATTCTGAGCTTGTATAGCAGATGGAAACAGTGACTGAGGGTCTCTGAGCTGATCAATAAACTAAAGATAACGCTCAGATATACCCAGCAACATAATCTATAGATTGTATAGTTTTTAAAACCACATCTATTGTGATTATATTATTGTATCCCTGTACTTAATCTTACAATTATTAATGTAGTATTCACAAATGGTTGTCTTATTGAATAGAAAATTAACGTTTTGGTTTAAATGTGATCATGTGCAATGTGTACATTTTCGCATAAAAATCCAATTATCTGTTTTTAATTAATGTTAAGCTACTGTTTCATCAATAAACAAAAATAATTATTAGAATACTTGAATAAAATGAATTATAGTTCCTCTCACCACTCTCTTCCACTGCTACGATAACAATCATCCCATAATATGCAAGACGATTTTATTGTAATTCAAGCCAAGAATATATAAATACTCTGCTAAGAGTAACTGTTAATGGGCCAGAGTGATGAAGACCAAGCTTCACTTGACAGATTCATTCCTCTTTCATTTCTGTGACAGTTCCCGTTGTAGAAGTGGTTTCATTGATGAACCCCAATTCAGTAAATAACTATCGGCCTGTCTCTATTTTGGCCTGTATTGAGCAAAATATTCGAAAAACTCTTTTTGTCAAGAATGCTAAATTTTTTGAACAAGCACAACCAGCTTTCAGACGACCAATTTGGTTTTCTGAAAGAGAAAGTCGACAATTGACGCTATAGTGAATCTTGTCGATATGATTGTAGAGGGAATTGAAGGTCATAATCACACATTAAGTGTATTTCTTGACCTTTCTAAAGCATTTGACTATGTTGACCACAAATCACTGCTAGACAAATTAGAGTCCCACGGCATTCGAGGCGTGCCGCTTTTATGGATTAGTTCATTCTTAAACCATAGAACACAGGTCGTCCAAATTTCGAATCAAATTTCAAAACCTACTGCACTGAGCTATGGCGTTCCCCAGGGATCAATACTCAGTCCCATTCTTTTCCTGATCTATGTTAATGACATTGAATCATCATTACTGCATGGAAAGCTTGTGCAGTACGCAGATGACACGACTCTCTGTTTTAGAGGAAGTAAAACAAAAATTAGAAATACAGACCTTTGTTGACCTTATCAATTGTGTCCAACATTTCAATAGCGTCAATCTTCAAATAAACTCATCAAAATCAAATTTCCTACACTTTTTAATGCGCTCTATAGGCATTGATAAAGGTTCTGCTGTTACGGTTGCAGATAAATTGTTAGAGGAAGTCTATTCTTCAAAGTTCCTTGGAATACACCTTGATCGAGGGTTGACATGGAAAAATCGCATTGATCATGTTTGTTTATGTCTTAAGATCTTTGTCAAAATATTGCGTAGGTACTGATTACGGCGTACTACGGTCTAATGTATCCCCACCTTTCGTATGGAATCGTTTTGTGGGGAGCATGTGCAAACAAACCATTTTATGAGAGTTTTCAAATTACAAAAAAAAGCAATTCGCATTATCGCTAATTTAAACTTCAGAGAGTTGTTGCAGGACAGCGTTTAAAAATTTGCAACTGTTGACTCTGCCATGTCTCTATATCTTAGAAACAACTTTATATTGTTTGTCTAAATGTGCCTTAACCAGAGGACGAGACATACATGAATATGAGACAAGAGGCAGAGATAACTATCGTTCGGGGAATGCACCGAACGGTGGCTTATGAACATTTAACCTTCGCAGACAGGTGTTCCTTTTATAAACAGATTGCCAAACAAAATTAAAAATGCCTCAACGCCCAAGGTGTTAAAAACCCGTATCAAACTCTGCCTGGCGTCAAAAGCTTTCTACTACAGTGTTGTTAAGTTTCTGGCATTCAAATGGGAGACCACGCGATGAGGAAACTGACTCCAACGCCGAAAGTGGGCGTAATTGGCATGAATGGGGAGTGAATGTTTAAATGTTGTAAGTTTGAATGTATCCTTTATGTGGGATGAATGAAAAAAAATATATATGAAAATTGACATTTGTTATGCAATGTATATTGTTAACTGCAATAAACAATTTGATTTGATGTTAGCTCAGAAGTTTTCTATGCACTGTATGCGACACGGTGAAACTCCTCGTTATAGACGTGGTTTCATTGATGTTAGCTCAGAAGTTCTCTATGCACTGCATGCGATACGGTGAAACTCCTCGTTATAGACGTGGTTTCATTGATGTTAGCTCAGAAGTTTTCTATGCACTGTATGCGACACGGTGAAAAACCCCTCGTTATATACTCGTAAGTGGTTTCATTGATGTTAGCTCGGATGTTCTCTATGCACTGTATGCGACACGGTGAAACTCCTCGTTATAGACGTGGTTTCATTGATGTTAGCTCAGAAGTTCTCTATGCACTGCATGCGATACGGTGAAACTCCTCGTTATAGACGTGGTTTCATTGATGTTAGCTCAGAAGTTTTCTATGCACCTGTATGCGACACGACGGTGAAACCCCTCGTTATATATAAGTGTTTCATTGATGTTAGCTCAGAAGTTCTCTATGCACTGTATGCGACACGGTGAAACCCCTCGTTATAGACGTGGTTTTCATTGATGTTAGCTCAGAAGTTTTCTATGCACTGTATGCGACACGGTGAAACCCCTCGTTATAGACGTGGTTTCATTGATGTTAGCTCAGAAGTTCTCTATGCACACTGTATGCGACACGGCGAAAAGTCTCGTTATAGACGTGTAGACGTGGTTTCATTGATGTTAGCTCAGAAGTTCTCTATGCACTGTAATGCGACACGGTGAAACCCCTCGTTATATAAGTGTGGTTTCATTGATGTTAGCTCAGAAGTTCTCTATGCACTGTATGCGACACGGTTGAAACCCCTCGTTATAGACGTGGTTTCATTGATGTTAGCTCAGAAGTTTCTCTATCTACTGTATGCGACACGGTGAAATCCTTTCGTTATAGACGTGATTTAATTGGTGTTAGCTCAGAAATTTTCTATGCACTGTATGCGACACGGTGAAACCCCTCGTTATAGACGTGGTTTCATTGATGTTAGCATCAGAGAAGTTTTCTATCTACAGTATGCGACACGGTGGATCCTTTCGTTATAGACGTGATTTAATTGGTGTTAGCTCAGAAATTTTCTATGCACTGTATGCGACACGGTGAAACCCCTCGTTATAGACGTGGTTTCATTGATGTTAGCTGAGAAGTTTCTATCTACAGTATGCGACACGGTGGATCCTTTCGTTATAGACGTGATTTTAATTGGTGTTTATGTCAGAAATGTTTCTATGCACTGTATGCGACACGGTAAAACCCCTCGTTATAGACGTGGTTTCATTGATGTTAGCTGAGAAGTTTCTATCTACAGTATGCGACAACGGTGGATCCTTTCGTTATAGACGTGATTTAATTGGTGTTAGCTCAGAAATTTTCTATGCACTGTATGCGACACGGTGAAACCCCTCGTTATAGACGTGGTTTCATTGATGTTAGCTGAGGTTTCTATCTACAGTATGCGACACGGTGGATCCTTTCATAGACGGTTGATTAAATTGGTGTTACGCTCAGCAAGTTTCTTTGCACAGTATGCGACTACGGTGAATCCTTTCGTTATGGAAGTGGAATTATTTATGTAGCCCATAACTCAAAGCGGAGTCTGGTCGAATAACAGCTCAGTGTCTCCTATAAGTTTGGGCTTTACTTTTCCTGGCGCTTAGGAGTACAGCCCTGAAACTACTGTATGTGGATTCTGATTATTGGCGTAGCTGTTGAGGGCTTTATGATGTCAATAACTCATCCGTCCCAACCCACGTCTTGGAATTTCGTTAATTTAGCTGGAGTAAAAGCGACGATTACTTTTGTTCCCCTTAATTTCTTTACTTTCTTTAGCCGTGTCTCCGTTTGTTTCTGTGTTGCTGACAAATAAAAAAAAAGAAAAACCCTGTTCAGGTTTTAGTGTTACCACAAACTGGACTATCCTCTCCCTGTGACTCCAACGCCAGACTGACTATGACCAGCCAGCAGCAGCCTCTCCCTATATTTAGCTGTTTTGATGTTGCACGTGGAACACCGGAAGGCAGTCTATTAGTCGCTCCCATGACAACTTAACCTACTCTATTTTCATTCTCTCCCATTATTGCCGCCGTCTGTTCTCTCTGGCAGCTTTGCAGTCATTCACAGTTATACAGAGGCGGGGTGTATCTGGTTTGTTTGTCTGTTTGTTTCTTATGTAACATCAATTCCATTTGATACGGATATTATTATTCCATCAAGGGTGTAAGAGGTAGTTGTTAGATAAGGGTGCGTCTACAGTATCTAAGAAATGTAAAGCACATGAAATTAACAATACATATTTGAATAATAGATCTGACATTGTCTCATAAAGAACGAAGAAAGAGAAAAGTGTCTCATATTATGATGGAAGAGGAATATCCTAATTTTGGGATTGAACTGGAAGTATTTTCATTTTGAATATAACATATATCGTAGCTTGAGAACGGATTCTTAGCTGAGAAAGATTATACGCCAAAACAATATGCTCTGCTGATTCCAAATTCCAAGTTACTAATGCAACATAACTTTTTGACCGTTCGAAGCTTTTTCGATGATTTGAAGGCAAAATTTAAATTTAGGTTACGTTATTTTGTATCCTATACCACTTTAAATATCACAATAAACCAATGTTCAATTATATAGATAATTTTATAGGAATTTGGGGGGGGTGGGGGGGGGGGGGGGTGGGGGGGGGGGGGGGTGGGGGGGGGGGGGGGTGGGGGGGGGGGGGGGTGGGGGGGGGGGGGGGTGGGGGGGGGGAAAGGTAGGGAGAGATTCCTCAGTGGACACTACCAGTACTTGCCTTTCGTGATTGGACAGTCAACAAATAAAAGTCACAACTTATGGGTAAACATTCAAGAGGCTTTGTCATTAATTAAGCAAAAGATTCCTCAAACTGCTGATGTTCACAATGTTGTTTATGAGTCTGAGATTGAGCGACCTTTGTCGGTGTCATCAAAGCTGACAAGTAAAACTAACAAAAAGACACATCAATGCCCAGCGATTGTGAGTGATGGTTTTGTACGACATCCCTGAGGGAAGTACTGAAGCAGAAGAAGCTATCAAGTCATGGGAAGATCATCCGGCGTGTATACAAGCTAACATAGACCCTAATCACGTTCGTCCTCGATGCTCATGTATACCTCAACAACCATTTAGTTACAAGAAGGTACTTCGTCAGTTGTTCGGAGGAGGAACTACAGATAACAGCGAGACCACTCTGGGAGACAGGGATGAATTTGTGCAAGACAAGGGTGCTGATAATTATGCTGCAGAGTTAAAGAATACATTGATAAGTTTCACACAGGAATTTGAGGAGTTGAACAAGTAAGGTTATTTAAAATATTTATTAGATTTCAAGATACAAATTGAAGCAAATTTGTGAATAAAACATTTTTTAATCTCATTTTAAAAATTACTTTAATGGAATAAATTTAAGACTAATTGAATAACGTACACAAGATGTTTTAAACATGTTGCTAAATAACATTTTATTAATTAATTTAATTTAATTAAGTCATGAAATAATATATATTATGTATTTATTAAGTGCTAAATCTTAAAAAAGGTGAGACCAACTTTGTCTTGGGAATATAAGAACAATTGTGAAAATCTTTAACTATAACTATCTTGTAACTGTGCAACTACATTATCTGTTTTCTTTGTAGTTTATTCAGCTTCAACTTTTTACTTATAATTTTTTGTTGGAAAAATTTATACATTTTCTTGATAGAAAATAATGATAGTTACTATAATTAGTAATTTTGCATTGCAGAAAATACGAAGAGATGCTTGCAGATCAAAACACACCAAAAGAAGATTTGGAACATACTGAAATTTTGCTAAAGAACAAGGAAGAGGAAATAAAAGAGATATTAACAAGATTTAATGAGGTATATCATATTTTTTGGCAGATTAGTCACTATTTTAATACTGTATTGATAATTACTATGGTATGGACTGTTTATATAATTACAATAATACCAGTCAGTCTGCTTTTTAGAATACATAATTTTATCATTTTCTAAAAGCTTTTGTAACTCAAAATCAATTTGAAAATTTACTGTAAACATTAACATATTTTGTTTATAAACATAATAATTTGTTTATATTCTCTTCTACATACACATAAGATGTAATGATGATCCAAAAAATCAATTTTGCTCTCAAGGATTTTGGGACTACCTGAGTAAAAAATAGGTTTTAAAGAAACTTTTACGTATACATGAAACTATGTATAATTCATGTAATTGTCAATATTATAACAGTACTCAACAGTAACTAACAACCATTAAGCGCTCCAATTTAATTAAGGCAAGAATTAACATGCTCGTTGCCACAGGTTACATTGTATATCATAACATTAGCATCTGTATCATTTGGTAGTCAATGTGATAAAATTTCTCGTCTGACCACTTATATTCACTAAGATCATCTATTGGTGCTTTTAATGACAGCTGAAGGATATGTACCAATGTATAACAAAATTGCACCAAATGCAGTCCATCACTGATAATTTTTTAACATTTTGTCTGACTGAACTGGTCTCTGCTGAATCCACTGATGACCAAATATTGTTACACTTTGTACAATAATGTAATGCTCATACAAGATGTCACTTACAAATAGGTCTTCAAATTTCCCTAAAGCTGATGTTACACTAGGCTGCAGGTTGGCATCGCTTAATGAAACAACTGCTAAAAGAGATTTTCACTGCAATATTATATCGGCTCTAGGACAGTTGCTAGTGAGAGATGGCCAAATAATGGCTGACTCTCAACAGTAGGCCTACAGCGTCAATGCCAACATTTCCTAGTTGTGCATAAACGATATACATGAGGTTTGAATATCTTACAATTCAAATAATTTTTTTGTATACAAGTTTTTCTAAAATCATATTTTGTGTTACAGGTGAAAGAAATCACTGATAGGAATCACTTGGAGGGAAACAAAACGAGGGGTGGATTCTATAACTTGGAGTCGTACAAGAGCACTACATCAGTTCGGCTGGCTCAAACTCTACGTAGGGTGCAAATATTCAAAGAATCATTAAAAAGAAGACCTAGTGGTGCCTATCCAACAAAAAATGTTCTTGTACAAAGTTCATATTGATAAAAGAAGTGTATCATTTACTCTAACACATTTTGATTTTTCCTTCTCATAAATAACAAGCGAAGAATGCTTTAGAAATGGCAATAATTGATAAAATGCTATAAAACCGATAGTAATTCAACAAAAGTATCAATCTATATATATAAAAATGAAACTGTTCGTGTGTAACAGCATCACTCACAAACGGCTGGACGGATTCGCCTAATTTTTTTTAAAATTTGTTCATCTTGATCTGTAGAAGGTTATAGGATACTTTTTATCCCTTTCCCGATTCAGGATTCCGCCCCACTGGTTACAGAAATACCCGTAAGAAATGCATTGCAGCAAACATATGTTATTAAGTGAAAGAGTCTTTTCAAATTTTTAATCAGCTGTTCTTTGTAAACATATATAATGCGACAAAAAATTGTTGTTATTTTTGACAGTAACTAAGTAAACATAAATATTTTTGACGTTTCTATGTAAACAAACATTTTTTGACATTTACAACGTGTCACAAATGTCAAATTTTTGATAAACGTGATTTGATATCTTTTTTACAATTTCCAAGAACAGTGTTATTTTCCATCAGTAAAAGGTTTAAAAAAATAGGCAAGTATTTTTGTTTTCTCAAGGCAAACTGTACGTCGGTGTTGGAAATAATATGAGTCACTTGAAACAAGTACACATACACGGGCAAAGCTTACGAAAAGCGTGCGAAGACGTGGGAAACAGCTAGTAAATTATATAATACTTATTATTTCCATTACATGATACTGCAGGTATAAACTAGTTTAGCTCTGATGGCTGGTATCTACATAATTCTATAAACTAATTCTATCAATTCCATGAATATTAGTTTAAAAAAAAAATGAAATAGTTTGGTTTAGTTACAAAAGGGAATGTAGGCCAACACAGAAGGCTATGGCTGAGCAGTAACTTGCCAGGTCGTGTTGTCACTAAGGCTCTTAACAGGGCGATAAAAGTACTGCATTTTTCAGGGTGATTAAGGTTACAAATGTGAAAATTATCGGAAACTTATTGTCATCAATGTTCCAATTTTGGGAAAATTTAGAAGTTGTTATACACTTGTAGCCTGCAAGTTTCTGGAAAATGATTTGTGCAGGAAAGCGCAAAGCTACATAAATAAAATTTTATTTTCTGCTTATTTACAAACAAAAAACTCATCATATTGAAAAATAAGGAAAATGGAATAATGACTATGAGAAATGTTCAAAATTCCTCCGCTTGCATTGCTGCAAAGCAAAGTTCTTTGTAACGTTAAATGTCTAGCATTTACAAACATTTGCAGGCTTTCCTCCTACTTCTGCAGCTGTTACCACACAAACAGTATTACAAGAATGGAATGGACTGTGCTGAAGTCAGTGAGGGCATGTCAAAATCATCTTAATATCATTCAAACCATAATGCGTTGAGATAAGCAAATTGTATTCTTACTAGTCTCAACTATCTTCATAACAATACATTGACAACTAGTGTATTAACTACAAATTTTCCATAATCTGTATCTATACTAAAAAAATGCTAACTTTTATCAAAATGATCCATTGTGTAGTTTAGAGAAATACAGTACCAATCTTTAGACATCATCCTGACGATTTTAATCCCACCCTTACCTGATTCCCTTCATGTTCATATAGTTACTATATGTTAATGCTTTAACAGACACCTATTACTACCAGGATTGGCCGAGATGTTCATCAGCAAAAAACAGATTGCGTTAAGGTGAATTTGAACATTTGCGCCTAAAAAGGTCCTATATCTAAGGAGAAAACAATTGGTACTCAAGAAGGTGTTAAATTTCTTAATCAGCAGCTTACTGAGATCGTTCCTGTACTGATCATCATGAAGCAATTATTGAAGCAGTAATTCAGAAACTAACTACGGTGATTAGTGTGATAGGTGTCACACAAAAAAGGCTGCAGTTACGTCCTGTCCTTTGTCTGATGGTTTTAGAGGTCTTTCTTTGACACAACTTCTCGCTAAATATCCAACATCATACTGCCATATTAATGGAGTGTCAAGTACTAGAATTCCTTGTGCTAGTTCTGTTATTGGTGATTGTTACTGGTAGTAGAGGTATTTGTGGTTTGGTTCGCAAATGTGTTGTATCAGTTAAAGATTTCATGGATGATAGAGATAGTTGTGGAGATAAGTGATTGGAATACACACAAAACCAAAGGTTATACGGGAGATATATAAGCAAAATTGTGAAAGAGGTACTGATGGTGTAACCAGAGGAAATGAAATTCCTTCTGTAACTACAATGACACTTGGCCATCTATCACATCCTGTCCTAGCAGATTAACACATCTATTACAGGAAGTGCACTTGTAAGTCTAGTATTGTAAATAGGTTGTGGCCAATATATGTCCTCTGGAGCATGTCATAATCACATTAACCTCCCTTGGCAGTCTTAAACGTTTATGATATAGTACTTCACTGGTGTTACACACAGACTTTTTAGGTGTATATTCTACTGCAGGTGGGGTCTCAACAGCACTATTTCCATTTATTATGAAAAATAAATAGTATAGTTGGATAATTCTAAATTGCTGACTATCTTTATAAATCTATTTGACAACTATTTCAATAAAATATTAAGCATGTTTTTTTTTAATTTCGGGTGAATATTAATATAATTTGGTGAAGACTGCAAATTTTATTTTTTGGGAAGCAAAATCAAAATGGCTTCATTGGATGTTGTTAAGGCATTTTCCAATGTCATTTTAACATGACTAACATTTTGGTGGAGTTAATATTTTTACATTGTTTTCAAGAGCGGAGTCCAATAATGTAAGTGGCAAGTGAGGTTTAACATAGTTTTTATGTTTATTTTGCTATGGGGATATTATTTTGAGTGAAATGGTTTAAGACAATACAGTCGACTTTCGATAATTCGAAATTGGCGGGACATGCAAAAAAATTCGAATTAGTGAGAGTTTTGAATTACCAAGAGTTTCGATTTATTGAGAGGAAACGAAAACTATTCGAATTACCAAGAGTTTTTTTATTAATCACACAATGTCATACGGCAAACTAACAAAACTTAAAGAACATTAATTTCTAATGATTAATTGAAAAAATCTGTTATCTTTGATTGCTTTTCCTTGTTGATTCGTGCCTCATCGACGACCTTGTTTAACACAAATAGTGCGTCGAACACTTCCGGCCCAACTTCTGTCTGCAAAGAAAAGAAAGAAAACAACTGTCACAGCGTATTTCGTAACAAATGCCGAAAATTACGTAATTTGTTGGTTGTATTATAACTTATGACATACAGTATTTACATTGAAGTTTTAAACTTAACAAACAGCTGATTTTACAGCCCTAAGACCCTAAGGTTAAAAAAAGTCTACGCTACTTTCGGACATCAAATTCAGTAAAAAAATGATGGATAAATTGCAGTGTGGAGAGTATGGCATTTTTAATTTAGTTTAACAAATTGATAGGCTAACTACAGTAGTTTATTGCAATGCTTTTACCTGGAGAGAAAAATGGCACAGCTTTTCTAAGGATGTGCTGGCTTCCTTCAGTGTGACAGGCGGGAACTCCTGGTCTTCCTCATCGTTATCAACATCAGGTTGTTCTTCATCTTTAGCGGCCAAGATGTCAGCATCAGTAAGGGTTCCCCATACTGCAACTTCGTCATCAACTTGCACAAAATCTTCAAATGGAACATCTCCTATTACAGGGTGAGATTCCCAAGGTGTTGGCTGCACAACTTGAATTTCTTCATCGGTTGTGTTAACACAGAATCCAGACTTACGAAAACAGTTAAATATTGTCGTTTGATTCACACTTTTCCACGCTTTTTCAACAATAAACATGGCTGTGAGAATAGAGATGTTTGGAGTTTCATTACTGTCAATTCCATCCTGTACAATCTTGACTATTTCATGTCTGTAAAATGCTTTGAAGTTTTGAATTATGCCTTGGTCTAGAGGCTGCAACTTGGATGTTGTATTTGGTGGAAAAAAGTGAAGTTTCACATTCGAGAGATTTGGAGGGTTGTTATGAACTGAACAATTATCAAGGAATAAGAGGATTTCACGATTTTGTTTTTTCATGTCGCTGTTCAATGAATTTAACCACTCGTTAAACAACTCCGTTGTCATCCACGCCTTTTTGTTCGAGCGTAGGTTACGGGAAATGACTGGATACCTTTTAAAACACCTAGGTTTTGCTGCTTTCCCGATGAGGAGGGGCTTCAATTTTTCGGAACCATCCATGTTAACAGTCAACAGAAGAGTTAACCTTTCCTTACTATGTTTCCCTCCGTGGAATTTCTCGTCTTTAAATGTAAATGTCTTGTCCGGCATGCATTTAAAGAATAAGCCGGTCTCGTCGGTGTTAAAAATGTTGTGTGGTTCATAAATTTCTGTTAAGCTGGACAACTCTGCACGCCAATCGGAACACACACTGTCGCTAACGCTAGCGCTTTCCCCACAAACCTTTTTAAAAAATATACCATTAAGTTTTTTGAAATTAGTCAACCAGTCTTCGCTTGCTGCAAAGCTGGGGATGCCAAGCTCTTTAGCATATACCTTTGCCTTTTCTTTTAAAAGCGAACCTCCAACAGGAACATTTTTATCTCTACACTGTCTAAGCCATGTGACTAAACACTCTTCTAATCTAGGATATTCACCTTTTGTCGTTCTTTTTCTTCCTGCTACGGAACTCACTTCAACTATTTTTTGTTTATTTTTTAGAATAGTAGACAAGGTACTCGCAGGGATTTGAAATGTTTTTGCAACTTCCGACTTCGCTTTACCACTTTCTACCGCCGCGATCACTTCTTTCTTTTCCGAAAGAGAAAGACATTTATATTTTTGCTTAGTAGCCATCACGACAAACACTTCTTACACACAACAAACACGACTTCCACACAACACGGCGCAAACATAACCAACACTGCAAAGAGTATGCTCTGGGACACAGGATGCAAAGTTTCTTGTTATGACAGGAATAAGTTGAAATGTGTGTTTCCCACCGGCCGACTCTCAATTCGAATTACAAAGAGTTCTGTCGAGTGAACTTCGAATTACTGCGTGTTCTGTATCGGCCTAACCTCAATTCTTTTACATCATTTCGAATTATAGAGAGTTCCGCCGACAAGACTTCGAATTACTGCGTGTTCAAAATTAGTCTGTCCTCTGCGGTAAGTTCGAAATACCGAGTGTATCAAAATGCATTGAAAAATTTCGAAAAAGCGAGAGTTTTTCAAGGGACCGGCCTTTTTGTTCGAATTACCAAGAGTTTTGAATTATCGAATGTTTGAATTATCGAGAGTCGGCTGTATTGGCTTTGAGATTAAGAATGAAAAAATCGGTCCTTTAGCTTTTGCTGTCTTTTTTGTTTGGTGAGTAAAATTGGGATTTTTCAACAAATCTGGGTCAGGTGACAATTACTACCAATTTGACCCAGTACAGTATAATATTGTCTCTTTTCCCCATTAAGATGACCAATATGTGTTATTTGACAAAATGGAATTACTTTGGCATTGCCTTCAAAATCGAGTGGAGACTGAAGTTTGTCTTCTTATCGAATAAAGAAAGCAGAGCCATTTGCAAATTTTTAAGATTTATTTTACATTTCCTGTTCATCAAAATGTTATGCTTGATGAAGTAACATTTTGAATGTTGAGACTGACAGCAGATTGTGTTTTGGTTTGGTGAGATAGCTCAGTCTGCAAACAGGGATATGATTACAACTTTATCCAAGCTGCCATGCACCACAGTCATATGTTCCCATCGTCAATGCTATAACCATGCTCAATTCCAAGTGGCCCAAGAACTAAATTGCTTGGCCTCAGAATCTCCTTATTTATGACAGAAAATATAATGCACTTCAGAGTTTAACAAACAGTTTAGAAAATGGTTTGTTTATTTCTAAATTTATTATGATTTTTATATAAAGTTAGCCCATTTATGGGTCTATTGTATACTTTTGGACTTGTAATCTTATCAAATTAAAATAACTTATTTGATGATAAAATTCATTTGATTTCTAATCTTAATTTATCCTCTTTCTTAAAATACCAAGGGTCAATGTTATACGCCTGTAAAGTGGCTTCTTCATCATAACAATCGTTCTTAACATTCTGATGTGAGCACTAAAATTTATCAAAATTGAAAGTAACTAGATAATTGGATCTTTAATAATTAATGACAATGAGTTAAGTAAAAAACACATAAGAATGAAATTTTACTTAGGGGATCAGTTTATTAGACCAACCAAATCAATAAAAGAACTGAGCAATTAAATTTATTAGCACTTCAGGCCAATAAATTAAAGTAAAAATAATTTTGCTAAATAAAGTATTAAGTCAGAAGACTGTAATCTTGATATAGAAAATGTCACTGAAGGAAAGTCCGATTGGCTAAGAGTAGAATAGGATACCAACCTCACCTTCCATTATTAGTTAAGTTTTATAATTCACAAACAATTTAAATAACTTGAAAAATTAAAAATATGCTGAAAGCTAACGTTTTTAAAGTTTGAGTTATTACATTTAGGTTTTGATCATAGTTTAGTAAAAAAAAATATAGAACATGGTTTTACCAAAAATAATGTCTACAACAACGTTAGGAAAGAACAATTTAATTACTTTTCTGTAGCAGTGAACAATTTTGGAAACTTCTATTTAAAACTTTCCTTATTAAGGAGAAATGATTGAGGCCATAAAAAGGTGAGTCAATGTTGTGAAGGTTTCAAGTCTTTAAAAAAACCCTATCCAATCCGAGCTCTCATCTCTTCACAATTACAGTGAAATAATCAATTTTAGAATCAGTTGTATGACAAAATAATTTGCTACTTTATAAGTATAAACAAAAGCTCTAAAAAGCTCCTTAGTTACTGTCATCAAAGATTAATTTTGCCTTGCAAACCAATATTACTTTAAAAAGTTTTATTTATTATGGCTTACGACTCCATCAAGGTTATTTATTTTGTACTATATTTTTTATTTTTGTAATAATTACTTGCTCTGTAACCATGCATAAATCTAAACACAGTTTTAGTACAAATATTTCTCATAAGGCAAAGTGCTGCTGAGGGTTGATAGTGACGTGTTTTTAGGATTTACCTTTGGATCCACACCAAACTCATATTTTATGGAGAGGAAATAGTCTTTTTTTAATATTAAGTATTATAAAATTGTTAAGTATTAAAAGGTACTTAAAAAGAAGATAGATTCCCTAAAAGAAAGTTAACCTTCTGGCTGGTTTATACCTTCCAGTTTAATCTAAACTGGATACAGCAAAAACCAATGTGTCACTTAAATCTGGACAACCCTATGACCAAGAGCAGCATATCACTAACTGCAATATAGGGGTCGAAGGGTGGATCGATAGGTCTTGTCTACTGCAGAGGATGGCTGCTAAGAGTGTGTGGAGTTCCCGTAAGTGTTAAAGGCTATTGCTATCCTGTAGATGAGGGTCTCTGCCCACTTTGACTGGAGAGGCAGGAACTCTATGACCTACGCTTCTTCCTAAGTGACATGTCTGAGATTAGTGCTTGCCTCTTCTCATGGGATCTTGGCAGGAGGCGGCTCCTACTCCCAACCTTACCCATCCTCAAATCCTGTCACTCCAGAAGCAAACACAAAGGTCCAGACAAAATTAAGTGTAATGAGAGGTTTCTAAACTTCTTGTCTGTCCGAAGTGAATAAAAGTATTGAAGCTACAAGATATTTGAAATTGTGCCACAACACTACAAAGAAATAAATGGGTAAAAAGATTGTACTACCCAAAATTGTGTACAGAAACAAGAAAGTTTCTTTAACACTTTAACGCTGATCTGATCAGACCGGTATAATTTTTATGCTTGGAGGAAACCGCCAATCCAATTGCACCAGCAGCCAATTACCTCGATGACATTGTTGATGTTTTGCCTTATAGTGTTGTAGAGCGCACTTTAACGGTGTTTGAATGTACTTCTTGGCCACCGCACACTTTTTAATACCTTATATTAAATTATTTACCCTAAATAATAATTAAAACACGCATAGTATCATGTATTATCTCCAGATTCAGAAAGCGTATACATCCAGCCACTGCCTGACTCATTTCCTAGTCCGTGCTCGTAAAAATCAGTCCACCGGCAATTTCTTTGGTCTTGTTCTTTTTGATAACAGTAACAATAACTAACACATGGGGATTCCCAGACATTTGCCCATCTCTCCAACAGGAAAGACGTGTAAAGTGCAATGATTGTACATTGCGGTAATGATTGACATTATTGAATGTAACAGGATAAACAACAGTGTTGCCGTGCGAACATGTGAAACACTCCCTGGTATTTTGATAACGAACATTGAATTCATTATTTTAGTTGCCCACAACGGTAAGTTTGAGCTGGAAACAGCCAAAAGCGGCAGACTCGACTGTATTAAAATCTGAGCAATGGAGTTATAACGAACAACAGAATTGAGTGACCATCATTATTTAATTGCCTGAAATCTACAACTCGACAATAACAGCTTGTTTATAAAGTTTTTATCAAGCCCTAGTGTAATTTATATGTAGCACACAAAATAAATTGTTCAGTTTGACTATATTCATGTGTGTTATATACTTGTGTAAAGTTATTTAAGTGTACAGTTTATACTTACACAGTTAAAAAACAAATTAATTTTGTTTTATTTCTTACAAATGAATTATTTTAATACGTACTGCAAAACCTTATTTATAGTTTTAATTGTATAACTAATTCTCATCGATAAAATTATATGAATAATTAGTCAGTCATTTAATAAAACTACAGTCAAAGAGTTTTATAAAATTTTTGCAAAGCTTGATTAGTCCAATAACATTATGTGTAAAAAATTTTATTTTGTTATAAATTATTATAATCATAAAGAAATTTGATGACTAATGTGTGATTAATTGTGAAAGTTTGTTCTTAACGATACTTTTAGTTATCTCAAAATAATTTATAGTAACAAGACTAAGCAGATTTAATGGTAAAGTTTGAATACATTATGATAGTAACAAAGTGTGTGTTTTAGTAATTTATTGTATTTCAATAATGTTTTATAAGCAATAGCCACTAGAAAACGTTCTAAGAACGTCGTGCAATGGATAGACAATCGACCGTTTTGCAATAGTCAGTCGGCAACAGTTGTTCAAATAATACATTGCTGCAACCAGTTGTCGGCTGGTAGAATAATGCCACAATGCATTGTTACTAAAAAAAAAAACAATTAATTTCTACACTGCTGTCTGATCAGGCAAGTGCCTTTATTTACTAGATTGAATACTAATTTGAATAAAATATTGTAAAATAACGCAGATCACCAACAATAAAATTCTTGACTCACAAGTTGGCAATACAGGACATCTTGCGAGCATGGTGGCAGTTAATGTGTTCACCATTATTTGTACCCATCAGTTACTCATAAAGTGTATGAAGTGTATATTTACTTTCTCCAATCTTATATGAGTGATAGACATTTCTGAATACTTTAAATTGGATTGCAGCTGTGAAGAAACACCTACACATGCAAGATCCCGCCTTGCCACTTGAACAATTCAAAATTCAAAAATTCAATTGAAGTTTTATTCAATCTTAGAGCTGGGTGGGAATAACAAATACAAATGTATCACTTCTTAATAAGTATACTCCTTTAGTTTTAATTTTAGGTCTTAAAACTAAAATATATGAAATGATCAATTTTATTTCATGATAAAATTATATGCTAGCCAGAAGATGTAACACAGTAGTTTTCTAAAATTCATTGAATTAGTGGATACTACTCAACAATATCAACCCTCATTACAGATAATAGTAAAGTTAAATCTATTTAGTGTTTTCTCTTTTGATATGGTGCCCTCAGTAAATGGCAACCTATGTGAAGGCACAGGCCTTGAGCCATCCCTGCAATTTGCAATATGTAGCATAAAACGTGTTATTTGATTGGTACCTTTTTATTCTTGATCCAACTAATTATGCGGATTTAATTTTTACAACTCAAATTTAAATTATTTTCACTTAAAAATATTAATTGCAAACATATTGAAACAAATTATTATTGTATTGACTTATACAACCCTAAATTGTATTGTTAAGCTAATGGACTAGTTTTTCTTAATCACTGCTACTTGTATCTACAATAGTAGATTTTTTAATAATTCTACAAAATGAAATCCTAAAAGAAAGTAAACTAAGGGAACCTCTACTATTTTATAAAGAAGAAAATTTAAACTCAATAATATTTCATCATTACATGAACAAATTTAAATTTAAGGTGGAATATTAAAATTCTTTGCTATATTTTAATAAACTGTATTTTTCAATCAAACAAAAGTTAATAACTATAACAAAAGTATGAAGATAATTTTTTACAAAATTGTAATAATGGTAACAATTTTTAACAAATAATTCACAAAATTATTAACAAATAATAATATATAACTTTTGTTAATAAAACTTGTAATTGCATTACATTATTTATAATAAATACAGATTTTTAAATTAAGAACCAATAAGTTACTTGCACAAACACAAATACATTTTTTAAATATACATAATTATTTTATATTGTATTTAAGTATAGCTAGACAGAAGCTAGACACAGAAAAATGTTGATGCACAAGAATCATTTAGTATAAAATGAAAATTTACAACCCATACAACAGTCTTTAGGAAAAAAAACACTTGAAAATGATAAATTATGACTAATTATTATATATATGGAAAGTATAAATTTAAAATGCAAAATAATCTACTTAATTATTTAAGTGAGGAATAAATATCTAGCCTGTGGTTAAACATCTTGAGCTTTTTGTTACAGAAATTAAAGCATTGTAAAAATTGTATAAGTAAGGTATTAAACCCATTGAGGTAGTATTTAGTGCTCTGCAGGCCTTGTGGCACTGGGGAAATAAGAAAACATCAAGTGCAAACAGTGCTAAAACACAATGTAAAAATTTGAGTTTCCTATTATTTTTATAATTTTTGTTCTACATACTTACTTAGGTAAGCAAAAGTTAAAGGTAAGTTTTGTATATTAACCACTGTTTTAAGAACCTATTTGTATAGTTTCTGATAGATCAAAATGTTTTATGGAAATGGATATAATTTAGCACATATCTAATAATAGTATATACTTACGAATTTAAAAATCCCCTCACCTTTGCATTTTTGTGATATTACAAATTATCAATAAAATCATATTCCACAGTAACATTTGTATAGTTTACATAGAATAAACTAGTAGCTTAAAACCATGTTACAGTACAAAGATGAAGTATTCACATGTTTGACAAGTTTTTATTTGTGATGTTACAGTAATTCACTAGCCTTGGAATACAATGTTCAAGTAGCAGCGGCAAGTAGGACAGTTTTCAATGCTTCATCATATCATTATCACTTGAACTATGTTATTTAGTACAATCAGTATTTTACACCTTATCAACTTCAAAATCATATATATTATGTATATTACATTACATGCAATGTAAACAAACTGTTATTATATTATAACAACAGCTTCAAAAAAATAAGTGAAACCAAAATTAAAGAGAAGAATTGTCAAGCTAGCTCTTCTTAACAAATGAAATTATTTGGGTAGCTAATAAATGGAATGTCTTAATATATGGAAAGGTCATTTGAACTATATCTTTTAGAAATTTGGCAAACTAAATTAAATAATACAAGAACAAGGGCACATAACGTAACAGTGTTGGCAATTGGTCCAGACTCTGGAATTACTTGTCTACCTCAATGGGTTATACAAAATTAATTTTTTCGCTGATACTCTCAACTTAGCAATAATTATTTAAAACCGATCTACAATAATTTTTATGCTAAGGGTTGTGACATTTACAATACATTTTTAAATACATCAATATTTCAATCAGGTCTAAAAAAGTTGTTATATTACAGTTGCAGTCTAATGAACACTATAATAGTGAAAAGAAATGTTACAATATTGTATTCTGTCACTTCTACTATTTACACAGGTAATCTTGATAAAAGATTGAAAAAGAAATAAATATTTTCAATTTTTATTCGCTGGTTCTAAAACCAGTAATAGTAATATAGAAATATAAAAACACACAAGGACAGTTTAATGTGAAAGGTTAGATAGTCTCTGGTCACAATACACATTTCTAAGGAGAAGAAAGTGATGGGAGGGGGGGAGAAATTCTGATCCAAGCAAGTTCCAAAGACTCATAAATGAATATGTGTTTCACCCTCTTAGCAATCTAAAATCAAAATACAGAGTACATGAAGATATGGTTGGTATTTTCTAGATATTGGATTTCATTATTATGTAATACGGGGAACGTCATTAATATCTCGGTGCAACCCTCTATGTACACTTCTGTGTGGTTCTGAACAATTCTTTAATTTTTTGGCTAGTCACCAAGACATGGTCTTATACAAAAACCCAATGAGAATATTAACAGTAATGCAGACAACAGAGAATTGAGGCAAATACTTAACATTGCTGAATATCAATATTGACAAATGCTTTTCCAATAATTCCTTGATTTTTTAACATGTTCACCTTAGGCATAAATATTTTACACTTTATTAATTTTCAAAGTTATAATAATACTAATTTCATCAAACAGTACATTGTACGGAGACCAAATAGTCAAACACAAAAATTCCCATGGTTTGAAATGGTTTTATATAAATCATTTCTAATGTGATAGAGGAAGTGGAAGAAACGTCATCTAGATTGGAAAATAAAGATTGAAGGCTGACAACAATTTTTGGGTTTTTAATATATAAACCTTAAAATATATAGATCTTAAATGACATATAAGTTCCAATAAAGTAGAACATCAAAAATCCAGATTAATTAGGACCTTTCAGTATTATCAAATTATTCGGATTTTTGAAATAACTCCCTAAAAGGCCAAGCGATATTTTCCGACATAAAATAAATGCTAAACTCAGTGATAATTCACTTTAACAGTCAATGGAAAGTGAAGCACATGAATAAAACTAATATTTTAAAATGTTTCATTAGTACATATAATATTCTTGGAACAGTATCGCATTTAATAATTGAGTTATTTTATGGAGAGAACAAAATAACACATATCTCCTTATGACATTGGTAAAATACACTCACCTTCAGTATTCAAAATACTGCTAGAATATTACAGCATTTAATGTTTAAACTTAAACAAATTATTTATTGATTTTTGAACTGCAGTAGTCTCATTTTTTACAGATCAGGTTCGATTAGTGTGCTATAACTGTATGCTGGATATGCTTAAGAATGTTTAGGTTCTGCTTCTTTAGTGTTACTTTTATTCTCATCCTTATCCAACTACTGTTTATGCACCTTTATAAGAAATAGTAACGATACCATTTCTTCCACTGCCCCTTTCACCACTACCCACACATAATTTGAGTACATATAAATCCCTAGCACCTGGTGAGTAGTTAAACTAATAGTAATACAGTTCAGTATTTACTAAATGTGACAGCTGGATCTAATCTGAATTTCTGATGTTCAAATTATTGCTGCTCTACTGTACACAAAAATATGTCTCCATTAGCAGTTGAGAGAGTAGAAAGTTAACAACACAATGTAGGATATAATGGCACCCAATTGTTGAACAGTCACCCAAACAGCTGGGTTGCACACAAACAAGAGAAGTACAACTGCTTGTTATGACTCTGCAATAATAAGAAAACAATATGTTCTACTTTGTGTTGTTAACTTTCTATTCTGAGGAAGCCGTCAGCAATTAAAAAAGGTCAGTGTTCATGTGTAACTTTATAAGTTGTTTCATTTCAATTGAAGTAAACAACTTTAAATTGTCTATAAAAATGGATAATAGTCTGTTTCATACAGTGATTAAACACTTATGCATTAAAAAGGGTTGATACCGAAAGAAATCAAAGCTGAGTTGGACAAAGTTCATGGCACATCTGCACAGTGTTTGTAACTGTTTACAATTGGGTGGATGTGTTGAAACATGGTCGTACATCCACAAAAGATGAATGCAGATCCGGACTACCCTCAAAATGGTTGATAAAATCCACGATATGATTTTAAGTGATCAAAGTGCACGAAACAGCTGAGACCACTGGCTTTTTGCAAAGTACGGTGGCTTCAATTTGCACAAAGAAATTGAATGAAAAAACCTTAGCAAGACGGGTGCAGTGTTTACTCACAGTAGAGAATAAATGCAAATGTGTGGTTGACTCTAAAGCTATTTTAGTGCTTTTCCATTACAATCCTGATGGAATTGATACATCACTAAACCCTACAGACAAAAGAACAGTCAAAATAGTCGATTTTTGAAGGCGAACGGACTTTGAAAAAGGCTAAGACGGTCAAGTTGGCCGGTAAGGTTATGGCCACGATCTTTTGGGATGTCTGCGGAATCATCTAAATTGATTATTTGAAGGATTAAAGGAACAATGATAAAAAGAGAGAATTATGCATCATTATTGAAACAGCTGAGCAAAGAAATAAAGGAAAAACGTCCTCATCTGAAAAAGAAAAAGATTTTGTTTTATCAAGATAATGCAAGTGTGCATACCTGTGCAGTTGTGATGGCCAAAATTATAGAATTCAAGTTCCAATTATTACAACATCCACCATATTCACCAGATTTGGCCCCCAGTGACTTCTTATTTCCAAATTTGAAGAAGCAGCTTGCCGGACAAAGGTTTACGTATAACAAGGAAGTAATCGCCCAAACAAATGTCAAAAAAATGGGTTTCTTCAACTTTTTTCTAAGGTCTTATTAAATTACACACAACCCTGACATTACGTTTTGAGAACCAGTTCCCACTATATTTTTCACTTAATATACTCTAAACATAATTTTAAACAAGCATCAAGGTTATCAAACCATAGAATATTGTGCAGAACATGTTTATGTCATATCAAAAAAGTAAAGTTAACATTACCTATTGTGACAACCTTCACAATGATAGTTCATATTTTCCATATGGAATTACTTCAATCAATCAACATTAGTACAACATGGAAATTGTTAAGCTTTTGGTACACTTAAAAAAAGTTTGAATTGTTTCAGGTACATAACAAAGACCTTATATACATCGGATACACTCAACAATATTATACTGTAAGAGCATTATTTGCTGTTACAGTTTCGGCAAATTAATCAAGTATTTAACCCTTGGTATGGATAGAGAGTATTGCTTGAATACAAAGTCCCCCACCACTGATTCTAATTCAGAAGTGTTCAGTATACCACACAGCTCGTTGATGGGAGTACGAGACAAGTGAGGTATGAGTTCAGAACATAATAACAGTGGATATTTCTGAAAGATTGTTTATAAAAACAAGTTAATGCTTAGAGTTTAATGTAGGGACTTTGAGTGAAAAGGAAAAATAAAAGCTATTTTATAGGCTTTAATCTAACAATAAATGGTATTAAGTAACATAAACACTAATATTACAAAAAGGGTTCACAGTGCAAGAAAACAATTATGTAAATAACTATGTGAATTCAAACAAGTATATATCAAAGAATAGGAAGTATATTTAAGCATAATTTATTAGTTTTTCATTAAAAATAGGGGTGTGCAAGTTCTAAAAGGATCAATATTTTGTCAAAAACATATGGTGTCCAATACTTAAATTGTAAGTAACTGACAAATTTACCAGTAAAGTGTAGTGAACCAATATCCTGATTTAGTTCAAAACATATTGATTTCCAATAATCATTTATTGCTTCATAAGTAAAAGTTAAGGTACAAAAACACTGAACAAAGAAATGTCAACTTTTAAACAAGAGTTTATCACATTACTGTATACACAAAAGTTACAAGGTAACACATTTTTAAGGTGCAACACAACATATAATAATATGGAAAAATACAATTATCTTTTTAAATATAATAATAAACAACCAAGTAGGATTAAGAAAGCAATTACAACTGGTACTTGCTTAGGTGCTGTTAAAATATTTTGGTCCAAATGTTTATTTATTATATTCATAGCTTACTCTTTAGCTAAGTAACAATTTCTATAATATATAAGCAAGCCCCTCATGGGCATTTTTGCCGTTTTGTAACGTTTTATAAATGTACATAATTTAAATTTCGTAATAAAACATATTAATCATCTCCCCTCACAATACAGAAAAGACCATGTTTTTATCCCAAGTTTTTTTAATGCTGCATCTTAAGTTTGAATTGATTAGAGATTTCATCATTTTTTTTTCAACTATAGCTTGACTTGATTTGGGAGTACCTTCTATACAATATTCACTCAAGTTATTTTACAGAAAATTTGTATTTCAGAAACACCATGTGCCTTAAAATCAGATAACGTACACAAGACAGTTCAGTATCAACATGGAATCGATGCTTATACTGATAATAAATAATTACTGTATCACAAAAACAAATATTTAACTATGATTTCAAGTAATCAGTACTACTTAAAGTAAAAAGACCACAGAAAGTAGTCTGAAAAACATTGTTAAGATATTGAACTCAATTTTATTTTGTTATTTATGTTTATTATTTCTAACACACCCCTATTTCCCTCTAATCTGTAATGACATGTATAATGATATTTTAGTAGTACATTAGTAGGTAGTATTATGTTACTTAGAAGCAAATTAATTACATAGTTATGTAATTAATATATTACAACATCCACATCTATTAATCAATGAAGAGAGTCTGCTTTCATTATATTTATAATCTTGGTATAACAGAGAGTAAGTAGTGATAGTTCAAGTTAACCTAAAGACATACATATACACAAAATTATCATACCAGACTACAATACTTGTAAATAAAAAAAATAAAAAAAAATACAATGTACTAAAAGGCACTTGCTTCAAAACAGCATTAAATGTGATAATTTTATAAATACATCGGAAATAGAATTTTATGCATATATTTTTAATTTATGAGAGGATATTTTAAATAAATAACAACTGAAAATTGTAATCAGCAAGAAATCACAGCAACTCTAATCAACATAAACTGCAGCCTCCAGTTAACCTTAAGAAAACGTGACCAGAAGAAGACTAGTTCATGCTTTAGGTAAATCATAAATAAATAATACTGACACTATTCATAGTAGTTCAAATTTATACACCAGGAATGTATAAAATATACAAATTGTGTTATACTAAAATGATATATACATACAAATTACAGTATATTATAATTTCTGTGAAACAAATTTACCACCGTATTTCTAGTTGTCAAAAACACAAAACACATTTAAAAATATTAAAATCTGGTTCGGTTAAAACGCCTTTGTAGAAAACATAAAAGTTCCTAAAAAAAATAAAATATACCATAAAAACAATTTTACTCAAACATAAATATTAACTGAGAAAATCATTGATCTCAGTGTTGGAGAGCTGTTTGGTGGGCTGTGAGGGTTTCATGCCGTTCATCATGGAGCTCTGAAATGTGTTTTGGCTGACCATAGTGTTCATGGGTACCTTGTTGGTGGAGAGTTGGAACTGAGGGCCAGGGAAGGTTACGGGAGCGCTCTGCCACGCTTGCGGTTGTACAGGGGGTCTCCAAGCCTGTGCAGTCCACGCAGCTACTGGTGCTACAGGAGCAGCCACTGGAGCTACCGGTGGGCCCAGCCCACCCAGAGATATCTGCTTCAGGTTGTTTTCCATCAGAGACATAGTGAGGTCCTTTACAGGAGGTGGGCCCTTTGGTAAAACTTGTGTAGGGTTCAGAACTGGCTCTTGTTGGAGTCTTCTGACAGCATCCTGCTCCTTCACTAACCTGCATAAATAATGAGAACATTGAATAATTTGGCATATTACATTTATTACACTTGATGTTTGTAACAGATAACTTCTTGAACAATCAACCGCCTGAAATTAAAATTAGAGTTATTATGATTATTATGTCTCACTTCAGAAAACTAGGATGTACAACATACTCTGATTTTAGCATTAAATCTTTTTTAAACTTGTTACTGCTTAGATTCCAGCTCGTTATTGATCCGTAGATCATATTGTGCACAGATTCTCAAAGGTCTCATGATCAGGACTTTTGTGCTTTGATTACCTAATTTAACTTAAAACTAATTGATTATTTTTACCTATTATTCTAATTAATAAAGTATAACACTTGATTTAACTCATCACCTATTGATCACACTACATATTTGATCAAGTTGCCTACTCATCAGACCCCAATTTTCCCTAAAGATTAATAAATTAATATATGGAAGACTGTCAACTACTTAAACAAAATAATTTAAAAAATAATCATATCCACAGCATTCAAGTTAATAGGAGCAGTGAGCTTCGTCTCCAGCCACTAGACCCCCTGCAAAATGTTAAATAACAGCACAACCATCATAAGGTAGGGAGGACTTGCCTGTAGTGCAGACTCCCATGATAGCTACGGTGGAAAGATTCAATTTTTCCAAACTATGGAAACAAGTTTTAAGAAATAAAATTTATTGTAAAACATATGTCCTCTACTTTTTTTTATTTTTTAAGTTAAATAAACATTTATAACACAATTAATATATCTATTTCATTAATATTAGTCTAAAGATGTCTCTATCTAGTATAAATCTTCTACCTAATACCTTCTGAACTCACTATTTTTGTTACACACTTTTGAAGACCAAATTAAGGTACAACTGTTATTACGCATATAAAAAATGTGTAATACGAACAATTTCATTTTTGTATATTCCTAAAGACTTAGTTTTAAATCCATTGTTAATATGAAATAATATTCTTTCACCATATATTTTATAAATTGTATGTAAATTATTCCTAAAAAATGTCACAAATCTTATTGTTAGACTTACCCTTGTTTGTCCTGTAGAGAAAGAGGTTTGGATTGAGCCAATGATGAGATGTCGGAGTTCACGGACATTGTAGGCCTGGGTGGACTAGGTTGCATTCCCAGGATTTCCTCAAACTCTGACCTTGTAGGTGGAGCAGAGGTTAACTGTGATGCCATATTGGAGTCCATATTTCTTAAATAAAAATAAAACTTATTCAATAAAATATCCTGTGCACAACTTTCTAATTTTTTTTTATTGCAAATAATTTTAATCTAAATGGCTTTTCTATTGCATGTTGCACTCTCACATTAATAATGTAAAATAAGAATGCCGTTTTTTTTTTTTTTTTTTTTTTTTTTTTTAATTTCCTGTTGTGTATTACTTTAAATTAAGTCTAGTCATCATTAAATCTCTTAATAACTTCTAAACAAATCTTAATGTCAACGTTTGGCAATTAGGCAGACTAATGTAACTTAATTTGAAATACACATTGGGAGAAGTAATAAGTAATATAAATATTTCCTTTTTTTAATTTCAGTATCACATAAAGGCAGATTTGATTGTAGAGTTTTGGAACAGATTACATAATTTCTGTGGGATTGGATGACATACAAAATGAATGTGATAATATTAATTTATGGTGGATTCTTCGAGAGATTTAATTGACTTGTATTCCAATTTATAATATTACTATATCAGTCACTGTTGATATGTTCACTGCACACCAACAGAGAAATCATAGTTAACAAGGGATGTCTTTTGAACCTCAGCAAGCATGAGGCAGAGCCAGATCTAGGCGTTTTACCTGGGGAACATGCATGAATTTGTTTGTGAAATAAAACAAGTTTGATAAAAAATATTTTTATAATAAAAATTGTATGGTTTTATAGCAATAAAAATAAATTTTTATTTGTGAATAAGAAGTGTTATACATATATTATACTTTGTTTAATGTGAGTGTTTGTTGTTTTTAACTCCATTTCACCTTCCACTTAGTGCATATCTGAAATTTGACACTGTCTCAGACTAGAATCTAGAGTCCCTGTCTGTTTGAATAGATAAAAAAGTAGGTAACAAAAACGTTAAAAACGAACTCTTTGCATCCTTTTCACATCGGAGACACCTAGACTTCAAAATATAGTGTAGTTTAGTAGTGAAAAGGTATTCTGATTGTTTCATCAAGTGCACAATTGTACTATGATGTTTTAGACAAGATCCCAAAGCACAGTAGAGCAACTCAGTTCTACACATAACATAACTATTGGGAAGATATATGTGATGTTTACATGAAACCACTGCAACACGATATTTTGCCGATTGAGACAATCATATGAAACCACGTTAAATGTTAAAAATACTTCATGGTATTTCAAATTGATGTGCTAAATAGTAATGGATACAGACTTGGAGACAGCAGTTACAATAGCTGGCATCAAGTATAGACAATACACTTTATCTTTAATTACAAGAACTTACTGTTGCTCATTTTGTATGGAGTTAAGTTGTTCCAGTTTGACTCTGTGTTCCCCTTCCACTCTGTTGACCATCTCCTTGATGACAGCAATGATTGCGTTGAACTGATTCAGTGTCAGGGCATTCTCAATACTGAGTGGCATCAAGAAAGGAATAACCTTGGTTGCCATAACTTCTTTGGTCATAGTCATCTTCTTGTGGGTCAACACCAATTTGTATATACCTGCAATGTAGACAATTTCCTAAGGTCCTGTTACAACTGACCTACCAAAGGTCTAAGTAGGGTGATTATAATTCCTTATTCATTGCCACTAAGTACAAAATAAATGAACTATCTGAAGTAGACAGTACAAGAGCCACATATGTAAACTTTTTTGTCCATTGTGTGTGTGTGTGTGTGTGTGTGTGTGTGTGTGTGTGTGTGTGCGCGTGCGCGCGCTCCTACAAGTTTTTAGAATTTGTTGGCTACATAAAAATATTAAAGTGAAAATTTATCAATAAATATAACAACAACAAAAACTTGATTCCTCAACGCTTTGATTGCCAAGAGACAATGATGTATCGGCCTATGGGTATTTCCGAAAAGTGCAGGACCAATGAGATCGGTCCATGAGTTTTTATGAAAAGTGCAGAGGGCCGATTAGATCAGATTTTTGAATATTTATTATTCAGTTACTAAATTTTGACATATGGCATTGTACTTAGTCTCATGTTATACACAATAAATCAAATAAATGTAGATTATCCTATCTTGATTTGATTTGTTATAGCTGGTAAAAGCTGTTTACCAAATATTAGACAACTTATATGTGAGTGCAGATATTCAATATTTCGCAGTAATATATAAGAAAAGTCATACTTGGTATTACTTATACTTACTTACTTTTTTTAAACTTAGTAAGTTATATTTGTTTCTTCTAACATAGGGAACAATAAAAAAGGTTTTATATTAAAAAAAAAACAGATTTTATAATCCAAATAAATATTATAATTCATATCCTGCTTTTCTCCCAACACAATAAAACAAAAATCATCCCATTATGTTTATTTCTATACAAGTTGTGAATTATTTTGTGAGACACTAAACAAATACCCAATATAAAAAATTTTATTCAGACACTAAAAAATCAAGTCAGTTACTCAGATACTTACTTTTTTTAATTTGGTATGTTTGTTCTTATATACATAAGGAACAATAAAAAAGATGCATTCAAATAAATTATGATCATAAAATTACAACATTTGTATTCCAAAGTTTTAAACAATTAAATTTTTGTTAATACTATATTTTTACTTAAATATTTTAACATGTTTTATCATTGAAATTACAGTTACAGTATACTTTCTCCCCTACATAATAAAATAAAAATATTCTCAATATCTCAAAATAAATTGATTGTCAGCCATGCTAGTTTTAGTGGAGGTTGAAAAGGGATGGTACTAAAAACATTAAAAATATTAAAACGATAATGTTTTCCTCAAATTATACACTTTCTAGCCTAATAATACACTTTCACCGAACATTCCACACAAATAATAGTTTCATAACCTTCAGATAACTGGTTAAAGATCCTGAAGGTTTCCAATTTAAGGGTCTGCCATATGGTTAGATGATGCTGATTTAATATTTATTTACGAGTCTGCAGGTCTCCAAGGTTAAGAGCCTCTAGTCGATAGAAAAATGTAGGTAAGGAAAGTCGGCAAACTTGATCCGTAACCTCGGAACAAGGATTGGCTCTGAGGATAGGGGTGTATCGGGCTTGGTTGGGAAGCTGACAGTTGGATTAAGTAATGCAAGGTAAGAAAAATATTATCTGATAAAAAAATTATTATTTCATATTAGGAATAATTTCTATATTGATTTAGAGAACCCAGGTTGTGTACTTATACATTTATAATTATATTAACAAAATAAATATGTTATTTATTGGATACAAAAAAATAATACAGGTAGTTTAAAATGTATAATATATTCCACTTAATCTTAAGATTTGGAAAGACAGTTTATGAGTATGTGTTGTGAGTGTATTTGTCAATGTAACTGACCAAGGATGCCCATGAGTACTGCTGGTTCCCTGGAGGGTATTTGAGGCAAGAATGGCAAGACTTCATCCAACACCAACCACTTGTCCAGGTGTTCCAACAATTTGCCGACACACACTAGGCAGTTCACACGTACCTGTAACAACTTAAAACTAGAATGGTAGAAGTAAAATAGTATACTAATATAATTATATCACAAACAACCATATTCTTTGATACAGGTCCTGCAATAGTATGAAAACTACAATAATACTGTCTACTCCTAATCATTTCAAACCCTTTTAAGAATTCCATAAATCTTATTTTACTAATAGGAAAAATGGCATGACCATTCCTAAATAAGTTTTTGGTTGAATTACATCTTGGAAAAATTAGATAGCAGAGGGCCAGTTTCTCTTATCTTGTTTTTCCATCTAGAAAAATTATATCCTTAGAGGTTTATAGTGAGTGAATGCTACATTCTACGTTTTTTATTCTAGTTTATAACCCTATGCTTTTTATATATTATCTTAATATCAATTCTTGTCATTGTGAATGAATTGTCAATGAATGTTTACTAATGAATGATAATGTCTTCTTACCACAAAAACAAAATTAAACATAGTATAAAATAATAAACGTAACACGGAATTTGAAATAATGTAACATTTATGCAAATATATATACTCTAGTGTACATTTATAAAATATATTATTGTATGTATGAAGTTATATATTTAAAATGGTATATATGTGTGTGTATATATATATACACATATAATGTAAATGTAAATGTGGTAATTCTCTAATCCAGCAGCATCCATAGAACCTACTAGAACACTAGTTACTTTCTTACTTTACTATAAAATTATATTTCAAGTACAAAAACTATATATTATACTAGCTGTTTCCCGCGGCTTCGCACGCTTTTCGTAAGTTTTGCCCGCGTATGAGCATTTCTGGTTGAAGTAAATTATATTTCCAACCCCGATGTAGATTTTACCTTGATGTCACGATCAAGAAAATATGTCAAAAATGTATTGTACATGCATAATGTATTTTATTACAAAGTGGTCTACCACTCAACCTTTAAGTTCAACCAAAAATTTAGTTTAGACAATTATACATCATAACTTAGCGCCTTCAAATAGTGTTTCACTGTTTAATATACATATCTATCTCGTAATTGCAGGTTATAATGTGCAGGCGCTTTGAAAACTTTTCTTCATTTTATTCGTTTATATTCACGACATAAGCGAATAATTCAGATAAATAACTATCCTATCTTCTAAGTTAGACTAAATTACGGATACATGTGAAATTTGATTGAAATTGGTTCAGTCGTTTTGGAGTTTATTGGCAACATTACATCGTGACTCAAGATTTTTATATATATAAGATATATACTATAATTTTGTACTATATATAATATATAGTTTTTGTACTTGAAATATAATTTATAGTGAACTAAGAAAGTAACTAGTGTTCTAGTAGGTTCTATGGATGCTGCTGGATTAGAGAATTACCACATTTACAGCTGTTTACTTAAACAAAGGACAGAATATTATAACTATACAGAGTCTCCTAGTCCACCCATCCAATATTTATATAAGGAGACCAGTATGAGCTAGAACAATATAATAAATTTTGTACCCATTAAATTAGCTATTGACTATCCGAAAACTTTAGTTTTAATTATAATAATTGAAAGATGTTCCTGAAACTGAGGGTCTAGGGTTTGAATCTAGAAAAGTTCAAATGTAAACATAAGTCTAGTGACACATCAATTTAAAGCTTTTTTCAACTCAAACATTAAAACATACGTTTAAAGTCATTTCGTTGGCAGCAAAAATATCCAAAATACACAATTTTCCCCATCCCTATATTGGGGTTGCCATTATCATTCTGTTCAGTTTAATTTACTCTATCAAGCCTACCTAAATTTTCAATTTGTGAAATGTAACTAATACATTTTTTTTTTTAAACTTGATGATGTAAATCTGCATATTATTGAAATTTATAATTTAAATACAAATATAATGTTATATATGTATGGATTTTTGCATGCCAATTTCAATGATTATTTATTATTTTATTGATGACGGTTCACCCTGAGAAATTTTTCGATATCGTTCTGTCAATTTAGCTCCTGAAATATTTCAAACTATGAAATAAATTCCCAGCGTAATTGTAATTTAATTTAATTAATATTGTGTCTATTTTTTATTTAACCAATACAACCTATTTATATCATTGCTTCATGAAAACTAGAAACTATCTAGAGAGCACATCATCTTGTCCACCTACAACAGGTCATTAGCATGTTCTTATGAGACTATTCAAAACATGCAAGGATTGGTTAACAACATACAGATATAAAGGACGTGGAAATGCATAGCCTCTTGATTCTGGGCAGAAGGGCATTTTTCATAGCTGGATACTCAATGAGGCTGGCATATGTTGGTAAAACAGAGAGACACAGTTCTTGGATCTGCTGGGCATCAGTCTCTAGTGCTCGGTACAGCATAGGTAGTACATCAGACTTTACTTCCTCACACGGACAGAGCTTCAGCAGTAACTCCATTTTCTGCATGAATATCAGCAGAATCTGTAAACAGTCAAGGAGGAAAGTTTAATCTTGATATCAATTAGATTGGCATAATATGGCACCAGAACAAATATGACTGGAATGATATTGAACACGTAAAATGTAAGTCGCATAACAAACTTTATTTTTAATTCTAATATTTTGTGAACTAAATTAATCAGTTTTACTATTTAACAATATGAAGTACAAACAAATCTCACAGTTTGTTGATTATTTTATCTTGAATTGTAATTTTAGTCAAATGGTTAGCTTTTAAAATAATTTATTCCTTGAGCAATACAATTATACAAACAGTTTTGCTTCATTAAAATACAATCTTGCCCCAATTTGCATCATCCAATTCTAATTTGTTTTTAACAATGAAGTAATCTAAACTTTTCAAGTACACAGTTGTATGTTATCAAGATAGACTAATCTTTATTTTATATATATATATATATATCTTTTTTTGTATATCTTTATTTATAGTTGAATTCAAATTTTTCAAAAGATTCCTGTATGATTTTTTATATTAAACCCCTCCAAATAAAACTAACTGCACATTTTATATGAGTATAATAAAATATAAGCAGAGAACTACACAACCTCTGGTAAAATGTTTTTGTTGTCACATCCATACAATAAATCATAATTAAAAAGTATAAAAGTATAATTAATTTTATTTTAGTACAAAAAATTTAACATTCAGTAATGTACAACATTCAAAATTCAGATCTTAACTTATTGAAAAAGTTAAAAGAATACATCACAACAGCACTGATTTCGGTTTCTAAAAATAGTGTAAGCTCGTTTGTTAAATACAAAGCTCCCTATCATCTCCTTGTCCCTTAGCCTTTTGTTTGCGAGAAAGTGATCAAGTATGCCCTTGCAGCATTTCTTGCTAGCAAAGCTTATATTTACAAAACATTTTATTGTCTCCAGGTTGAATATTGGGCTGTTTGTGGCAGTTTTTACTTATACAAAACCTTATCCATCTATGAATATTTATAAAAATATGTAAATTATATAAAAGGTTTCAAGTTGTAATAATAAAAATCCCTTTTCATTAGCCACATTCTTTAAGTAACTTATGTAAGATTATTACTATTTGATAGGGAAAACAGCAGGCTTACCTTGAAAATTATCTTCTGGGGTCCACAGATTGAAAGAAAACATAAAAGTACACAATTTCAATTCAATTCAAAAAGATTTATTTCCAAAAATTTACAAAATAAACTTTACAAACATTCAAGGAAATTGACACCCACATAGGCTGTAGCCTGTGCGTGGGTTGCGGAGCATGTAACATAATATAATATACAATATTGAGGAGGTTCATATTAAAATGACATTTTTTGGTCTGGTACATTATGACGAGTATGGAGTATTTTCATTGGTAATAATTGGGTGAGAGGAATCCAAAATTTAATAAAAAAAAAGGAAAGTCTGTAATATAAAATAAACAAAAAAATGCATGTTGTGGTTATGGACATAATTCTGCTCTAACGAGAGAGCCAGCCCGACGAGAAACGCGTTCCAGCACGACCGACGCACCACATCCGCGAACCGGGCCACCGCCAGCAGCCACCGCCGGGCCCAACAATTACCACCCGCGAAGGCCCAACCAACAGACAAGGCGCGTCAACCGCCGGAGGATGTGATTAACTGTAAGATAACGGATAGTGGATTGTTTGTCAAGGTCAGTGAAGAGGTCAAGGTAGGCTTATCTGTATCCCGAGACTATGACGCTTTCGGCCGCGTCTTTGCCAATACTAAGTATCCAGCCATGCACTCTCTTTTTATAAGAGCTTACAGAACATCCTCCAGAGTTTTTCTCAAATAGCTCGGAATATTCCTATATAATATATGCGCAATATAAAATGGACTTGTTGTTGAAAAAGACCTGTTTTAGCTGCAGTGGCTGTATTCCTATCGATTCTGCGGTTCGTGTAAGTAGAGTATGTATGGGATACATTGTTAAATATTAATCTCGGTTGTTTGAATATGTAGAGTAAGATGGTTTTTACATAAAGCTGTTTTATGCTGAGAACTTCAAAAACATTAAATAGATCATGTGTCGGAAACCCAGTACCAACTCCAATCGCGGCCTTTAAAATTGATTTTTGGACTATATATAATGGTTCCAAAGTTGTTCTGAGCGCTCCACCCCAAGCAACAATACCCCCCAAAAACAAAGACTGACAGTACGCAAAATAGACAAGTTTTATTTCAGAAAATGTTAATATTCCGTGTAATTGTTTGAATCCAAATATGTATTTCCGAATTTTGTTTTTTAAATATTCAACATGGGCAGTCCACTTCATTCTTGTATCAAATATTACACCTAAATACTTGTATTTCTCCACTTTTCCCAATCTGTTCGCATTTGCAAGTTGTATTAATTGCAGTTGCCGCAAGTGTGCAGAGTAAGAGAATTAAAATGTGGGTCTGATCTCTGTGTTAGTGAGATTGGCATGAATTTCGTTTTTGAAACATTCAGAGATAAAATATTTTGATCAAACCACTTTTTAAGAACAGACAAATCATGTAACGCATTGTTATAGACATCGTCCCAGTTTTTACCCCGACATAAAACCACAGTGTCGTCGGCAAATAAAAAACACTGGCCGGATATATTTAACTTGACAACATTGTTTATATAAACAAGAAAGAGAATTGGTCCAAGGGTACTTCCCTGAATTACACCGTAATCAATGGCCCTCTCCCCACTGTCTACCCCACAAACCGTGACAAACTGTTTGCGATCAGAGAGGAAACTTCGGAACCAAGATAGGGATAGCCCTCGACAACCTATGGACTCCAGTTTGTGTAATAGTTTACTTCTGTCTACGGAATCAAACGCTTTTGCAAGGTCCAAGAAGACTAACAAACAACGATCATTGCAAGTGATAGCATCATTAATGTTTTTTGATAAAGCAAACAAAGCGTCTGAAATGTTTTTTTCCTTTCTAAATCCATACTGGTAATCGTTAAGAATAGATTTTTGATTTCAAAATACTGAACAAACTGACCTTTTACAACTTTTTCAATCACTTTAGAAAAAATACTGAGCAATGAAATTGGACGAAAATTATTTTTGCATGTGACATCATTAGACTTATGAAGAGGAATGACTTTAGCTGTTTTAAATTCGTTTGGAAAAATTCCTGATGTAATGCTTAAGTTAACAATGTGCAATAATGGTTTTACAAAAATATGTACATTTTCCTTTAACAGAGAAGCAGACACGCCATCATAGCCCGGGGTAGAGAGCCACCCTCGTAGACTATTCACAGTATTCAGTATGTCAGTTTCAGTAACCGTGTGCATTACAAAGTCAGTGTCAGTAGTAAAGTCGCTGTCGTTCACTAATGGAGTCCCACTGTCGTCAATGGCTGAGGCCAGCTGCGATCCAACCTCGGAGAAAAACGCGTTAAAACTCGTCGGCCACTCCCTTCACTTTATTTAGGTTCAACTCTCCCTCCAAGTTTTTCAAATATTTTGTGATAGGGAAGGAATCTTTCTTTGTTCGTCTGCCAGCAATTTCGTTGACTGTTTCCCAAAAACTCTACGATTGTTTGACGATGAGTTAATTTTCTCTCTGTAGTACCGTTTTCCTGCACTTTAATTAGATGATTTAAATTATTGCGATAATTTGAAAAATAGCGTTTCAAATCGGTATTAAAGGGCTGTTTTTAAATTTGTTTACTCAATTTGTCGCGTTTTCTTATTGACGTGATGAGGCCCTCCGTTATCCAGGGTTTAATTTTTTTCTTTTTGGATGAACATTTGTTTGGAGATTTTTTAGAATTTTCAACGATAGAAGAAAACAATTTCCCGAAAACACCGAGAGCTCTCTAACACATCGTTCGTCCCAGTCACAGAATCCCATTTCTGTTCGCGGAGGAGGAGCGGTAAATTTGTTCTTATCTACGAACCCACGACTAACTGTAGGATCGCAGCGAGCCTCAACCCCATTCTCCACAACCTGTATAGTTAGTAAAGTACTTGAGTGGTCAGTGATGTCAGTGCGCCAAACCCCGGCCCCTACCTTATCAAAGTCGTTATGGTCCACAAACACGTGATCAATACAAGTCCGGCTGTCGTCAGTCACTCTGGTCGGCAAGTTTATACAGCTTACAAACCCATGTCCACACAAAGTATTCAAGTATCGGTCTACATGCAAGTTGTTTTGTAATATGTCTATATTAATATCTCCAAGAAAAAATGTATGTTTTATCTTTCGTTTTTCTTTCGTAAAATCTGTCCAGTTCTTCAATGAATATGTCTTTGTTACTGTCATGTGTCCTGTATACCGCCAGTAAGCTAAATATAGTTTTGTGAAAAGTAAAGTCAACAGTCAATCCAAAAACGTCACCAATCACCACTTCCGTTACAGTAGCTGATAGTCCCTTTTTCACGTATATAAGTGTCCCATCGTTCCTGTTTAGTTTCTGTATCGTGCATGCAACATCGTAACCGTCTAAATCAAAGCAAAAAGCGTCCTCGCCCAGCCAGGTCTCCGTCAAAATGATGATGTCAAACTAAAAGTTGAGTGCCTCGAGTGACACTAATAAATTATTGAAATTTTAAAAATAACTCCTTATATTTAAATGAAGGAGTTTCAATCTATTGATATCTTCAAAAAGTACATGATTACAGACATCACGTGATTCTTCAAACTCCTCACACCCAACCCCATCATAAACATTTGCATCACCTTCATTTACTGCCATTAATAGTAAGTTATTTAATCAAAAATAGTACAAAGATAAATAATATTACAATTAAAATGAAATGGAAAACTATAACTATCTCCTCCGATCAAACATTAGGCTATTTACGTCCTACCCAAAACAATAACTCTGTGGTAAAAATATCTATCTTTATCAATGTTACAAGGAATAAATACATTTAAGAAAAAACTGTTTAATTTTAAGCCCATCGTGCAGAAAAAAAATGGTTATAATGTGTGAGTGAAAAACATATCCAACTATCAATAAAATATTGAATATGCAGTTTCGAGTAAAATACATTCATGGTGTTTGATCAATGAAAATCAACTACAACTATTTAGCATGATAATTTTAGTGTTATACATATCAATTATAATTAATGAAAAATAAGTTAAATGTTGATAAACCAAAGTTATTTTTGGAATGTTAGATCATGAATTAGCTGTGCTTTTATTATTTCGGAAACATTGATTTGAATTCCTGTATATTGAAGTCTTGTAACTATGGGACAATAAATATAAGCTTGTAATTGTTAAAAAAAAAGAAAAAAAGAAAAACAGCTGCAATTAATACACAACAACTTAAAAATGTTCTGATACTTTTCATTCAAGCTAAACAAAACAAAAAATTTTAAAATAAACAAAACATCTTATCTTGGGGTTTTTAAACTTGTTTGAAATGAAAATATATCAAATGTTTTATCACTAGGCGTACTGCACCAGTTTGGTTACTTGAAACAGTATTCACTTAGACAGTTGGAAAAAAACATTATTTGTATTGCTTTAATAATCATTCAACTATTCACTTTAACTTAACATATTAATTTCGCAATTTACATCCTCAGATATATAAAAAAAAAGAATAACAAGATTCAGTTTTACTTTACTTTAGGCCTACTTATAAATTGCTACTCAGAGCATCAGGACGATTTTAAATAGTACTCAGCGCCCATACGAATAAAAATATTAGAGCCTAGGATATATGACTTAATTTAAATATAATTTATTGGATATCTAATTGCAAAAATGAAAAATAAAGCACTTGAAAAAAGAAACTGCCATCTTATTCCTAAACTACAGCTACAGAAGTGTACATATGTGATTTTACGGTTTGATATTGTGTTCCTAAACACAATGAAAAATGAAAAACTCTTTAACAACATTCAAATAAGCATCCAAATTCCAAATAAAAATTAGGATATAACACTTGATCTTTAAGCTGATGAGAAAACAAGATAAAATTTAAGTTCTCATGACTTACAAATCTATTACTCAGAAGCGAGCAGTTTATCCAAGTCCGAGTGGCCACTTATTCTGACGGCCGGAGCTCCATCCACTTTTCGCACCAGCAGCTTGTTGTTTGACACCCATGCGTACGCCAGTCGTCCTTCCTTCACCTGGGGCTCTGCACTGGGCGAGTAGCGCCTTCATGTACACCGTCAAGTGTTCATTGATGTAAATGGCAGATGGCTCGAATTTTTGATGGATATTTGAAGCGCAGATCCGCCTTTTAACAGCTCGTGCCGCAGTAAACCATACGTCTCTGGTTCTTCTGGAGACAAATTTGGCGACAATTGATGGGTACAGCGTGCGTTTAGATGACTGGAGACGAATGAGCGATAGCGATATCTCCGTCGTGGAATGGGACCGACAACACCCTCGCCACCCGCGCCATAATCTCGTACACATTCTCACCCTGCGTCACAGGAACACCGGTAATTTCCAAATTGTCGTTCTGGGAGTATTGTTCGAGATCATGAATTTTAGAGTTCAATTGTGACACATCCAACTTAATCTCGTTATTAATTGCTTTTAGCAACGCCCACACTCCTGTTTAAGGGCCACATTTTTCAGCTTTCACAGAGTCCAAGGATTCACTTAGTTGGCAGAAATCACTCCTTAGTTCTGATATCGACGACTGCATATCTGAGAATTTTCGTATCCATTTTAGCGCTGAGGTCGGCAATCGCTTTCAGAAAGCACCTTTTGTCCTCGCCGCTCTCAGAGCCTGTCAGAGACGCCGCATCGTCCTTACACGCGTCACATCTCCAAGCTGTCTTATCCCGAAGTCTTTGAAATTTTCCGATCGCCACCTTTTATACCAACGATGCACATTTCACAAGCACAACACTTTGCCACTTCTGCGTCGTTTATTAATTGTTTGCACTTGAAACACTGGGCCGACATGATTAAAAATAGATGAAGTGAACACACTCAACTTGTAAACGATAAAATGCTATCGTAAACATTTATTAAAAAGTCGATTATGCTAGTCGCGTAATATAGAATGAAAAAGCACGATCTAACATGAAACGCGTAATGGGCAGGACGCGCCTCGTAGATCAGATAACGAGACCCTCACTCATCGGAGGTCTGATAACGACTGATCAGACCTATTTTACACATAGTTTAGAAATGGTTTTTGTAAGTAATCCTGCTGTGTTTCCTATCTATTAGTAACAATCTCTGGCTTAGAAAACATAAAAAGTACACATATTTTACACATAGTTAGAAATGGTTTTTGTAAGTAATCCTGCTGTGTTTCCTATCTATTAGTAACAATCTCTGGCATTTCGGCTCAATTCATGAAAGATTACATCTACCTTATGTAAGATTATATTAACGTTTTTTGTTACCTGAATGGGATCAGTCATCTTCATGACAGGTTTGAGATATGGTAATATGAGCTGACTAAACTCCTCTTTAGTGCAATTTTTCTGCGATTGACCAGAACATTCGGCAACACAAATGGTACCATAGTGGGATTCACAAATTCCTTTACAAGACAAGGAATAACCCTGGCAAAACAAATAAACATCGTGTAATTTAATGATGGAACAAAATAGAATAATGTAAGAGGTATTAAAAAAAAGGAAGGAAGTAACACTTAAGTGCTTAGTTTTCAACAGTGCTGTAATAAACCTACTACCGTGTCTATTTGATTAACCATGAAAAATAATGACTGATGTTTGGAGGCATTGTCACATAATAAACACATAAAAAACATGTGATATGAAAGTGGGTAACCTGTTTTAAAACCCTTTCAGGGCCAGGACCAAATATGAGATGTTGCAAAATTTTTTTCACATATCTATCCCCTTGTGACTAGTCAAAAGTGCAGGCTAAAATTGGCGATTTTGCAGTCTCTTAGATTAAAATTTATAACTTTTCATAAACATTAGAGAATGACCTAAAAGTTGCACCAAATTACTCGTATAGATATATACTATCATCAAAAAAATATAAAGATGTAGTTTTAAGTAATTTAAAATTTAAAAAAAATAATGTTTTAATGGATTACATAAAAAAAAAATTAATTTTTTAATTTTCTTCGTAAATAACTAAAAAAGGAAAAACAATTTTACCGTAGAAAGCTATGTTATTATATTGTACATTTATAAAGGAACAACCATTACAAAATTTTGTGTTATTTCTCTCATAAATAAATTTTTTTATGACACATTTTGTATAAATACGCATAAATTGTACTTCGCAACAAGTGATAAAGCAACTGGACTCTTAACTGCAAGAAACTTAAAATAAAATATTCACATTACGGATGTACCGGTAAACAGATGATTGTAGGATCCATAAGCAGTTTCAATACAGTTAAAAACACTATTTACCAAGAAATATTTTACACAATTTTTATTTGAAATTTATTTACACTTTTTCTATTTACAAAATATGCTACTTAACAATTTCACTCCCCGTGAGATCGCAAATTGTCAGTCATTGTAACTACTACACACAATAGCTAAGCAGGTTAACACTACTAATATTTACAACCACAAAATAAAATAATGAAGAAGAATCCAGCATTACAATGGTACGATTGCACTAAAGCATAAAGAATTAACAACAATAGATCGAGTCACCTGATAATGTCACGTGACAATTACGAAATAAAAATGCATAGACCTCCAAAATAAAAATTATATTCATATTAAATATCTACAAATATACCAGGGAATAAAAAAACATAAAACTTTAATCATTTGATGTCGTATTTTTTAAAAGAAAATTACGAATATCAAGGCGCGGCAATATATATTGCGCCCGCCCTGGCGCTTTTCGCGTATGTCACCGACGGCAATATATTGCCGCCTGGCACTTTTCAGACACGATCTATGGCGGCAATATATTGCCGCCTGGCCCGGAAAGGGTTAAGGGGAGCACTTCGTAAAAAATCTCAAAAATTACAAATTTTTTTTTTTTTTTTTTTATTAAAGTTTGGAATTTCCCGATAACAATGGTGGTATTAAATTTTTTTTATGATGACTAGAAGTGTCGGAAATATTTTTTTTTAAATAGGCCTGCAGGCAGTTTCGGGCCTGTAGCAGTCACACTTTGAATGGTGCTGTTATAGTACTACTTCGTTGCAGTCATGTTCATGATTTGGTTGGCAGTGACAGTTTGTTATTGTCAACAACTTACACTAACCAACAAAACATCTGTTTTATAACCATTGCTTTATAACCTAGGTAGCATACATGTTTTTGGTTTACTGACATTTCTGTTTTAGAGAGTGAAAATTACGTAAATGATTATGGTTTTTTTGTGAGTTTAGTGGAGAGTTCTGAGTATTTTTTTGTTATAAGTGTAGTGAAATTTTATAATGCCACGTTCAAAGCCTGCTTTCAAGAAACGCGTTTTTCAAAGGAAATCAACATAACCCTCCCAACTAGTTCCTAGGCCTAGTTTCTCAGGATCAAGTAACAATCGAGGGTACCAAATACTCCAAAATGTGGATAGGCCAAGACCTCAAAGTGCATCTTCTAAGAAGGTCAGTCCTTTTTTGAAACAGTACCAATTGAATGAAAATGATGAGTCTGAAAACTGTATAGTTAATATAGGATTGTTGAATGAGGCTCTTAGTAACGTTTCAGTGTGTAAAAATTGCCATGGCCAACTTGTTTACAAAGTAAAACACATTGTAGGCCTAGCATCAAAAATTATAGTCAGCTGTTCTGATTGTGAAAACACTATTACTGTGACAAACTCTGAATTAGTCAGGCCTAACACTAATCAGAATGAAGCAAAGTCTGATAGGCCTAACACATTTTATGACCTAAATCTTCGTTTTGGTTTAATGCTATGCGTAACATAGCCAAAGGTAGAGTGGCTGCGGAGAAAATTTGCGCTTTTATGAATCTTACACCTCCGCCTTTGAGATATCATGGAACATGAGCATTACTTGGGTTCAATTTGCTGAGTTAGTGTGTAAGAAGTCAATGCAAAGTGCTGTGCAAAGAAGCTGTATCGGATAATGATGGTTGCAGAGACCTCGCTATAGCTGCTGATGGCTCATGGCAGAAAGCGGGGTCACCTTTCACTAAATGGAGTGGTATCAGTGACATCTTTATCAACCGGTAAGGTCCTAGACATCGAGATTTTATCTAAATATTGCAGATGCACTAATAGACTAAACAACACGCATGGTGATGGCTGTATCGCAAACTTTGAAGGTTCTAGTGGAGCCATGGAAGTTGCTGGAGCAGTCGCAATTTTTCAGCGCTCGCAGGCATTGTATGAGGCTCGTTACCTTGAATACCTTGGTGATGGAGACAGCAAGGCGTACTCCAGTGTATGCGAAGCCAAGCCCTATGGTGATACTGCCATAAACAAAGATAGAATGCATAGGCCATGTCCAGAAACGGATGGGATCGAGATTAAAAAATCTAAAAGCTAAGACTAAAACACTCCCTGACGGCTCACGACTTGGCGGCAAGAACAAGCTAACAGATTCTGCCATTATTCAGCTCCAAAAATACTACGGATTGGCAATTAGACGCAACACAAACTCTGTTGAAGACATGAAAAAAGCCATTTGGGCAGAGTTTTTCCATGTGATGTCTTCTAATGAAAGGCCTCAAACATGGACTATGTCCAGATGATGAAGAAACCTGGTGTAAGTACCGCAAAGCCGTAAAATCCAATGAAAACTATGATCATGGCAGCCATTTTCACTTGCCTGAAAACCTAATGACATTTATTAAACCTATTTTTCAAGATCTAGCCAATCCAACTCTACTGGGCAAATGTACTAAGGGAAAAAACTCAAAATCCCAATGAGTCCCTCAACAATGTCATTTGGACCTACATACCTAAAAGAACATTTGTGGAGATTAAAACTTTGAAATTTGGCATATATGAAGCTGTTACAGCTTTTAATGATGGCTACATTGGCAAATGCAAAGTATTTCAAGAAATAGGAGTGTCACCAGGGCAGCATTTTATTACAGCAATGAAAAAGCTTGACCGGCGGCGAATTTTGGAAGGCAGAGAAAGCTCAAGAAGATATAGAGAAAAAAATTAGACAGAAGAAAAACTTACTAAAAAGAAGTCTGGAGGATGAATATGAGGAGCAGGAAGGAGATCAGCCAGCCTATGCACCTGGAATGTACTGAAAAAGGTAATAAAGCAGTATTTTTTCCGTTTTTTTGTTTTTCCGAAAGTTGCGGTTTTCAATACAAAAGTACATTTTTCTCAAAAACTACAAATGGTAGGAATATGAAATTTTTTTTGTATGTTTGTAGCACTGTTTTACATATGTGGAACCACTAAAAACATCACATTTCACTGAGTTCAATATTTATATACATACATATACACATATTTATATAGGTTTTTGACAAGCGTTAAAACAAAAATATATAACTTTTAGGGTATATGCCAAAAAAAATTTTTTTTTTGGTTCCACGTGTTCCCCTAGAAGCCCTCTTTAAATGAAAAAAAGAATTATGAAGATACCTCAAGTAGTTCTTGAGATAAGTGTACCTATGTTAACATTTACGAAGATAGGGCGAAGTGCTCCCCTTAAGCATGGGGAAGTAAAATGTGATGGTAATGAGGTGGTGAAAATGGAAGTTAGCTGCTAGAAACAAGAAAAATATAAATTTGCACCAAACATTGTGGGGGGGGGGGGGGGTGGGGGGGGGGGGGGGTGGGGGGGGGGGGGGGTGGGGGGGGGGGGGGGTGGGGGGGGGGGGGGGTGGGGGGGGGGGGGGGTGGGGAAATAAATGTAAATAAAAACAAAGCAAAATCAGTGAAATTAAGTTATAAATGGCGTGCAAATAAATTCTAAATAACAAAGTGAGTTTTCTTTAACCTTTAATATCTTATCCCATCTGCCGAAGAAAATTGGTAGTGGTTAATATAAGGCATAGCCAGGAAACATTAATAAGACTCGCCCCCAAAATTTAAAAACCCTTTAAAATAAATTAGTCAATTTGGGACAATTCTGAAGATGGATATTGAAAAGGTTTCAGTGTAAAGGATAAAGACGTATAATACATTAAAATTGCTTTTTTGATACAATTTAAATATTTTTGATTAAATCAGTGACAATCCAGAAAGTTACTGTGGAATTCAGTCCACCTTTATTCCTCAAAATTCAAACATAGTGAGTTTTTTGATCTACACAAGGGGATTTAGCCTACTTGGACCCTGAGATTTACAATAATTTAGAATATTTAGAATCATGAACCACGACACCAACCCTAATACATTTGACCTTCAGAGTGAACTGTCGACCACACAGTAAAGTAATCTCGGTCGCTACGACACACGTTCTCCTGTAAACCAACGTGAGGCACTACACTTCAACTAAACTCGACGCATATCTACCAACAACCACATTCAAAAACCTGAGCAGCATCCACACATGGGGCAACTACACCATTAATAAAATCGCAAAACACGCTCACTGGATATAATTTTAATAATTCAGTTCAAACTGAACTGGATATATAAATTCAATGTATACTATTACATATCTGTTTTTAAAATAATACCAATCTTATTAATCACAGCACACAAAGATACGTTGTTAAACTGTCAGCTGTAATTGACTGAATTTACCTTCTTTATTCTGTTTTCAAAAAAAAAAAAACCAAACAAAGTAGAGAATCTGTATATGGTAATTGAAAGTTTAAAGCTGTCATGTCTTGTAAGAAATATTTTATGACCCTAGAACTACAATAAAAGGTTCAGTTTGAATACAACAAATGATTGTAGCGGCCAAAACAGTTAATTGCTTAACTATTAGTTTACATTTTTTTGCAGAATGAAAAACAGGACAACAAAGAGAAAGAAGAAAATAAAGAGCCTCAGATTGAAGAAAAAAAATTTGACCCAGCTGGTTGTGACCATGAGCTTTGTGAGATGTTAGGTAAGTTTTTATGATTTTACTAACCTTTAAGTCTCTAATTTTATGTTAAATTTAAAACAACTTTAGTACAAGATTTGTTAAATATATTTCTATTTGTTTATGTATACAGTACACTCTCATAAATAAGTTATTTAATTTCGGCAATAGATAATGATGAGGAATTACTTAAGTACATTGAAGAAAATTGATATGTTTGATGTAATCAAGTGGGTAGTTGAAGGATTGGAAGAAATCACTCCTATGTCATTGCTTTTCATTGTCGAAGGTTTCTATTGAATATGACTGCAACAAGTTCAATGAAACCGGTTGAAGTGAGTTTAAAGGAAATGAAATGGATAAAGATAATGTTGTTTTAATATTACATAAACATCCTGCATGTGATTAACCCTCCGGCTGGCAACGTTGTAAATTACGGACTCATTTTTTCCCGCCGTGAACTGGCAGAGTCGTAATATACGACTCATTAAACATCGTCTACTAATTACGTCATAGTTCCGATAATTACCGCTCGAATCGCATAAAAGTTATATCACTTTTAATCACAAGATCCCAAGCCTTCTAATAATGTATTCACTTTTATATATATATGAATATTTGTTATTTTACTGGCCGCTAAAAGCTCCCGACTACTTTCCGCGTGACGCGACTCAGCAACTGTTAGTGCTTGGATATAGTCTTGTTTTTTTTCAATTCTAATTTCATTTGTAAATAAAAGTGTTTTATAACTATGTATTTTCTTTTTGTGCATAAGTAAGTGAACATTATGCATATTTTAGATTTTTAAATAAAAATTAATTTTGAGTTTTTTTTTAATGGCTTAATATAAAAAAGTGTTTTTTTGAAAAAAAAAGTTTTGAGTTCTGACCATGCAAACATCCACCATTATTTAGGCAAGTCAAATTATAATTATATGTTTATATTGTACAACATATTCTGCAGAGTAATTTGATGTATAACACTTTTGTGTTTTTTCCAATAATTAATTGTACAGGATAAAAAAAAATTAAAAACTCTGCACAAAGCTTCAAAACAGGGTGCCAGTCAAGGCTCAAATGCGCGCGCCAGCCGGAGGGTTAAGTGAATGCAAATGACTTTTATGACTGTACGGACAATGAAATAAAAACAATGAAGCATATGTCCATACATTTAATCTCAACTACGTAATGTTTATCCCTTGTATTATTACTTAGTGTAGTTGTTAAATTTGTACATGTAATTTGATTTAACTGTGTTTAGTTTATAGTGAACTACATTGTATATGTGTTGTGTATAACATAATCTTATATTTTACTAAACATTTAATATTCAAACAAGCTTATTTACACATTACTGTGAATGCTTGATGCCATTCTTTTCTGCCACACACATTGTCATATTTCTCCACGATAACAACGGAAATAATGACATACTAACCTCTGGTAAATCTGGATTTTTTAAGTCCATTTTGTCTGTTCACCACATTAGTTCGGATTTTTGAGAGTGTATGGTACTATTAAATTCATTTCACAATACTACACTAAAAAAAACTCTCGAAAATTATTTTGACAACACTTCTTATATGAAATTGGTGAGGTATTTGTTGGTTGTTTTGGTAGAGAGAGCATATGAAAATTTTATGTTACAGTACTCAGTCTGTTGGATAAAATCCTCACTCATCGTTTCTAATTTCCCAACAATAAGAGTAGAGTACATATCTAGAAAAATCACTGGTTAAAAAATTATTCAATTTATAACAAATTTCAAAATCATTGAATCCCACACGTGACTGTAGGCAAGATTAAGGAGATGAGGAAAGGTGAAAATTAATACATCATAAACAACTTTGTGGTCTTATACAATCTATTAGTTATGGAATTTTTCAAAGAAGTCGGTTATTGTCAAACAACAGTGTGTTCCAGAGCGAGACATTGTCCAGAAGAACCCAAATATCAAGTGGGATGACATAGCAGATCTCCATGAGGCCAAAAGGTTGCTGGAGGAGGCTGTAGTGTTGCCCATGTGGATGCCTGAGTTCTTTAAGGTATACTTGTTATTATCATCTTTATCATAATTATCGAATACTTAATTTTTAGCGTACAACATTTTTAACAACTCTCCATTTTTTATTTTGTTAGTAAAATAATATGAGGTAGAATAAAAATGTTCCTGGAAGTAAAATGATGTGAAATGATTTGTATTCCTCCATTCTTGTACAATTTTACATTTTCAGGATCACTTAGGACTAAGAATCAAGAAGCTTTACTGTCATTAAATACACAAGTGTACAATAGACATTGTCATGAACATAGTAAACATGTATTATAAATAAAAACTTTATTACAATACAACTATTTTCCTTTAGGTGGTTGATGTATTTGTAATCTAAAGATGAACATTATTCTAAAGTTAAAAATTAAAAAGTGATCAACTAAAATACACAAGTTATCAAATAGAAATACACAATAAACAGGAAAAAACAACAATTAAGTACCAACAGTAAGACAAAAAGACCCTTAAACACTAATTTTTAAAATTTAAACAAGGCTAACCATGTTGCCAGTAATGTAATTAGCTGATTATATATTAACCCTAGAACTGGCAATGGTGTCACTCTGTACTGGCGGCTCTATTTTAACAGCCTCGCAGACGTTTCTTATAATGTATCACATTTCATAACTGTTAGTCCAAATATAAACTATTATATGTCAATGTATTCACAACTATATGGAGAGCATTATAATAACAATATCTTATTGTTTCCATGGAAACATACTTTTATTTTTTTACAAAATGTAAGAAAAATGTTTTTTGGAAATTTTTTTGTAAATATTCCGTTGTGTAACTGCTTAGCAATAAGCTTTACATCAAAACCGTAAATGTATAACTTATTTGAAATTTTGTCCTGATTCCAAAAATATATAATTATTGTAACTTTTACCTCAAAACGTACGTGTTACAGGGCTTTGTATGAAAAAAGCACCCATATTTACTTATTTTCAAAAATGCGTACATTTCTAAATATAATATTATTGTTCGTGGAGTAAACATAATCTCTTGACTGCATTTATACTTATACAAGTATGACAGATAAAACAAAAATGAAATAATTAATATTTTAATCTTACCTTATTTACATATGTACAATATATACAAAGTTTAATTTTTTTCACTCAGGCGTCCCTAGATCCCTACCTGCGAGCTCTCTAAGATCATTTATCGGTCTCTAAAGTTTTCACCCAGTACTGAACAACTAAAACTATAATCTAAGAAAAGCTAAAAAAAAACAAATAATAACTACACCAAATACTATTGGATTCGTAACCTCATACACATAACCCAGCACTTGCTTATAGTTTCACAACAATGTGGTCGACCTGTACTACGTTCACGTCAGCTGTCCAAAAAAAACAATGTTTTACGGTAAACAAAGAAGACAATAATTGAAGTAAGAACAGTAAATCGGTACTATAGTTATTGCTCTTCCAGAATATATCAAATAAAAATCATTTATATGACCTTAATTCCTTAAAATTTCAATAACTGTACATGTCTACTTTGGCGACGAATATTCGTCCTTGCCAAATCGGACGGGCCTTTGATGACGAAAATTCGTTTCATACCAGCTGGAGGGTTAAATTGAATATAGATACAATTATAGTGAGTTCAGTACTTGAAATTTTAATACTATACAGCTCTAAGCTACGCTCTGGGGGCCTGCATGAGTGCAGAACAGAAAACAGCTTACAATACATGTAATTTCTTCACGTCAAAATCTTGGCTGTCATTAAATTCATCCAATAATCGTTATTTATAATATACTCCAGATGTAAATGGCAACCCTGGTACTGGAAAACCCGGCAACATCGGAAAACTCCAAATTCAATTGTCACCTAAGATACTACGATACTACTACCATTTACCGGATTGGTGCACTATATTAAACGTGTTTTTTGCTCTATCCCCTACTTATAGGACTGTAGTGTCTAGTTCAGTGCTACATGTGTGTTCTATTAAACTTTATAGTCAAAGTGTCTTGAGAATGTTATCCCTGCAAAGTATTAGAATTTCAGTTCAGTATCTATGATTTGATAACTTTGGTATATTCCAGATGGATAGGCATCACTGGTGCCGACAATAGAATGTCAGTATGCGTGTGTTCCCATGCAATAATTGAAAAACCTACAACAAAACACTAGTTTTTATATAATAATAATATTATTTTCCAAATAAATACATTACATAGTTCTTTGTACAAATACAGGATAATAAAAACCATAATAATATATACTTAGGTAACAAAAATACATTTTGCCATTACCACAATAATTGAAATCTAAAAGTATCTTAAACTAAGTGCCAAGCCTAACTTTACATCCTTAAAAACTTAACGCATTCATTCCAACATGGATAAAAGTACATACACTCTTCACATTCATACATGCACAACAAATATAAAGTACAATATTACTGTGAAATTCATGGATTGACACATTTAAATATAACAAAATTAAATCAGAATGTTGGGTCATGTATTGTACAAAATATATTGGATATTTATTATTATTTATTTGGAACTAGAGTACTCCAAGGCAGTGCCTGTTTGGAGGTACTTTCACCACTAGAAATCCTGTAATATTATGGCAAAACAGAGTATATATATATATATATATATATATATATATATATATATATATATATATATATATTATAATTTTCCAAACTTTAACATACTGATATTTCAAAAGAAAATTTATCGTTCAAGTGCAGTTTTGTATAAGCCCTTCAGTCCCAGGAAATGTCTTTCAAAGTTAATTTATATTTTTTGACGTTGTTTAAATTTGTAAATATTGTTAGAATTGAATTGTATGGCAAAAGGTTTTCAAGTGTTTTCTATGCAATCATAATAGGATAGTATACTACTAGTTATGAAAGGAATGTTCTATTGAACTATATATTAAACATCTTATCTTCAATATTTTCAACAGTAAACAACCACATTCTAACTTTATTAGCAAAAAAAGGTTGCTGTTCTTAAATTTGAATTTCAGTTGGCAATTTATTAAACATTCTTGGTGCTAAAAAGTAATATGTTTTTGTGAAGTAATGTATTGGAAGGTTTGGGTACAGTAAAACTAGCTGCATTTCTTAGTTTAGACTTAAAAGCCTTATCAGTTATGCAGCATCTGCTACGAATGAAAAATATTTTTTAAAACTTTATATACGAACATATATTGCAGGGGTAAGATTTTCAAATTGCAAAAAATTGGGAAAAGATTTTTTCAGTTTTAGCTTTTTTTCTATTATTCGTATAAAATGTTTTTTAATCATGTAGGGATTGGTTTGATATTTGAACGATAAGTCCCTCCCCAGCAAATTATTCCATAATCCAATCGACTATGCACTAGTGAAAATTATAGAACCCGTAATAATTCTTTACTGCATATATTTCGTAAAAAATAAAATAACCTTAAAGTACTATTTATTTTTGATTTCAAATTCATGATATGATTCTTAAATTTTAGTTCCCTGTCCAATACTACTCCCAAGTATTTTATATTGTCCACAGGTTTTACTTCAGCACAAACAGTAGAACACTGCCCGCCTCCACTGATACAATCAATGCATTTTATAAAAAATTTTATTTTCAAAAATAACCTCTCGTCTTAAACTAAAATTTCATAAATCTAGTTTTAGGAGAGCTAAGTACCATGTTGTTTTTTTGAAAACCACCATTGAAGCGCTTCTAAGTCTGAATTCATTTTTAGTTCTATTTCATTCCAATTCCGTTCAACATAGCAAAGTGCTGTAGTCATAGTCATAGTCATAAATCTTTATTACATATTCATTGAGAACATTAATGAGTCAATCTTAACCTAATCACTTTTGTTTGTCATTAAGTGAAAATTCTACATTAAAAAGAACAATAATTAAAGAATTCAACAAATTAGGTCAATTTAAACTAATCAAGTTCATTGCTGCCAGATTCAAACTCCTCCAGACTGTAGAAGGGGCGTTTTCAGCAGCCACTTGTAGACGCTCTTCCTTAGTTGATGATTAGTGTGTGCCTTGACTTCATCTGGGAGAATGTTCCAGTATTTTGCACCTATGTAGGATGGTTGTTTCTCATAGATGTTTAGCCGATGGACAGGCAAAGCATAATTGTTGGCTCTTCTTGTTGCAAAGTTGTGGGTGTCAGCTCCTCTTGCCAGCTTTTGATTACTTGCATAGGTAACTGCCTCCATGATAAAGAGTCCGACTACCGTAAGGATGTTAAGATTTCTAAATGAGTTCCTGCAGGAATCCTGTGGTCCAAGATTGCAGAGAATACGTATAGCCTTCTTCTGGAGTACCAAAACTCTTTTAAGATTTCCTTTGGAGGAGCTTCCCCAAACAGCCAGACCATATCGCAGATGGCTCTCAAACAGAGCATAGTATGCTGTTTTAGCCGTGTTGGCATGGGTCACCTGCTTAAGTCTTCTCAAGACATATATTGAAGAGCTTAATTTTATGCAAAGTTGGTCGACATGAGAGTTCCATGACAGTTTATCATCTATGATCACTCCAAGGTATTTAGCCTGTTGCACTCTGTTTAGCTCTGGTATTTCAGCTACCTCATTTCTTTTTCTTCCAAGGAAGATCTGCTGACTCTTACTCTCATTGAGGACCAGATCATTAGCATAGCAGTACTCTTGGGCCATGCTGATTGCGATGTAAGATTCTATCTCCAGGGTTTCAGGTGTTTGGTTCTGGAGGAGGAGTACTGTATCATCTGCATACATAAGTGACCCGCAGTAACCACGAAGGTAGCTAGGCAGATCACTAACATATATAATGAAGAGTATCGGTCCTAGGATAGATCCTTGTGGGACTCCTCTTGACATGGCCTTCTTGTTAGATGTGATGTTTAGAATTCTGCAGTTTGTGGTAGTTGTTATTTCCACGGCTTGGGTCCGGTTGAATAGATAGCTCTTAAACCATTTTAATGCATTTGCTCTAATGCCAATATTTTCCATCTTATGTAACAATATATCATGGTTTAAGCTGTCAAAAGCCTTACTGTAATCCAAAAAGATGGCAGAAGCTGTATCTCCTCGTTCTAAGGTTTTTTATGAGGGATTCAGTGATGCTTGTGATAGCAGTTAATGTGGAGCGTCCTGCTATAAATCCATGCTGTTCTTCTGGCAATAGATTGTTGGTAATCAAGTAATGCATCAATCTTGCAAGCGCTATTTTTTCAACAAGTTTAGAGAAGGTAGGTAGAACTGATATAGGCCTATAATTTTCTTGTTTGTTCGTTTCCCCTCCTTTGAACTTTGGGTAGACTTTAGCGCTTTTCAGCATGCTTGGGAAAATTCCTTGAGCAAAGGATTTGTTGATTATGTTGGCTAAAGGATGGGCTAGCTCATTCCTACATGCTTTTATTATCTTTGAGGATATTTCATCAAAGCTGGCTGACGATTTTGTTTTTAAGGACTTTATGGAGTTAAGTACTTCTTCTTGGTTGGTAGGCCAGAGCACAAAGTTTTGATCGAAGTCGTGAGGGGTTTCAGGCGTTCTTGAAGTTCCCAGAGCTGTGTTAGAAAAGGATGGATCAGCAGCGTTTACAAAGTATGTGTTGAGTTGTTCAGCAATTTTAGAAGGATCAGTTGTGTCTGTGCCATTGATGCATAGTTTGTGTTGTCCTTTGAGATGTTGTTTAGGCCTTCTTTCACCATTTATCAGACTCCAAGCTGCCTTACTTTTATTGTCTGACTCTTGTATGAAGTTTGAGTTTTGCTGCTTTCGTAAGGCTTTAATGTGGAGGTCATATTCTTTTTTCTTTAGAGCAGCATAAGCTTTGCTCTCCGCATTTCCTGTCAGTTGATGTGCATTAAAGGCCTGTTTAAAGATTTCTTTCTTTTGAATGGTTTCTTGATCATTAGGCCTGATGTTGCATTTTTTATTTTTATTGCGCATTTTCCTTTTAGGACACACTACATCCAGATGGTAGGATATTATAGAAGAGAACACACAATATGCCTCCTCAGCACTGGCAATGTCGTAAACCTCATTCCAGGACTCCTTTCCAAGCTGGAGTCTCAGAATCCCCAGAGATTGGTCGCAAATATGTCTTCGTTCAGTTGTTGCAGGAGTAGCAATATTGGAAGATGTAGAGAAAGTGCATATCTGTCCAGTATGGTCTGAGATGTGATTGTTTACTATTGCTACTGAAAGTTCATTTGGACCAAAGTTAGTAGCAACAAGGTCAATTGAAGTCCTGCTATTGGGAGTTATCCTAGTTGGTGGTAGGTTAAAGCGTGAAAGGTTGTAGCTAAGGAGGAGTTCCTGGAGTTCTTGATCCCGTTTTTCATTTTTCCTGGTGCTGGGTTTGAGACAGTCCACATTAATATCTCCCATTATGACAACAGGGTCATTCCATGTCGGTATGGTTTCCAGGAAGTTAAGTTAGAAATAGCTTCTAAAGCAACTTGAAAGTTGCGGTCAGGTCTATAGACTCCTAGGATGTAAAACTCTTCTTTCTTCAGGATGAGTTTGATTGCTGCTAACTCACACACAAGTTCTATTCCATGCCGGGATGCGTTTAGATTAGCTATTTCAGCATTTAGGTTTTCATTACAATAAATAGCAACACCCCCCTTTAAGTGTTCTTTTCTAGAGAAGTCAGCAACAAGTCTGTAACCTTTAATAATTGTATTTTCTAGATTTGTTTGGTTAAGGCCATGTTCACTTAAAATGACTACATCAGGATTTATGTCTTGAAGGTGGTTGACAACCAGATCAATCTTGTTTGACAGACGATCCATATTTTGGTGAAAAATCTTTAACTGGTTAACTTTCCTTGGTTTTATTTTATCCTTGACCGAGTTGCGTTGAAAAAGTGCCTGGTTTTGTATTTTGTATTGATCATCTTGGTATGAGCTAAAAAAGATTCCCGATGATTTTCTTGGGCACTCAGACCATTTCTGTAGATTCTGGGTTGTGTTGGTTTGGGATTTTTTTCATTACCGGTTGTCCTGTCAGAGTTAGCATATGTAGTGTTTTTGATATTTTTCTTAAGCTGCCTTGAGTAATCTAGTTTACTGGCTTTGATAGTGTCAATGTGTTTGTTTAAAAAGTCCTCAAGTGTCTCATTTATACTGAGTAACTTCGCTGTAACTGGAGGTTGCTTTAAAATTTGCCGGGCTGTGTCTGCGTTTCCATTTTGTTTGTCAATGGAATTTTTAATTTTCACTCTATCTAAATGGGTTTTAGTGGTTTTGGAATTATTCAGAGTCGGTAAAGATCCATCTTCATATCGATGAATAAGAGGAGCAGTGACTAGTTTAGTAGGTTTGTCTTCATCAGATGATTCTAATGTGTCATCAAACTTCCTATTTATGTTTAGCGCCTGTAGCTTTAGATTTGCTTCTTGACTCTTTACCACTTGGAGAGATACACTAAATGCATTTCGTTTTTTATTTCTTCTTTTAGTCTTAATGGTGAGCTCATTTTCTTGTAGACTAGTATAAGAAGAAGGGTTGGCCTTATTACTGCATTTAGTTGTGAATGGTGTAGTAGGACTAGCAGGTATTATACTTTCAAGCTCCTTGCAACTTTTATGTTGAATGTTTTCTGACAGTGTTTTGACCAACTGTTCCAATTTGTCTTGCCTACTTTTTAGTAGCACGAGCTCCGTATGAGTTGATAGGGGTTTTGGTGTAGCTGGAAGTGTGCTTTCTTCAGAGGTTTGAGTGGCAGGATTTTTAATTGTTTCTAGTTTATTTAAACTTTCCATTTTATTCCTCTGAAGTTTATCAACAGTCAATTCCAGATTTTTTATTTTGTTCAAGTTTAAGTCTATAGTATGTTGTGACTTTTTATCTTGTTCTTCAAAAATATTTTGCATTTCAATTTGAAATTCTTTTTCTTTACGCAGTTGGGATTGGCAGTGTATCAGCTCTTCAGTAAGGGTTTCAATCCTGCTTAGATGTTTTAGTTCACTATTCTCAAATTTCTCTATTTTCTCCTCCATACTTAATATTGTAGCTGCTAGTCTAAGATTTTCTTCTTCTAGGTGCTTATTTTTTTCTAAGAGAGTTGAACCTATCTTAGCAGCTATTTCTAGTTTTTCATCGTTATTAGTAGTTTTCTAAGAGATTATTTTCTACCAGGCTATTTTCTATTTCAACTAGTGAGTCATTTAAGATTTTTGTTCTACTATTTGAAAAAGAGGAGTTTAAGAGTTCATTCCCACGGGTGCTGTTGACTTCCTGTGGGGAAGTGATAGAAATTTGAAGGACCTCTTGTATATTTTTAGTCTTTATTTCTGAGGTGTTACAGGCAGCATGTTCCAGTTCAGTTTTAGACTGGACACATGAGCTGAGACAGTTAGTGCATTGCCATTTTCCAATTTCAACTTTTGTCCATTTTTTAAAGTTCCTTTCCAGAATGTTTTGGCATCCTACATGGTACCATTTTTTACAGAGTCCTGTGCACAAAATCCCTGAGAATTTCACTCCAATGTCACAGTTGCCACAGGGAAATTTTGAGGGCATGTTTGTAGATGTTCAGCTTTTTTAGTACTAGGCTTGTCTAACCCCTAGTGGTCTTATTTTTGGGGTCAATATTTAAGATTGTTAGTCTAGACTGTTCAGTTTTTTTTTTTTTTTTTTTTAAAACTAGACTTGTCCAACCCCTTGTCTAACCCCTGATAAGGTCTGATAAGCAGTACATATATAAACAAACCAGGACAGTCTCACAATAGTCAGATTGCCCAATGTCAAAGAATGTGTGCAGGTGTTCAAACACTGGTGCTCCAGCTTATCTTATCTGCTGGTCAGAGGTCAGCTCTCGGCAACAATGTATCCTTATCTGAGAGCCTTTCCTATCAAACTGGTTAGAAACACTCACTTATATTCAAATTTGACAAATAAATTGAATTTTATCTCTTATTGTAAGTCAAACCTGTTTGTTATTGTTCTTAAAATCTTCACAACAAAAAACTGCTAATTTAGGTACCAATTATTAGAATAAAAACACACTAAAAACTGTATAAAATTGCACAAAATTGAAGAGCTGACTTGCACATGGACTGTAACAACAGGGGCGTCCCCCACTTCCTCCCTATTAATATGTGAATTAATACCATCAACTCCAGGAGAAGTCCCATTCTTTAATGAGTTCACCGCTTCCCTAACATCTGTCTCTAGTACTGGGGCCATATACATTGATTTTAAAACTGGCCTTTCGATAAAATACTCTTTATAATTTAGAGTGGATAAAATATCTGATTTGTTTTTATTTACACTTAGTTTTTCAGCAACAGAAAGAAAATAATTATTAAATTCATTAGCTACTACACGAGGCTCATTTACATGCCTGCCATCAATTTCTAATGTTACTATAGAATCTCTACTGGGTTTCTGGTTTGTTATTTCCTTAGTTTTCCAAGTTTCTTTTGAGTTTTCCTTTATGTCTGCTAAACAATGATTCATAATATTTATTCTTTAGGTTGCGAATATCGGTCTGAAGTTTATTTCTAATTTCTATAAATTGCGATTTCAATAAAGTATTGTTTGGTTGTTTTTTCACTTTTTTCACTAACAAGTTCCTCATCTTTATACGTTTACAAATAATATCATTCATCCATGGTTTTAATTTATTTATACTGCAATTTTTATAATGTACTTCTTTCCTACTTTCATTTATTAAATAAGAAAATTTGTTAAAAAACATATCAAAAGCACTATTAGCATTACGTTCTAATAACACACCATTCCAGTCCACATTATCAAGTAAATTGTTGAGTTGGTCATGGTTGATGCGATAAGGGCATTGACTATTTCTAAATTTAACCGAATCAGCTGACGCAATCCCCCAACCTGGCCTCCAGAACCAAACAGCTGTTAAACAATGATCCGTTATCTGACAATCAATTACTGCAGCCTCCGTTCTAACTTTGTTTTTATTTCTTATTTTTACAATTATATGGTCAATACAAGTTTTAGATAAGTTTGTGATCCTTGTAGGGACGTTGATTAGGGATTCTAATCCATTGGAAGCTAATGTAAGTTTATAATTATCCATAACACTGCTTTGCTCTAGATAATTTATATTAATGTCTCCTATAATTAGTAGGTTATTACATTTCTTTATATAATCTTTATTCATATAAGAGTTTAATTCAAATAAAAATGAATCAGTGGTTTTTTGCTGTAACCTATAAATTGCTAAAATTATGAAATCATAACCTAACATTTGAAATGATAGCTCTATTATATCAGCTGAGTTAAATTTCACATCTGATGCTTTAGTTTGATTGATATTTGTGTGGATATATACAGCTACACCACCAGCCCTATATTTATCATTAGCATTATAGAAAGAACAGTAGTTGGGGATGTTAAAAAAACTTGTTTCGTTACTATTTACCCAAATTTCTGTTAACACAATCACTTGAGGAGGTTTCTCAATTGCTGTCAATTCAGCTAAAAAGATGTCAAAATTTGATCTTAAACTTCTTATATTTTGGTGGATTACAACAAAACCAGCATTTTTATTAATGAAATCTATAGTTTCATATTGTGACATGTTAATCTAATAGTATTCAATAAATATACAAAAAGACAAACTAACCTAGTAACAGCTAATAAACTAACAACAACAATTATATTATTTTGAAAGAAAACAAAAAAAATTTAATCTATAAACTTACAATTTTTCTAAGTCAGCTTGGCACTTTACAAGTATAACTGGTTCTCCATCAGATTTTCTAAGAAAAATTTTCCCACCTCTAACCCATAGCCACTTATAGTTCTTATCAGACCTAACCTTTCTAGCCATGGCAAATAGCCTCCTTCTCTCTGGTGTTAGAGACTCATTAACATAGACAGGAGAGTCTGTTGAAAGTCCTAGATGCCTGGTGGACAGCTTCTTACCTCTTCTTTTTGACAACAAAGTCTCAGCATCAATTCTTCGTACAAACTTGACTATATATATATATATATATATATATATTATTATATATATAATGGTATTATTAAACTACAACGTTTTACTGTGAATAATGGAATATATAACAATAATAAAAATGTATAACCAAATTCAACAATGACTTATACGTTACTTCTTCTATTTTAGTATTTTTCTAATTTGTATTTATATACACACGCACACCTATATACATACATGCGTACAAATTTACTTAATTCATAATAATTAATAATATATATTTTATGGCTTAATCTTTGTTTATTGCTATGAATAGTAAACAATAATTAATATAAGTACATTACTAAAAAGTATATTCTTATAAATATATTAAATTATAACAACAGTAACATTACAATAATAAATACTAACAACACAGTAACTAATAAAAACTAAAGTTTTCCTAGCCTTTTTTTAGTATTATTCGAGTTTGGGTAAAGCGAACTCACCAAGGTGCAAACGCTCATGATAGATGACCAAGGTAGTGGTGACATCTAGTAGAAAACACCAGAACTGATTGTAAACATGTGGTATCATAGAAATTTCTTGCACAATATTACGGTAGACAACAGAATAAAACTGGAATAATATAACGAAGCGTAATATTTACAGAATCGCTATGAATGAAATATTATGTCAAAAACCATGAAGGGGATATTAAAGCATAAATTTGGTATAAGAGTTTCTTATTTTGGTGAAATTCTTTAACCTATGCATAAATTCATAGAACGTTTTACGGTAACATTGTATCAATAGAGTTCTAGTTGTTATTAATATAATTTTCTACATTAATCTCCAAATATCAAGAGAAATATTTTCACTTTATTTCTTGTAGGGTATACGACGGCCATGGAAGGGAGTTCTGATGGTAGGACCGCCTGGTACTGGCAAAACAATGTTGGCCAAAGCTGTTGCTACCGAGTGTGGCACAACATTCTTCAATGTGTCTTCTTCTACATTGACTTCCAAGTATCGAGGAGAATCAGAAAAACTAGTCCGTCTTTTGTTTGAAATGGTAAGCCTGCAAATAGTTAGTATTTGAAATAGTTAAACAATGCAATACTGATAATCTCAGAAGCAATTTTCTCTTTCAGTGTATAGACAGTCAAAGGTCACTCACAATGGTTATGAGAATGATTTTCCACTGTATTAAATAAAATGTTCAATTACATTTCTAATAAGTTTGTAGTTTTTCTTATATCAATCTACAAGTCAAATTTTTTCATTTGCAAACAAAAAGAATTTGTGTGTTTTTTATTGTAAGGAATATGTTTTATATATATATATATATATATATATATATATATATATATATATAAATTATTTTAACTTGTCCATCATTATCAGAATAATTTATTACTGAATTACTGTAGATGTATTTATGTAAAATACTATGGATGTAAAGCATGTTTATTATAATTTCAATAGTCAATACTCTTTATTAAAAATTCTTTGAGAAATGTACATGTGTCAAATTACTTAAGTCTAGATACAAAGTCAAGTTGTGTTGGTTTTCTTCTACAATCCAAAAATTCCTCAAGTGAGTAGAATGGTCTGCTAGTCAGCCACATCATCATGGCCGTCTTAGCCATGAGTCTATTTGTCATGACCCTTGTAGAATCTTCCTGAATTCTGGTAGATGGTTATAACTTTCTGCCCATGTACGATGGTTTCTTTTCATATTGTGTGGTATGGTGTAGAGATAGGTGGACATTTTATGCAGGCTGGATATTATGTTTATGTATATCGTAGCATCTTTGTAGGAGTTCCTTGTCAGAATACATGATTACACTTTCTTGATGTACAAGCCAACTATTGTTAGTATTTTCAGGCTTGGAAAAAATCTCTGCAGCTCTTTCTAAGTTTTAGTTCTGACATTATTCTGATGATTCTTTTTTGAAGTGGCAGCAGCATTCGGTTGAGGTTTTCTGCCGTTGTCCTACCTAAACTATGAGGCCATACCTTAGGTTTGACTCAAATAGTGTATTGTAGGCTATTTTTGTTGTGGCTTCATCACTTATATGCTTGATTCTTTTTAAAACATATAAGCATGAATTCAGTTTCCTAGAGGGAGTATCAATGTGATAATTCCATTGTAGATTGTTGTCTAATGTTATCCCAAGAAACTTGATATGACTTTCCAGTTGTACATCTGGGTGTTGGAGCTTCATCCTTTCTTCTTCCAAGAGCAAGTTATTTTGTTTTCCTAGTGTTTACTACCAAGTCATTTTCATCACAATATTGGCAGGCCATGTGCAATGTGATATAAGAGTTGATGGCTAGGTTGTTAGAGGATGATTCAGGCAATAACAGTGTTGTATTGCCTAACATAATAACAGTGAGGAGCAGTGATTGCCTAGATATTGGGACAGTTTTTCTGGTGAGTAGTTATCCTGTTGGTGTACTTGTAGTTCCACAACAATTTAGTAACTATCCGGAACTGGAGTATCTGAGGGCCTCATTTGCTCAGTTTCTGTTACTTTAACTTCCTTATTTGAAATTTACTGTTTTTGTGTCAGTGTTTGGCAGCCCCCCCCCCCAATCTGTGTTTGCTGGTCGGTTGTCGTCTGGCCAGGATCTTGTGTCACACATGAGGTTTTCTGTTTTTGAAATAGTTCTTCTTTCTATACAGTGTTTTATTTTGTTTATATGGTATATTGTTTTTAATTACTTTCTGGTTTTGTATTTTAGATGTGGTATGAAGTTCTGAATTAAAAGGAATTTCAGTGTGTATATTTGTAATTTGTGCTGTCAAGTCCTTAAATACATGTTCCGAACTATGTTGCCTTACCTTCAGCTGTGCAATTTGACCCTTGAGTTTGAGAAACAATATATACACCGAGACATATGGTGAGAGGACGTTTCAGTTTTAGATTCATTATTTGTATACGTAAGCAACGCTGATTTTTTAGCTTCTTGAGAGCTTACTTTCTTTTTAAGATTTATGATTGTATTCTGCTGGTGAATTATCATTTTAGTTCAGTCATCGACAAATAGTACTTGTAGTACACTTGTGTACTTTCAGGGTAACTCATTAAGTGAGGTATATTTAATACTTTCACTCAAGAAGTCTACAGTCAGTTTTAAAAAGTAAAAATTACATAGCATCAAATTGAATGATCAATCAATCAATAATTCTTTATTCATTAGTTGTACAATGAGATACATCGAATAGTGTCATACATTACAAAACTAGAGATCATGCAAGAGAAGACTAGAAACAGACACAGATACATTTTGTCAGTAGTCTACTATGTTGATTACTCAAGTAATGTATTTTTTCAGGCTAGATTTTATGCTCCTTCAACAATCTTCATTGATGAAATAGATTCGCTTTGTTCACGGCGAGGCTCAGAGTCAGAGCACGAGGCTTCACGACGAGTGAAGTCTGAACTGCTAGTGCAGATGGATGGTATCAGCTCGCACAGTGAGGAGCCAGGCAAAGTGGTCATGGTGCTTGCAGCCACCAACTTCCCCTGGGACATTGACGAAGCTTTGCGTCGCCGACTGGAGAAGCGTATCTACATCCCTTTACCCAACGGTAAGTTGTCATTGGTTCTCGTATACGAGTCTAGTGTGTATTGGGTCACAACAAGAAGCCACTCAAGATGAACTGGAACAAGGCCATAAATGACTTGAGTGTTGTTGCTGTGGAAGTTCACTGTCCAAACAGTAATATGTATCTAACAATCGTTCAGGGTATATTTTCAATCAGAAACAAGTAGTTTTGTATTATTTCTCTTAGCAAGGAGTTAGGTGGTCAATGAAATTAACTATCACTAATTTCACTAATGGCATCATAGCTTTCGAGACTCATACACAAAAACAAAGAGAATTGCTACATTTTTACAGTTTGATAATATATTTGGTTTGTTCATAAATATGTTCAAACGTTGTTAGGTTGATTTTGGCTTAACGTTAGTGAAACCTATCACTCAAAAAGGGAGAATATGTCATGTCTGTCCATCCGTATGGTATGGAAAATTAAACTGACCTACAGACTTGAAAGTTTGCTTGAAGATTTATTTCTATATAGGCGACAACGAATTCAGTAATGGTACATATGTCACTTCATGGGATTTGGTTGAGTCTTGGCGAATATTTTTACTTTGGTCTTATAGAAAACCATGATGGCAGCCATAATATTTTTCTTTCAAAAACATTAAATTAAACTAAAAATTGTATTTACTATTTACATCTTTAGTTTTTCTTGAAGAGCCCTAGGGGATTTGTTGTGTAATTGAATATAAGTAAAGCACAATAATTGATTTAGCTAATTGTACCATTACTAGTAACTTTGTTAGTTTTCATTTGTGTTAAAAAGTAATTTAAGGATTAAAGTTATATATTTACAAGTTTATTGTGAATTTCAGGATTAGGAAGGGAGGCACTTCTTAAAATTAACCTCAGGGAGGTGAAGTTAGAACCCAATGTTAATCTGAAGGATATTGCTGCAAAACTAAAAGGATACTCAGGAGCTGACATTACAAATGTCTGCAGGTAAGACAGCTTTTTTTTATTTATTAAGTCTTTTTATGTACTTTATTCAAAGGTAATTTTATATAAGGTCTTAACCTTTTAAGAATTGTTAGTTGGCAGTAGTATTTACTTTTTTGAACATATCTTGGTCATTACTGTAACATATCCAGATTGTCCTGTGTGATTTCCAAGTGGCACACAAGTCTTTTGATCATTTAACAGCAGCTGAGAACATTTACTGCAGAAACATTTCCAATACTTGATGTAGAATTTCATAAACTGGAGATTATAAGATGCCGAGATTTCCTTCCAACTCTCGTGTAAACAACGAAAAAGTTTTGTTTTGTCAAAAAGTATAGTGAAAAGTGATACAACATATGAAAACAACACTGGGATTTATGACTAAATAGAGAGCAGTAAAGGCTTGGGTTGTGTCTCCCTCCACACCCTTGGGAGGTCGGATACTTTCTAGAAAAACATCATAAAGCCATTTCTGGGTTTATACTTACTTCTTGTAGCATACTCTTGATAAATATTATTCTCTGCAATTTTAAGTTTGGTTCATAACATAATTAATTTCTTGCAAAATCACCTCAGATTTATTTGACTTGTCCATAATTTTACCAAGTCTTCTACTTTTTTGCAATTCTTCTCATTGGGAAAGATTTTGTTATTTATTAGGTTAGTTATTTATTTTTTTAGGTTTCAAACAAAAACTTTTCTTTTCAAGAAAAAGGTCAAGACAATTCCAAAATTAGCGGTCAATCTCTTTATTATTACCAGTTTGTGTGATTATGTAAAGAGGTAGAGTTTGATTATTTCTATCTTGACTCCCAAAAGACATTGGACAAGTTCTCTCAATTAGCTTCAAACTTTCTGTGTAGGAATTTACTGTGGCCTGATCGCTGGATGAAATAATAACTTTTTAAAACAAATATTTAAAACACAGTTTGTGGCGGATATTATTGCTAATTTAGTTTGCTTCAAGGCTCAGATTTGAAACCTCTATCTTTCTTGTATTTATCAATGATGTAACACATATACCCAAGAGGTTTCGCTTCAGGATGGTTTATACTTTGCAGTTAAACCTACAGTGGGTACAGCAAAAACCGATGTATCACGTATATCTGGGCTGCCATGTAGATGTCCAGAATTGGCATATCAATAACCGCAAATATTGAGATATTGGGGTGGAAGGATGGATTATTAGATTAGTCTAGTCTACTATAGAGGATGACTCTTGGAGTGGGTGGAGCTCTTTTAGTGTTAAAGACAGTTTTTAGCTTGGACTTTGTAGGGAGTGCTGTTCTCTGCTCGCTTTGACTGCAGAGGCTGGAACAGAGCTGGCCTTCCCTTCTTGAAGGTTGACATGAATGAGGTAACAAGCTATTCTTCATGGGTCTGAATAGAAGGTGGCCCTACCCTCGGCCATATCCATTTCCGAATATCCTGTAATATCCTAAAGCAAGAGCATAGCTTTTTAAGGACAAAGTGCAACCACAGGTTTTTCAACTTCTTGTTGTAGGTGAACAACAAGGCATATTTCCTGAACTAAGACCTCTACTTAAGAGAAATATTATTCATCATGATATTTTCTTAAATTCCCAGCTAATTTCTCTAAACACATAAGCAGTGTTATTTCAAAAGCTGGGAAAATTTTTATGGATTGCTCAAATTACACTTGGGCCTTCATTCTATTTTGAAGTTTGATTTATTGAGAGTTGTGTTTTACCAGGTAATGTGATAAGTGGTTGGAATCCTCAATAAATGTCAAACTAGATGATCGATTAATGTGTTTGTAAACAGAGATGCATCAATGATGTCAATGCGACGGAAGATCGCGGGGCTGCGGCCTGACCAGATCAAACAGCTGGCCAAGGAAGAATTGGATCTACCAGTTTCAGTGCAGGACTTCTCAGAAGCTATCTCTAAGTGCAACAAGAGTGTCAGCAAGGAGGACTTGGACAAGTATGAAAAATGGATGAGTGAGTTTGGCTCCACGTGATAGCGGCTCAAACCTTAGAAGGTAAACAAGTTCCTACATCTATAAAAGATAATAGTGTACATATTTTTAAGATGTTTGACCCTAGATATGTGCAGTTTTAAACACAAAAAAATGGTCACATTATTTCTACTCTTGGAAGCCTATTTAAAAAAAATAACTTTGTCTAAATTGACCCTTTCCAATCTGTATTTCCCCTCAGCTCCTATTAATTATTTTAGTGTATTTTCAATTAAAAACCAATTTTTAGCATACTAGTAGTTTATATAAAAGTATATGCATTATTGGCTGAGCTTTAGCGAAGTCTGTCATCACTCAAGGAGCTGGAAAAATTTCATTCTTGTCTATCTCTCTGTCTGTCTGTCCACACAATATCTTGAAAACAAACTGACCTATAAGACTTGAAATTGTGAATGAAGCTCCATTTCTATATCAGGGACACTGAGCTTGACGATGGTGCATGTGGCTTTGGGATTTGGTTAAATGTTTGCAATTATTTTTAGATTGTTCCTATGGGTAATGGGAACGAGAAAATAGCAGAATAAATAAAATTGTCAATACACTTATAAGAGATTTTAACATGTGATATACACACATGTAGCCTAATTATCCCAACATATACGTAGCATCATTATTTGGTGACTTGATGTGTAGTTTTTTTTTTATTGGTAACAACACTGATATGAAGTCATATTTAATGAACAAAACTGTACCAAAGACAGTGCAGTCCCTTCGGCCTCTCTGGATTCGTCACTGACTCGTTATGTAACAGTTCTGTAATATGAATGTTGAACTATCCTTACCATCATCTTACTATTCCGTGATATGTCACTAGCCAATTTAAAATACTATGATGTTCCAGATACTGTATTGTGTCCTGAAGTCTGTGTTGCCGTCAGCCTACTATTGTGCTGGAGTACTACTTACGTAGATTAGTCAAACTAAACTGTCTAATCTAACTAGCATACTTTTTTGTTCAATTAATATTTTAATATTGTTAAAATTTCATGTAAAATTAAAAATATCACTAATTAGTAATTACATTTTGAAACTATTTTTGTAATTTTTAGTAAAAGAAACAATAATATCAATTGCAATATTGAATTGAGAAGTGTGATCTGAAAACCAAACTAATTTAGTGCCTTTATAAAAATGAATGTTTAGATTTTATATCAACGATTGACAATGGAATGCCTTACTATCATCACAACAATTCTGAATAAAAAGAACAGACATAATTTGTTTGTAATTTTATCAAACATATTTAGCCATACATTGGCCATCTGATATTGACACATTATTTAGTTGCTGTGGTCGTGTGGTGTGTTCCTTGACTGTTGCCAATATTGCTCACATGATTGACATTCACCATCAGTTAAATCTAAGTTCTCTTGTTAAGCACGTAATGGTGTCCACTCTGGTGCACCCTGATGTCTAGAGTTTCCACAGTACAAATGATAAGTAGACAGTAGCGTTCACTTTACAAGAGAATAGACCTCACATCCATAAAGTGATTGATTTAGTGGCAGAAATACAACTGTGTGGTGGATAATCACCAGTTCTGTGTGGCATTTCATAGATAGCACATACGTGCTAAATCCTTTAATTAAAGTTGTATGTCTTTTTTTAATCTTATAGTATATTTCTCATTTCGATTAATTGAATTTAAATATTATATAATAATATTTTTTGTTATTATTGTCGGAGTTTATTAATACAAAATGTTTAATAATATTGTGTGTTGTATCTATCTATTATTAATTAATACTGTTGTTTGCCACAAGATAACATGCAGCCAGAGTGTTTACTTATCAGATCTTCAACAGTTTTTAGCATTGACTGACATGTATTGTAAGAGTGTCATGTTATTAGTGAGCACTACACTGGATGTTGTGTTAGTTGTATTTTACTACTGTTTATTTTAATACAGTATAGTAAGACAATTTACATCTAGCGTGTAGATTTTATGTAGCATCTAGTATGTAGATGTCATGTAGCATCTTTCATGTGATCTTCATGAATTTTGAAAACAAAATTAAATAAATGTAGCTTCTTTGATATCTGTACAAAATTAAAAGGGTCATTTAGATATATATTATAGTAAGTTCATGGTCTATCGAGGAGCAAGGTTAAAGATTTAGGGCTTTTGTCGTCAGGAAATGTTGTTTTAGGAACATATGATTAACAAAAAATATATTCAGCATAAAATTCATTTGGTTAATCCTCTTACTACCCAGCTCTTTTTGTTTTACTACCTAAGATTGTTAGGATTAGATCTGTTGTGTATACATTTATCAGGGTGGCCACCCGACCGGGAATAAGCCGGGAATTTTTCTGAGAACCAGGAAAATTTCAAAAATAATTTTTCCGTCACCAAGAACTTATAAAATCAAGACATAATTTGACAGCTTCTTGAATGAAGAACTGATTAAACACGAAACATCGTATTTACGCGACGTGACTCGTGATATTGTCAATGAAGATCGACATATGTTCGTGAGTTACATGTGATGCCGGTTAATCCAAGGTTACCTCCACTAGTGTAGTGAGTGTATCTTGGTTAGTTCTACTCGTTTGCCGTGGCAAGCCTCTGCCCCCCCCTCCCCCGAAAAAAAATCAATCCATTGGACAATTAAAATTGGCTGACCAATCGTTTCTGACTTCGGCACTAAACGAGTGGTACGCTCTAAGAGGTAATGCGTCAGAGCTGTAGTAACCGCGATACAAACTGGTTTTTTGTACATAAGTATTATTCAGTCGCCGAAGTGGAGTCTCCCCGGACGAAGTTGTCCTACTCTTATTCTTTAGAGAAAATAGTGTTTTGGAAAGACGTGTTTTAGACAGAAGCACATGCCCAAAATGTACAGTGTTATAAACAGGCTTCAGAGTTTGGTTCATTGAATAATATAATGTTTGACTTTTATAAGAGGTGCAGCCCGGGTTTTTGAGTACACCAGAATGTCAGTTGGATTTATACAAAGCTTAATAAGATACCTTTTGGAGAAGAAAGTAGTGGGTTAGTTACAAGTAACGTCGAGAAGGAGGCGTTTGCTTCCTGTTGCACAGCAGTGACAGACTGAGCTGAGGGTGTGAGCGGCAGGAGAAACATTTAATGTTTAGAATTGGCAGCGGAGAAGCGCCATTGTGTGGTACTGCCCTGGTGCTCACGTCTGCCATTGCTACTGTTGAGTGTTCCCCATGATTATGTACAACACAAACATTAAACTTAGTTTAATGTTTTTACAAAGTCCCCGCCCAATCTAGCGCTAACCGCTCGTATCGCGGCCGAGGCCTCGGTTGGTCTATGAACGATTGCTCCTCACACACGCTCCGATTTTCGTCAAATTACGTAGGTTAAAATGAAGGAAGTTATGTTATGTTTTGATATCACGACCACGTCCAAATCTCGACTTAACTGCGCTTACATCGCCAAAAAATGGCGCAAGTTTTTTGTCCAACTAAACATCGCTAGTCTAAATGGGCGCAAGAGCTCTTGCGATCGCTGCCGCAACCAGTGCCGGACAGTCGGTTACAAGAACTGGAGAACAGTATCGGCTATTAAAATTTCAATTATAATCATTGCCGAGACATCACTGTCGTGTGTGAACAGACTTCGTCTTGACTCCCGGAACAACCAGCGATACAACTGTAGCCCGACAGTTCTCGTGAGTAAAATACCAGTGCTGTGTTGGTATTTATTTGTTATCTTTGTATTTCCAAAAAGGATACATGTATTTTCTAAAGATCACAGAAAGGAAAAGTTATTAGGTATACACAATGTTATGTCGACACATCGAAAGACACAGAGATAAAAACTAAGGAGCTTAAAATAGGTGACAGCGATAAATTGTCACTGAATTTCTTGCATATCGCTAGTGACAAATGCTAGAGCACCGCAACTTTGTGGAATTTCTTGCAAATACTGCTAGTGACGATAAAACTTTTTTGTTGCACTTGGTGTAAGGGTTAAATACAGTACTACAGTTGTCTATTTGGTTTCAAATTAGACTAGATAATCGGAAATTTTCGACCGGCAAAACCGGGAAAAAACCGGGAATTTGAAAAGAGGTTTTGAATGGCCACCCTGATTTATAAAAAAAGGCTGTGTTATTGTACCGGTAATTGTTCATTAAATTTGAATGATTTAAAAAATGTATTTACCAAGATTTAAATTTAAAATAATGCATGCATAAACAAGAAATGTGTTTTTATATGATAAATTATTTTAACATTATATACTAGCATGAGATAATAAACTAGATTGATTGTTTATATAGTTAATCTTTTGATAACTATAGGATAGGGATAAAATTTTAAGTTATTGTGGGTGTAAATTGCTGACTTCTGAGTTATAGAGGGCCAAAAAGTTTACTTAATCTGTCTAGATTGTATTGCTAGGCAGTAAGCTTGCATAATTAAATATTGTTTAGTTTAAATAAACATTGTGCATAACATAAAATACACTGGTTAACACTTTCACTGCCGCCTTCTAATTTTGACTACTTTCTTACACTGCCACCCTTTTTAATGATTTTTAAATAAATATAATTTTGTAACCAATTATAAGAAAACCATAGGACTTGCATTTTTCTTAAAGCTGAGTTCTTCCTCTTTCTACACAAATGCTCATGCATTAATATTTTCAAACAGAAAACCTTGTTTTAAAACTTAACTGTCTTAACTTTTATATAAAAAGTTGACAAAAAAAATCACCATGTACTGTCTATAACATAAATATATTTAATATATTTCTCATTATTATTTTTTGCATTCAGTATGTTCATTGCTCTCAGTATTGCTACAAATATTTACAATTGAAAATCCACTGATGTTTAAATATTTTTTTGTGGGTGCCTAACCTACTTGTTCCAGGGCCATCATCAGAATCTGAAAATAAACGATAAACTGTAAAATACTGTAATAAATTAATTATGTATAAAACACAAGATTAAAAGTTTTTATAACTGTTTTGTTTCTATTTGTTTACTGAGTAAAAAAAACAATGTCAACAAATCCACCGATTGTAAAATCAGGACCATTCCGTGTCATCTTGAAGTAAATGATCACTTTCACTATCACTTGAAAATCTGAGTAACTCTTCTAGGAGTGGGTTGTCTTGAATACTGTCACGATTCATTGTATTTACTCAGAAAACAATTTCTGTTACTTAAGTATTAGCAAGCAAAACAATAACAATACAGTGTACGAATTAGCAGAATGATAACAAACTGCTATCGTGACGACGGGCTCTTAAAGAAACCAAGTTTTTCCGATATTCCAGATGACTACCAACATTTCATATATCATAATCCATAGAGTAAGACATAAAAACATGGAAATGGTGAATGACTATCAATGCCGAAGTCTAAATATGTTTAAATACATTTTTATTATTGTAAAAGTAAGTAGCGTCAAAGGACGTTGTCGGCAGTCGATAGCATTCCGTGCGCGACATCAAATGACGTAGTTGGCAGTGAAAGTGTTAATGTATCACATTCACAAATGTGTAAAAAAGCAAAGACAAAGTGTGGTACAAAACTACAGTAAACAGGTGATTTTACAGCGAAGGATGGGGAGATTTTTGTTGCAGTATAACCGTTGGTATAAAATTGTTGGCTCGCTTTTAGCTCAGGTGCTAAACTTTGATATATTGAGGTGCCTCATCTTAAATTTTTTGTTATAGAGGTCCACTTTGCTAAAGATTCGACTTCAGGAGTTTATAACAAAATATTAAAGTTTTATCAGAAAAATAAACTTATGAAAAATCCAAGGGGATTTGAAAAGTATTTACTTCTCAAGGATTGGTGAGTTTTGATATTACTGGCTCCCGATGACAAAAGTGTTAAGAATATAAAAAATATAAATCAAATTTCCTCCAAATGGAGTTTTAAATAATCTCAAAGTCCTAAAATGCCAAATAGTACTACATTTGAAGATAAAATAATCAATAACAAATTTTTAAACTTAGATATCCATTAGCAGTAGAAGGGTTAAATATTTTATTGGATAACTTTTTTATGTAAACCTAGAAATATTTTGAGAGCATAACAGAAGTTGAGTTCTATTGTGTGTTGTACCATGAATTTTAGTTTGTCTTTCTTTATTTTATTACCTGCCATGATATTTGGACTCATATTTTCCTGCATCTATGTTTTGGTCAAGCAAGTATTAGAGGCCTCAGCTAAGAATTATTTATATAGTACATCTATAGTGTAGAGTTTTTCAATGTATTTGTCATGAATTGTTAATTTTATTAACAGAAAGAGAATTACATGAATCACTAGTAAAGCAAGAATGTGATTGGTGTATTGAGTTTGGAATTAATTATTAAAGAGCATATATTTACGGAAAACTGAGTAGTGATTAGCTTAATATGTTCCTTTAATTATATAAAAATATTTTCTTAACAAACAAACCATTATGATATCTATTACTGTAAACATGGGCGTTCGTACTTAATTAGGAATCATTTTGTTACAAATTCGTTGAGCATATTTTATTGGTGTATAGTAGATCGTAAGACACTACTGTGAATAAGTAGTTTAACTATGGCTTAAATATTTCTTTTTCTTTTTTTTTTAAGAAAATAAAAACACTTCTAAACAAAATGTCAGTGTTATAAATGAACTATTCCCCAAATCCTGATTTCTAATTACCTGCTGGTAACCGAGAGAGACCAAAATTGTTTTACTCGAAGTTTATACATAATGGCAATGGAATAATTCCAGCAAAATGCCACCATAATGCCTTATGTCAGATAAAATTATTTGCTTGGCAACTATAAATTGTTGTGTGTTTTATATTGTGTGTTTGAAAATTCTCTCCACATTAGTTGCATAATGTATTGTTGTTCTGTTTGTGTTATTTCATTTACGTGTATACAGTAGAACCCCTCATATCCGGCCTCGGTTTTACCGCACCTCGGTTTATCCGGCCACTTCCCGGAAGCCAATATCGAAATTTATTTACCACGGCTTGCAAACGCGCAGTTGCACGCACTAGTCTCCCACGACTCTTGCGTTATTTTGGTGTATCTATTTGTTTACATTTTCCTGTGTTGTCCTCAGTTGAGCTAATAGGTTTAACCTGTAAACAGTTCGTTGATTATTTCCAGTGCGGTTAGTACAGTACAGTACAATTGTTTTGTTTCGTCAAGTGCTGTGTACTGTAGGTTGGTTTATCCGGCCGAATCGTTATCCGGCCAGGGGCTCGGTCCCGTGGTGGCCGGATATGAGGGGTTCTACTGTACTTCAATTTTATTGTATATTTCAATATGGAATGACTATGGATGGACATCTTGTATATTGGGGTGACTGATAGCAAACACGTTAATAGTGTATTTTTGTAGGTTTACGATTAGTACAACGGCAAGTACAACCTAAATCACGCTATTGAAATTACTAGCAAACAAAAGTTAATCAGCTGATCCAGCACTTACTTTATCACATTGCAGTCACTGCCTTCAAAATTTGTGTAGGCTTACTCATTGGATAGTAGTATAATACAAATGTGTAATTTTTTAAATTGAATTTTTAGCTTTTTAGTGAAAAAGTTTCATAAATCGGACAATTTTTAGGCATAGTAAGGTAAATTCAAATCATGTTTTAAATTTTAGTGATTACCACTACATAAACGTTAATCATAACTCAAATATTGGTAAAGAGGAGACAAAAGAAGTAGATTATGTTATAAAAATAACAGGTTTATTATATCATACAACTTAATAGGCTTATATGTTGACTGTAATTTATGATCAAATATCTATTAGGTCAAATTCGTAACTGAAATACTATACTTTTTTATTATATCTGTTTTTAGGTTTTGGGCTATTACATCAATTCTTTTCTACATTGCAAAACATTGTGATATAATTTAGAAACTATATTACATTTGACGTCTGATGTTTAATGTGTAATTACATCAATATGTTAGTGAGAAATGTTTTTGTTTTGCCTCAAACCATTCAATTCAAAACTGTAGTATCATATTTTATAAAGTCTATGTCTTCTTTTATTAATCTAAAAATAAAAATGTTCTACAAATTAATCACTGTATTTTATCACACTAATTGTGATTCTTAGATTATTAAAATATTATTAAATTTTTTTTAATGTGTTTATATTTTTGACAATAACAATAAAATTATCTGACATACTAGTCATATATTTTTCATACTTATTCATCTAATCAGTATTTTTGGATCTTTCAATTACTAAAAAATTGTTATATCAGACATTTAATGTTCTTTAGAAGTTAGTTTTCATAGCAGTCTTCCCCTTTTTTTTAAATTTTTTCCTCAAATATGAAAAATAAACTATTTATTTTGTTAAAAAGAAATTTACCGTTTCTTTTTTAAACTACAGTACTTATAGGCGGGATTTCATTGTCTACCACCAAAATGTAAAACTATTTCTGGAAAGTTAGGTGAATTTATTGTTTGTGGTCTGGAATTTTGATTTATTACATGGTAAGTACTATCTTGAGAGATGTTTTGCATTCATCACCGGGCTCTGCTGCTGCCTGCACTGTCTAGAGCCATTATTGTTGTCAGCCCATTATGAAATTTGATTTGATAAAATAAGTGTTTGGTATAAAGAAATACTTCTAATTTTGTTCAATCATAAAGACAGTGTTTCTTGGTTTGCCTTAGAAAAAGTTAAAGTTTTGACAACAGATAATGGAATTTGGCCCTGTAGTTTGCATTACACATATTAGACAATATTTCCATTATTTTAATACACACGTCAATCAGCCATTTGGAAATAAAGTTACTGCCAGATTGAGGGTTACTTTACATGGTTTTTGTTATTTGTTATATGGTGTTAGTAATAAATTACAAAATAATATACAATAAAGAAACAAAAATTTAAGTATTAGAGAATTTGTTTGCTGTTGAATAAGGTGGTTCTTTCATTCACAATTATTGTTATAAGGCTGATAACCATGACAAGTAATTATTACTGTACCGTAATATCCTTAAATATTTATATAAACTGATTTTTAATATTAGTGATAATCCAAAACCTGTTTATGGTATAAGCATATACAAGAATATTTTATTTGTCACTGTATAACAGATTCCATTAGATTTGTTTCTCTAATAATTTATGTATGCTATTGAGTACAAGATAATGAATTTTGAGAGATAAATAATATTGTTATCCAAAATAAGAAAACCTTTTCAACTCTAAACTTACATAACAATTCCCATCTCTTCTGTCTTGACGATGATTTATATAATTATGGTAATTAGTGCAACATGAGTATCATTCTACTTTAGCCTTAATTATTGTATAGATTGAAGATTCAAAAAGTCGTTATTCGTGAAATGCATATCATGTAGAAGAATAGTGTCAAGTAAAACATAATGAGAATACTGTCAAATAAAAACACAAATTTGCTGTTGAAATACCACTACATTAATTATAAAGAGATAACAACAATATAAAACAATCCATTATCTTGAAAGACCTCATGCCAAGACTCTGCATGTAAAAAGAAAACAGCTGATTCGCAATTAGATAGGTGGTGGCCAAGCGTCTGAAATGTTAGACTTTAAGTCTGATTTAGAGATAGAGAAATAGTGTGGGTACGAATCCTGTCTGTAACAGTTGCACTTTTTATCAGTACTGTTGACTTTGTACTGTACTGATTCTCCCCCTTGTTCTGTTTGATACAATCCTAGCACAGGACAGTGGCACATTAGGACAGGCTGAAAAGGGGAATGGTCACTCTTTTTTTAATTGGTTTGTTGCCAAAAAAAGCCATCTGCTTTTGGCAAATATTTTGTACTGTGGAATAATTAGAAAATGTCAATAAAAGTTATAAATTTCTTCATAGTGTTGTAAATATACCAGTTACCATGATATACTGATAAACTTTATTAAATTTAGTCAAGAAAGAACATTAATTTAAGAGAAATTTAAAGTCCTAAGTAATTTAAGTTTGTTTTAATTTTGAATATAAGCACCTGTGGTTGATATGTTTTAACAAGAAAATTGAGTAATTTAAACTAAAAAGGAAGGAATCGAAGTAGGCACCACTTTCTCTTGCAGGACTAGATCTGTATACTGAGTTGGTCCAAACCACAGTTTATTATTCTTCAGAGCACTCAACTCTAACTGCACATTTCAAATTGAGTGGGAGAATGTTTTGGATCTCAAAAAATTTATTGGATACATACACAAATCAGTTGGGATTGTCTATTGAGTACATCCAAAAGATCGTGTGTGAGTAATATTAAAACGTTGAGAACTTGTAATAATTATTGATTTAGGTTAGGTATATACAAAATAATCTGTATATTTCTAGTGACTGTTTGATTTTGAGAGAAATATATTTAATTTCTTTCTTAGAATAAGCAAGTGTTTAAATTAAAGCTTTAAGTATTCAGAAAATGTATATTGTTAGTTATTTTTAACTTGATTGGCAGAGACCAAAATTCACTACCTTTAGTTCTGCAAGACCTGGATGGCAGACCAAGAATTAAACATGTTGATTACTGACAAGGATGATAGATATATACGTATATATCTGTGTCAAATATAGGCAAACATATTTAAATGTCTACTAATGCAACTAAAGTTAATTTTTTTTATTTTGGAAAAATGATGGAAATCTGGCTAAAAATTGTGAGAATCAGGTACACAATATTTTTTGGCAATAAATTTTCTTTAATTATATTTAGCAGCTAAATTTTGTATTTACATTATATTATAGATATGTTAAATGTAATAACTCCTTTTCCAATTATATATATATATATATATATATATATATATATATATATATATATATATATATATATATATATACGCATAAAGAGCAAGTGCCAATTTAAAATTAATTTTCAAGAGACATTGAATGATTAACATGCTTAATGTTGCTCCTTAAATATTCCTTAGAAACGTTTTATTATTAATCTCTCAAATTTTCCAACATCTACTTTCCTTGTACCATTTCTTCTTTGTTGGAAGTACTATGGGAAGAATATAAGATATGATGAAACATTTCTAATTGTTCAATTCCAAGGAGATTACACGATTTGCTTGCTTTACGAAGAATGATTATAGAGAAGAAAAGAGCAGTGAAAAGAATATTTTAATTTCTAAGTATTATTTGTAAGCTTAATTTGAGCCTAACATATTTATTGTATACAATTTATATAACCCAAAGAAGGGAGATTTGCGGAAATGAACTTAGAGAGGGAAAAGGATCGAGTCCTGCACACATTCGTCTCATTGGGCTTACTTTGACCCTGAAAAAATAGTTCAGAATGTGTCTTTAGTTAAAAAATGATACAGCACTTCTAAAAATTATTATTGTTGGGAAAAGTTTACAGAAATTATCTCATGAAGTCTTGTTCATGCAATCTTGTATTACTGAGTTGGTAAGGGACAAGAACAGAAAATAGAGATGACTATGTACAAGGATGTAAGGATGATTGCTTGGTTGATTGCTGTTTGCTCTCAATTGCTTCTGCTCCTCACTGTCTGTAGGAGGCCGAGTCGAGTCTCATCCCTCGGAGCGCTTTGCTGCTAACAACTGGTAGGATTTATATCTTACTTCAGTTACAATGTTAGTGTATTCAAACCTTTTCTTAAAGTTAACTACTCTATGTGTTATTTTGTCAATAATAACACGTATTTAAAAAAATGTATTTATAGATTTATTTTTTTAATCTCCCTACAAATATGTTAACTTTACTAATCCCATTAATTTGTTATTTAACAATTTGTTTGTTTGATTTCTGTTATTTTCTTAATTTTAATTCTGTAATTAATGTTTTTTTTATTCTTTATTTTGCCTATTGGTTAGAAACCATGAGAGGCCCACAATATACATCTTATTTTATATGCTAGCCATAAGCCAACTATACGTAACATAACAATAAATTCTTAAAAGGTGAATTATAACATAATAGTGTTATGAAAAATAAAGTTATAAAGCTCATTGATAAAATATGCACTGGAAATTCAACTTTAATAGTAGCACATGTATGTAGGATTTTCTAAATTTTTCATGTGCTAATTTGCATTCAAAAAGTAAATTTTAACCAATGACCAATATTAATAAATTTTGTGATGTATTTAACCAGCTGACTGAGCCAATACTCAGTCATCTAAGATTAAAACCTCTATTTTCTCTGTTACTTAAAATTTACAATTTCATGTATATCACAATTAAAGGAGGCACAAACTATTTCAGGGGCTTTTAGACATTTTAATGCTATGATCCAAATTTGAGCTTTTATACAAGCTCGAAAACTCTTAAGTATGTCAGAAATACTAACAGATGCATAGGCTACTTTCTGTTGGTTTTTAGGGTTTAATAAACACAGCATTATTTCACATTTGTTTTGAAACTGTAACTGTGTATATGCACATACATACACACATTTGTATATATATATATACAAATGTGTGTATGTATGTGCATATACACAGTTACAGTTTCAAAACAAATGTGAAATAATGCTGTGTTTATCAAACCCTAAAAACCAACAGAAAGTAGCCTATGCATCTGTTAGTATTTCTGACATACTTAAGAGTATGCTTATATACTAGCAGTTGCCCGCGGCTTCACACGCAATTTCCTGTTGAAAAACAATACAATATATTCACGTATTCTTTTACTATCACATTCGAAACATTCCTGAGATAATTGATAGTTATTTCTTCGTGAGCCTCTTGGGCGCATAATGAAGGTATGTCATATTTTCTGCCTCTATCTTTCATGGTTTTTTGCTAGGTGTTGATAAGTTATTCAATACAATTAATTTATATGGATGAAACTAATTAGGTTATAAAGAATCAAATTCGGTCTGTTAAAATTAATTTTCTGTCTAAAATATTTCCAGCTTTATTGAGGATTGAGCCTTCAAGAAAATGTATCAACGAAAACCAATTTCGATCATAAAGTGTCTTTTTTTGGCTCTTTTCATTTACCTTCCATCTAACCAAATTCGATTACGTTATGTGCAAACATTCACAGCTTTGTACAATGAGGTGCCTTTTATAACAGCGTTTAATAGTATTTTCATTGCATTAGATAGTCTATTGATCATTGGTGCAATCTAAATGTAAAATTAGGCGATAACTTCTTCTATGAAATCTGCATTACACTACTGATCAAGCACTTTTACAATAATCATTTTTTAAATGTAAACAAATGTTATGTTTCTGCCTCTTTGATGAACTTCAGCTGAAAGTATTAACAGCTGTTAAGTATCAGTTCACTTTGTATTACGTGTCATAGCGCAGTCTTTCGGATCCAATGTAAAACACTCCAAAATCAACAACTACAACTTACAAATGAAAAATTAATTAATAAAACATTTTCCAGTGGGCCAAATTGTGAATCTAAACCATTCTTGAATTCTATTGAAAACATTTAATCAAAATCGGTCCAGTCGATTAGGAGGAGTTCAGTCACATATACACGAACACAAGAAATATATATATATATATATATATATATATATATATATATATATATATATATATATAAGGCTATATTATAATTTACTATCTTCCATGAGCCTACAAATACAATAAAAATATCTATGAGAATATACAAACACCGCTGAAGTAACCTACGGCCCTGGTGAGTAGCTCATTAGATCCTTTCTATGTATGCTTCATCTGAAATGATATCGTACAACAGTTTTTTGAAATAAGTATACACGAATGGTTTATTCGTCCTTTGCTTTTTTATTTTCTTAATTTGGTCCAGTATTAAGTGATAATTCAAAGTAATGGTAAGTTTTCACAATTCTTACCACATAATTAACTTTTGGTGTTGTTAATACATTGAGTATGAACGCGGTTTGGACAAATGTGGATAGGCCTATGCAGAAAATCAATTCCAGCAACGAATAGCTCATTGTTAATTGTTGACTTTTCCAGAGGAACTGATACCGTCCACTTATATAGTTGAATTACATTATAAAAATAATAAATCATGTGCCTTGCATCCCATTGAAAAAACTTTGGCGCTCCTTGTTGATACTGGTCTGTCAAAGGACGATTTTTCTTTGTTCATAAAATCAGCAAATAAAATAGGAAATAAAACTTATCATATGTATGACGATGTTTTGACATCAGAAAATATTGTCCACACGGTGTTGAAATTTATGAAACTTTTACAAGGCTTACAGTCGCTGATCCACTACAACACCGAAAGAATTTTTGCCGCTGTTGATAAAATTGATCTGTCTTTTTGTCAGTGGTACTGATATCTAAATAGGGTTCTGATGGTTATCGAGTCCTATAACATAATAGGTTTTATTGTATGTCTGGAATGTAATTGATATGTATACGCTAACCTAACTTCCCGTTTAGATGGAGTAAACTGTATTTCAAGGGCAATTAAAAAAAACGAATTTTGTAAATGTTGAAAGTATTTTTGTACAGTTAAACACAACAACATTCTAAACTTTCATTTACAAAATATTTCGTTGCCTATTGTTGTACAATAATGTGTAACGGAGACAACTATTATTGCCTTTTGAAACGTTAAAGTGCTTATACCTCCAATCTGTCACAACTCTTTGTAAGAAATGTGTAAAACTCTAGATTTTAGAACAACTTGTGGTACTTTGGGATTATACCGACCACACCCAGACATGAATCGTTATTTCACATTTCGTTTCTACTGATTACTAGATTAGCGTAGAACAATATTTCGTCAATATAAAACAGGAATTGTCTTATCGCAAACCCCTCCCCATCCTCAGACAGAGGTCAAAGTCGAGCGTCTAGTAGATAACGTGATTGCAGTCTCGCCGCCCGTTCAGCTGGTGCATCGCTTTGTTGTACTTCCGTGTTTTACCTCTACATTTCTCTCCAAACACAAAAATTCAACAAAAACAATCATTTACCAAACTAAACTCTTTATTAAAAAAAACACTAAAAACTTGTTTTTATTCTTGATCACATTCCGCCACCCAAAATGCGAGTGCCTCCGGCCATCAGCGCGGGCATTGACAGCACCTTCGGTGCTGCCCCGCGCTGATGTCGACGAAAGAAAAACATCCCTCGAGATAGTACCTATCAGTAAAATATCAAATTCTAGAGGGGCTAATCAGAAATATAAATTGAATTGTAATGGAAAGGCAATTATGTACCGTGCAAATCACGTGATGCCGCGCGGCCTGCCGTAATCAGGATTCTCGAGAAAGATAAGATAACAGCGATCACAATACCTGGAAATGCTTGTAAGTTTTGTAATTGTAATTGAAGAGTTGTTTTTTTCGTTCTATCATGTTTGTTTCTATAAATTTCTATTTTTGTGTTCTTCATACTAGTGTGGTCGGTATAATCCCAAAGTACCCAACTTGTTGATTAGAGGTTGATGCAGAGGTAATATTAAAATACTTATATAATCACACACAATTCTTAATATTGTTCCGAACATAAAAAATGTACAGACTTTTAATAGTTTGGAAATGCTTGTAAGTTTTGTATTTGTAATTGAAGAGTTGTTTTTTCGTTCTATCATGTTTGTTTCTATAAATTTCTATTTTTGTGTTCTTCATACTAGTGTGGTCGGTATAATCCCAAAGTACCCAACTTGTTGATTAGAGGTTGATGCAGAGGTAATATTAAAATACTTATATAATCACACACAATTCTTAATATTGTTCCGAACATAAAAAATGTACAGACTTTTAATAGTTTTACAGCCATTGTCAGATAATGTGCGACACGACATGGTGTGACGACACAAGTCGCGAACGTTAGGGATGGAAACGGAGCAAATAATCGATTTTCGTCTTTGAACGCAAGTGCAAGCAAATTGTGATTTAAATAAAATTTTAATTAAAAACTGTGTTATGCTATTTTTTAATGAGTAGGCTTGTTTATTGCAGCATATTTAAAGTAGTTTAATATTCTGTATTTTCCGAGTATCCTATTAACTTATTATTTGTTCTGAATTCTTGCCAGTAGATGATAGTTTTAAACTACTTCCAGAGTTTACAAATAGTTAACTTTTATTGGGCAAAAGAACCATTTTTTATCATTTTAGCCATGTAAATATGTGATTGTCATTAAAATTTTACAGTACCTAAAACTTAAATAAACCTTTCCAGCCACCAATATCTCATACAGCTTTTTTTACTTAATGTCGTAATTTGGGGTGCACATCAATGTTGTCGCTTATATCAGAGACTTTATTGGCTCATAACCCGTTATTGACAATGTATTTTGTAACATCAGTCCATCAGTTTTAAAAACTGAAATTGTTTTCGGCATATCCGATCATCATGCTCAGGTTTCAAACACTTCACTGGAGGGGTAGGTTTCAAAAACTTCATCACGTAGCTCTTTAAGGTCAACATTTTTGCAATAACATTGATGTCTTTAAAAATGGTTTAAAAACACATCGGATGGGTGTTGTCTTGGCTAATTGCGTTCATAATAAATTTGATTGTTTCGTTTCTACCATTGAACATTATTTTGAAATGGCCTTTCTATATGAGTAATTTAAAATACGTCAAAAATACTTCACCCGGACAAAGTTCGATCTATCATAGCTTCGTGAGGATCTAACTATTATGTACTTTGCTACAAAAGATTTTGGCTTCTCAAATCCTGCAACACAACTTTATCTTGACCTAAAAGGTCAAGCCTAAGAAGGCCCTCTATCACATTGAAGACTCAAATAATAGTCGAAAAGCTGTTTGGGATGTAATTAAAGAAACAATTTCTAAGTTCAAACATATGAAAAACTATGTGTCGAAAGATAGCGGTTTTGCAGACTCTAGGCCTAAACACGTAGCTGAAATATTCAATAATTTCTTTGCAAATGTTGCATTTAAATCTGGTTTGGAAACTCGTGGAGATCAGAATAACACTCTGGATTTAGGAAGTGTGAACTCATCTCTGTTTTTGTATCCAACCATTGAAGTCGAAGTATTGAAAACTATAAGTTGCCTTAAAGGTTAGTTGCTCCTGCTGCCCGCGATGGTATTTCCTCCAAACTGCTAAAAGATGTTGGTGAGTTTGTAGTGTCTCCCTTATAACATCAGTTCAACGCATTTTTTGAACAGGCCGAGTTTATCAAATCTCTTAAATCGGCCATTGTAAAACCTTTGTATAAAAAAGGTAGTACTCTCGATAAAAATAATTACCATCCTATTTCCATAACGTCAACACTTTCAAAAATGTTTGAAGCTATTCCTTTATCGCATTTGTCCATATTTAACGTTAAATGATGCCCTTCGTGTCAAAGTTTAGTTTCCGTCGAGGGTTTTATTTCATTTTGAAGCTCTGGATGATCACAAAAACATGTTTTTGATATATTTTTAGATTTAAGTAAGCCCTTCGATATAGTCAGCCTTAGCCTGACCATTTCTGAATTAAAGCAAGGCCTTTCATTGGATTTCCACTTTTCTTATAGGTAGAACACAATAGTACAAATCTCTTATGCAGATGACAGGAGCTGCATTTCTCGTCAGGAATCAGGGGAAATTGTTGTCAATTCAGGAGTCTCCCAATGATCGTTCTTTGGACCGATTCTCCTCTTACTATATTTTAATGATGTTTTTAGAAGTGTGGCGGCTTGTGCTGATGTATGCTTGTTTTCTGATGTCACTTCGATAAGTGTTAGGAATCATTCTCGTAATGATCTTCAGATTTATGTGTTCCTACAGACTGGATTCCTGTTGTAATGGTTGGCGGACAATAATTTGTTAGTGAACACAAATAACACTGTTTTCGTAGACTTTCGCTTGAGGAATTCTGATGAAAATTATTGCAGATTCCTTGTAGGAAATTGTTTGAAAACAATTATTCAAACCACTTCAATAATTTACATGGATTTATGATTGATTCTTGCTTTGGTTTCTCAAGACATACCGATAAGGTATCTGGTAAGTTAAACACTGGTATCTTTGTTATTAGGAGGCTTGCACAGTTTGTTGACAAGAATCTTCCTCACAGCATATTTTGGCTGTATATATCCGTATTTTTCCTATGCGGTTGTAATTTGGGGTGCTGAAACCTCAAAAACGGATCAAAATTTTCGGTTGCAAAAAAAATCAGGCTGATTTTTGGAATGAAAAATCTAATTCCTATAGAGGGGTTTTTCGAATCAAAATTTTTCGACATTTTTTTGGTATATACATTCTTAATACCCTAACTCTTTACATGACACATAAGAACATATTCCAACCTATTAATACAAACAGATACAATTTTCGAAACTCTAGATTCGTACTAGCTAGTACTAGTACTAGCTATACCAAAGTAAAACACTACATTAAAAACATACTTACTACTCTGCAATTAAATTGTTTAATGCTCTACCTCCACAGCTTAGGTCGAAGTCAGATGTGGCTTTGTTTCTGAGGAGACTTAGAGCATTTTTAGTCCGTTCGGAATGTTAGTATCCGAGATTATTATGCCCAATTGTCCAATCTGTAAAATAATGATACTATAATAACACATCTAATACATAATTATCATATCGGATATTTACTAACGTTTACCTGCGGCTTCGCACGCTTTTTTATAAATTCTAGTCCGTAGTCTTTCCAGTAATAGCATTTATGATATAATGTGATGGAGCCCTGAAATAATTTTCAAACTTTGAAGCCATATATCAGGTACATATTATGTCAGTGTTCATGGTTAGGGTCAGATGATAGGAGAAAGTTTTTAATTTTGTGCGTGTAAGAGAATTTTTAGTTCGAATGGATAATTTCTGCGCCAGCTGAGTTTGCCTTGTTGATCCGATGAAAAAAATATATATATCGGTCATAAGCCCGGTCTAAGATATGGCCAGTGCCATATAGTTTGCCTTGCTCTCCCAATAGAGAAAATTTATGTAAACATGTAGTATTAGGAAGCCGATTTTGGTCAAAAAGCAACCTAATTCCGGCTCTTCTAATCTATTTTTGGTATCAGATATTTCCAGTGCCATAGTTGAGTTTGCCTTCTGCCGATGATAACTATACTACATACGTAGGAATGAGAACCATTCTACGGTCGAAAGCATCTCGTCCGCTATATGGTGACGTTCATGCAACATTAAAAAAAGTGAATTATAGATTTTGCGTAATATAAGTCTTATTGTTTTTCAGACTGTAGTCTGGGAAAGAATGGATCATTGTGGCACAATACTCTTTACTCCTCTGTTTTTCCTTAAGTCACTGTTAAAATGCCATGTCACAATGTCAAGGAAGCCAACCAGTTTCGAGTACCTTATATGCAAACATTCACAGTTTTTTTTTCACTAAGGTGGGTTGTATAACAGTGTTTAAAAGAATTCCCTTCGAATAAGTAACTAAATGTATCACTGGCGTAAGTTGGAGTAAAAGTTAGTGATTGTATATGTGCCTTTTCTATCTTCATTACTCTACTGATCAAAAACTATGTTTTCTAAAACTTAAATGTAGACAAATGTTTCAGTCCCTTGTATGAACTCCAGCTGAAAGTGTCAACAGCTGTTTAGTGTGAGTAAAATTTTAATTGTAATATATAAATATTTTCATGATTTTTCTGAATTCTAAATTACCGTATGTCGGAGAACTTTTCCGATCTTTCTCTTAATATAAACATTCTGCGGACTTAAAGGAATAATTAGACGAATCGGTTCAACGTTTCCCGAGATTGGCTCTTAGCAGATGTTCAGCGATTAACTTTTATTTATAAGATGTATTGCACATTTTATTATTACTTAAGTTCTCAATCTTAAGAGAGGACGACTCTTACTTAAGAGTTTACAACACTTCGTACACAGCCTACACTTTAAGAGTGAGGGAGGGAGGGAAGGTGGAAGGAGGGAGAGAAAGAGAGAGAGATCCACACTTTACTTAAATTTCCCCCAAAAGTTAATCCTGCATCATCACTTATCATTCGATGTGCGACTGTCAGTCGTGGTCCAGGATGTTGCAGGTTGCAGTGATGTGGCGCGCATGTGCGGAGTGTCGCGGCTCCAGAGCTGACCCTCTGTCTCAGTCTGACGCTGACACCGACATGGGACAGGAGGAGCTGCCGAGGGTGTCAGCCCGCAACCATCTTCTGGTCCATCAAGGCTACATCACAACCACTTCCTTCCTCCCAACCCTCAGGTAAACATCCTGAACAGGATATATTGTGTTTACAGCCAATCGCAAATTTTATTACGAAACTGTTTTTCATGATTTTCTTTATTAAATTACAACCTCTTAAAAGATGACGTTTGTTGTGTTGCATTTATAGGAGAAGAGATGCATAGGGTAATCAAATCATTACAAACTAACAATTATGAATATTGTTACTTTGTTCAATAAAAATAGTACTTTTAGTAATCAATTCAAATCAAATCAACATTTATTCCTTAAACAAATGCACACTTTAGAAATACAAATTAAAATACTGTAATTATAATAATTATAATACTGTAATTACTGAAATATTGTTTGTTTTTCTTTTAGTTTTGAAATTTCTAAACTGATAAATTGTAATAAAACTGTGAATATTTTCATGAAATTTCTTGTTTAACTAAAACAATTTTCCACAAAAATGTATGACTTTCGAAATTGCACAACTAAAAGAAAAATAACTAAACTAAGTGGATTAATATGTATCATCAATTAAAGTACTATTTTAAAAATAAAAACAGCATAAGTATATTTAAGTTACAACTAAAAACACGCGTTTTAAATTATTGACCTAGCATTTTCAATGTGGCTACGAACCCTATGAGCAATATAATATTTCTATAAAAGCCATATTGACATAATCCATAAAAATATTCAACGGTCTACCAGTTTGTTTTTCATAATGAGAGACTTAAAATTTTCTAGACATGTGTGGTATACATTACAAGTAAAATGTAAAATGTTTTTCCACAATCTTCATAACGTTTCACATTTTATTTTATCAAGATTAAATAAGGATTTTTTTATGATAGTGGGTTACTTTGTTAAATAACTGTTTTTAACATGATATTTATATCAATATAGGTGGACATTTTAAAATTGATAAAGTGTTGCAATATTTAAGTAGGTTTACGATACATTATATTACAATAGCTTGAAATATTTTTGAGAATTGTTTGTTGTATTTTCATAAATAATGAAATGAGAGGTTATTAGTTTTATTTGAAATTAGACAACGTTTTCATGGCGTCAAAAAGTTATTATAGTGAAAATAAAAGTGTTTGAATATATATTAAATTATCAATAACTGGATAACCACATAACTTTTAGAGGTTTTCCTTGTTGGGAATACAATAGCATAAAAACTGAATTCCCAATGACCAACCGATATCATGTATAAAGTTCTCGCACTGATATATTCTGTAGTAACCCATACAGATAAGTACTTATGCAGATTTTGTAATTATGACTCTACTTTATGTAAAGGTTAAGAGAGACTAGTATGTCGTCAACCCCATCCATTCCACTACATAAGCTGTTTATAAAGGTCCAAAAACATAAGCCTTCCACTGCATCCCAGTCAAACCGTGCCAATCAATTGAGCCAGTTAAACAGCTTCATCACCCCTGGAACTTTAAAAATCTTCTCACCCATCTCATAACTTGGGCCAGTCGATTAATTCAGGTTCCATTCACACCACCTGGCAATAAATAAATTCACAATAATTGATTGGTTCTCTTATTAATTTGTACTTTGAAATAAAAAAAATGGACTACTTAAAATTTTACATTGACATCAAACATCGAATTATATAACAAACATTTAATCGGTGTAGTAATATCTTTACCTTTTTTGTCTTAAAACAGCTGTTTATTAATTCTCAATATTAATACTCGGTTTACTGTTTACTCTCTATAAATTCATTTATCTAAATGTATCTTTGTTTTAAGTTGAATAAAACCATTTCAGTCTGATCCAAACTTTAATCCATTTCATAACAATCCATTCAACTTAATTGTATTAATCATATTACAAGTGATTTTTACATCAAGTTTATCTAATCAATGGAAAAATTCAATATCTAGACCCAAATGAACATCGTGCTGATCGCCAATGGAAGCACTGCTAAGCAACATTTGAAAACTTTACTAAAGAAATATGCGCTGCTGAGGAAGACAAGTTTCTTATAAACTTTGCCAACTAAAAGCACCTATGAAGTACTGTCAGAAGCTAAGTCGTATCCTGAAGCTATGATTATCCTCGACAAACTTTTAATAAAAACAACTAATGAAATATACTCTTGTCACCAGTTAGCGACTAGAAGGCAAGAACTTGCTGAAAATATCGATCATTATTTGCGAAAACTGAAAGAACTCAGCGAAGTATGTAATTTTAAGGCAGTGATGAAAACAAAAATGAATATATTCGGGACGCTTTCATTAGGGGATTAACTTCGCCAACTATCCGGTAAATATTATTGGAAAACTTAAACCTCACCCCTTGATGGAGCATATAATCAAGCAGTTACTTTGGAGGCGGCTAGAAATCAAGCTCTTTCTTATACTCAGTGCCCTGCAATTCACTCACTGAACCGACAACTGAAAATGTTGGGTCAACGATGATGAGTCTGTATCTGCACCTACTGTGGGAATCTGACCTAGGGCACCCACGATGTCCCGCTAAAGATTCAATTTGTAATATTTGTGAGAAAAAAATACTTCGGGCCACAGTGTGTAATTCTACAAAGCAATCCAGTGTAAAGAAGGACAAACCCTTTCAAAGTAAAAGAACAGAAGTGAACTCCATAACATTATCCGCATAGGCTGCATCTCAAAAAAGTCTATCCAAAGCAACAGTTCCCCTGGTTATCAATGGAAATCGAAGCCTTAATCCACACAGGGAGCTCTGATAGTTTTTATATCTGAGACTGCTGTTAGAAGGCACATCACTCGTAAATATCCAGCGAAGCACGAAATATATATATATATATATATATATATATATATACAATACGACCACTCGCTGTTTGATATATATATATATATATATATATATATATATATATATATATATATACATATATATATGGCGTCAACCTCTTATGTGTCTTCTATACTCGCCCATTGTACTGTTGACGTGGTATACAACGGACTTAAATAACCTCGATCAAAATTCCTAATTCTACCTGATATATGCGCTGATGTTCTAGAACACGATATGCTTCACCAACTTCAACTGTAGAGTTAAAATTTAGTGAAGGACGTCCACCCTTGAATGTATGGGTAAACCTTCTTAATGCCAAAGTCTAGCCACCACTTACTTCTATTCAATAATCTGTCCGATAATTTAAAACCCATTTCAATGAAGTCCTGTCGCTACGGCATTCGAAGCTATCAGAAAACTTAAGTACACTCGGATTCATTTTGGCGTTATAAATGGCGTAGCTTGTTTTCAAATAACTCTTCATCAGATTATAAGATCATAAAAATATTTGATACATTTGCTTATCTGGATGATGTTCAAAATAGCTTATAGGTTGTCCGTTACTAGTTAGTACAATCAACGGCAGTAGTGCCACAAATGCGCTACTGGCAATGCAACGGGAGTGACTCATTTGTTCAAAGGTGCGTGGTAGCATTGCAACGAGCGCCAGTAATAACTATCGAAGTGGAGGCTCGATAATTCAGTCGATACGGCTCCGAGTGACATGGTTGGGTTACTTAACATTAAGTTCTATCCATTAACTAACGAAATAGTTACTCATAAAATACTGTTTTGGACCAAAATGTATAACGTTCTTATTCCAACTTTTAACCTGATTGGTTTGTGGCCTATTGACATTTTCCTGTTCTTAAAAGTTTTGGGAGGGAGGTATCCCCTCCTCTGGCTACGCCACTTCAAAAGATGTTGCCACCGTATAACCTCTCTCAAAAGAGACCAAAATGGCAAGAAATAAAGATATGTTAGTCCAGTGTTATTTGCACTTCACTAGGTTCCTCCATGGTTTAGACCTTTACGTATCAAGTTTAACACGCTTCTCTTTCGGTTCTCATATTGTAGCTGCCTTCAGCTAAATAAAATCTCCTTAGGTTTTAACATGAAACTAATTCAATGGGGATCTAGACTAATCTAGGCGGCATAGTGCTGTATAACTCGGTGCAAGGCCCAGGGGAACCATCTGTCTGTCCACACAGCCTGGGGTAAACAAAAAAATCCTCTGGCAAAGATATAATAATATCACGTAAACTTACAATTAAATCATAAACTTGGTTTAGAAGACAGATACTTCTATAAGGTACTACCACACAAATCTCTCATCTACGACTATTACTGAATGGGTAGTCGCAGTTCAGTCTCGGACATTGAATTATTCACTAGAACCCACTTTATTGTTATTATAAATATGTTTACGTATATCATAAATCTGTAGAAATAAAATCATACACAAATTTAAATCCGACAATACTATTATGTAAAACTGTCCGTTACAAGTAGTAGATCTCGACTGTAACATAATATTCAAGTGTAAGCCAGATAGTCATAACTGGCGATGAGCGCGTATAATACAAAAGACCTGCTTTGTTTAGTACGGTGTCTGGACAATGCAATGTTTTTGTTAATTTCTGATTTGCTTTCACATTCTGTATCTTAAACACATAGACTAATATTTAAAAAAACTGCTAAATCGGTCTACCCTGCTCCCTTGCTCCCTTTAAATAGTTGTTGATTTATGATTTGGTAACTGTCTAATTAAATTACTAGTCAATTATGAATCATGAAATTAAAAAATGCGGATCTTTAAAATATCTTCTTGCAGAAATCCATTTAACTATTACAGTCGGCGAACATCTGACTGGCTTGCTCTCACTATAATCTCCCTCTTTTGACACCTCTTGAAACATTTACTCGCCGTTGTTTTGAATAGTTGAGACTTTTTTTGTATAAATATATTTATATTGTATCAATGGATGGGCCCTTAAAGTTATATCTGAAATCTCTTACAGACTTAATAAATAAATGCTGCTGATTTCTTCAACACAGCATTCAACAAAGACTTGGCAAAATTCAGAACTGCCAAATATTGCATTTAAATAATGTGATCCGTTAAGTACATAAGTTTCGCATATCAGGGAACGTATTCAACAGGAGCGTAGGGCAAGGGGACAATCGCAAGAAACCTCAGAGTTGTCGAGCAAGTTTTTAATCGATAATGAACACACAGACGATGGTGCAGGAAGGGATGCGCGCCGTGTTGCCACTCACAACTTCCAGCGTTTGGAATCTAACGCTGTCACAGACGTGATTTTGGTATCTGGCTGACATAATATGTGCATCCTTCACGAGATATCATCCACATTGAATCAGCCCTTCTTACCATTAACTTACGTTATATGTCAATGTTTATTGTCTTCTCAAACGTTTTTTCAGATACGACTTGTCTCACCAAATAAAATAAGAGTTCTTTGGTTAAAGACAAGGACTGATTTCGCAAAATAAATAATTAAGACAAATTTATATACGTGTTATAATTTAACAAAAATATACCATTTTAATTACAACTATTTATTCTAATTTGTAATGTAATTTAGCATTCATCATTAATAATCACTGAAGATAAAGTCACTAATAAACACACAAAAGGTGATTTCTAGTATTAATTAAAACAAAGAATTTGGCAACGAGCAAGTTTATATATGGTGATTGATAACTTAAAAATATTCAAAAGACCTATACTTATTCAAATGTTTTCAAAAGAAAGCTAAAATAGTTTTTACGTGCGTACGATATATACATATATTTTATCATGTAAATTGCAATAGGTACATCTTGTGTTTTTAGTTTGTGGAGGTTGTGAATTTTCTATGTAGACCTACGGATTATTGGTTATTGCCATTGTTATAAAAGATGTATGGTAGCCTGTAGTCGTCCCATGATGCCAATGACCTGTAGATCGCGTGTCCATTCTTCAATATTGTCCACAGTCCACACGTTACGTGCTGGTGGAGGATCGCCAATGATGGAACAGTGATCCACAGACAACGCTATGTTCCTTGCTTCCAACGTCATACATCACCATTACAAAAAGCTTACGCTACAAAATGAAATTAATCTTATACATAACGCTGAATTGCTAAATGTGTTGCTGAGCGCTTATCTCGAAAACGACTTGACCAATTCAACTATTTTACAATATTCTTTGGAGTCCGAGGAAGGTTTGTGTGAAGAAGAAAATCGAAAAAATGTCTTGACATATTTTATAATTTGCAAAACTAATGATAATATTTAAGAAAGGTAATCAGAATTTAACTTACAGTAAACAACTGTTAGCACTTTCAGTTTAAGTGTAAAGGAGGCAGAGGTATTTGTTATATTTCAATTTTATAAAATATTAAATACTTGCTTGATCAATAGATAATTCGGGTTACAAAGATGAAATTACTATCTAATTGTTACTACAGATTGAATCAGCGATGAATTAAAACCATTAGGATGCATTGGAAATACTGTTTAAACACTGTTGTAAAACCCGCCTTAATAGACAAACCTATGAGTGTTTTCATATTAGGTACTTGAAACTATCTTAATAATAATCCTGATTTACTATAACGTATATACCGGCTTGCCCAAATGCCACACTGCACCATTTCTAGTAGCTTTTATTTAAACATTTGAGAAGAAAGAGAATCGCGAAATTTCAAAATATCTAAATTAATTCAATCCAACATGGTGTCCAATTGTAATTCCAGTTTTACCTTTGCTGAAACTGTACTTACTAACTGGAAATTCGTCTTTTTGTTGTCTTTTATTAGTTTTACCTTTCAACCCTTTAATTTAGGACTTTCTCCCTTTATTGTTACATTTCATTTGTTTTTATAAAACAAATGTAATAACTCATCACATTACTTGCCAAGAATTACCATAACTGTACATATTACAAACTAGCTATATACACATCTGTGATTGTAATGACCACATTTAAATATTAAATTTCACTAAAAATTCTTTTATTAAAAGTTTCACGTATGTTACAATCAAAGAATAAAACAAAGGTAAAACAATTTCACCAGCTTAAAACACTGTTCTTGTTTTATGACCAGAAGCAATTTTGAATAATTGTAATCCCGAATCTTATTGTATATTCCTAAAGGAGATTAAAATTCTCAACTGTTATAAATGTAGAAGATGTGGAACAGCCAGTATAGTATACAATTTAAAATGACTGGTTTTAAAACTGGTTCCCAGTTCTTACGGTATAAACCTGGAGAGCAATGTATGCGATATCCCTATTTACATATGAAATATAGATATAACTTTGTTGGTTGGATCCTGTTATAACCTCCCAAAGTAAGTTGTAGAGATTTGAAAATTTGTCACCTTCAGCCAGCTTAGAAACTAGACATACTAATATTTTACAAACTTTTACGAGCAATCATGACATTGGTTTACATTTCCTTCAGTAGTTGAAGCATTAATGAAAAAGATAACATAAATCCACCTAGTTGTGATACTAGATTTAATCTAAAACGTTCAGTTTTATAGAATATGAAGAAGAGGGCAGAGAACAGAATTGTAAACTTTCGGTTGTTTTTTTTCTTTCTTCTTCTTTCAAAATAAAAAAGAAAATAGATAATTTTACTTTTGATGTTCTATGATTATAGATAGTCTAAATTTGTGATGTACATATATCTTGAAGACTATGTTTAGGGTAATATTTTGCCAATATAATGGCTTTAAAATGTGTCTAGTTTTCAAATGTAAGTGACGGTTTATATAACCAAACAAGGAAACTAATGTCTGTAACATTTTGTGGAGTAACTCTGCTAAAAAAATAAACAGAATACGTATAAACAATTAAGGACAATCATAAAACCAAATCTGTTAAAAAGTGTTTCCTGGAGTGTATTATTATAGTAATCTCGTCAAATGAGATTGGCGAGGAAATGACCTCTCGTATGACGAAGACTATTAGATGATTTATTGGAAGGTAAACTTGTGCCGGGGTAAGTGTCCTGAGTGTACATGTCGTGTGCGTGTCGCGGTATGGACACTGGTCACTCACTACCCGCTGACTGGTCAAGCTCAGTATCGACCGGTCAACCGCCATGTCCTGTCGCGAACCTCCCGCTCATGCTCTCCAGCTACAGTTTGAGGTTACTTTACCTGTCTTCGCCAGAAATCCTGTCTGGGACAATGCTCGGTAAGCCCAGCTATTCTCACAGTGAACCACTTCCAGACCTATTCTGTCAAATAAACTACAAATTGTTTCCGTATTCACCTATTGTCGCACGTTAGGTAGTGTGTTTACTTTACAACCAAAAAAATTCCGCACTTAGGATAATAAAGGGTTTTTAATGTATTTAAGATTCATAAATATCCTATAAAATAATATGAAAACTAATATTTCTTATGTTAATGCAATGAAAATATTAAATAGTTAGGAATAACTTGAGACTTTCATGAAATAATTTTGCCACACGGATGTTCTTAATTTAGAGACAGTTCTTAATAATTTGTTTTTTCTTAAACACTTAATTTTCTTTTTTTGAGTGAGTTTGCTCGAAAATACATGGATTTAAGACAATTTAATTGATAGACTATAATTTATAAGAGATTCCTCATAATGTATTGTACTGTATAATGTATCCGAAACTATTATTATTCTTTTAGAAATATTAATTTTTAGAAACACTATTTATATACAAATTACATTGAATGTTCCAAATGTATCTTGACAAATGTATAAGTACATTGTGTACATAAACGTATTATCTCTAAAGCTACTGTACTTGTTTTACATCAGCAGAGAATGCCTTTCAGAAGTAAACGACCTTAAGAAGTTAGTGAATATATTGAACACGAGAAATATGTTAAGTTGTATAAAGATGTTTTAAAGCTTTTTAATATCTCTCTAAAACGTACTCAAATATTCAATCTCATGAAGAGAGCCAATATATTTATGTATCAGTGAACTTTTCTCATAAAGCACATTATTAGGCTTCTGACAGGGAGGCCTTGGAAACACAAATATAACCACTTAAGAAAACAACTATTGTCTAATGTTTACAATTTTTGTTCTCAGAACAAATTGTTTATTTTTTCATTATTTCATACTCTTTATTGAAACTTTTAAAATTGCATAGACAGGCGATTCTTTTGCAAAAAAATACTGTCATGAAAAAAAATCTGATAAAGTAAAATAAATAACTTTTTGATACACCAACAGTGTATCACTTACTGATACACCAACAGTGTATCACTTACTGATACACCAACAGTGTATCACTTACTGATACACCATATTTCACGTTACGACCATTTCGCTCCGCCAACAAGGAATAACATAGCTGTACTAACTGTCGAAATGAGTCTACACTTACCAAGAACTCCGTCCCAAGTAATCAATCTTGTACAGGGGAACGGGTTAAAAACTTCGACCAGAAAAATACTAAATTAATACTATCAAAGTCTGATCAACCCTGCTGTAAGTTTACAGCAGGGTATATTAATAAGTAAAACTGATCTGTTGATCAACTGATCAGTTTTATTTATTAACTGGTTTGATCAAATGTATTCAAAATTTCTGAAAACTGGCAAATTTTATCTGACTTAAAGAAATAATTTTGAACAAAGGTGATTGTTTGTTGGTGTAATAAATCGTTGGTTAAGATCATTACACCAATATTTAATATAATAATTCTTTTAAATTTTGATCACATTAATATTTTGTTTCCGAGTTTAATGTCATATTTTCATGAAGGCTTGAATACTTATGACTGTTAAAGACACACCTTTTATAAATGTTCACGTCAAAACACTTACATACAGTGTGTAAATTAAGTCCAAACGGATTGAGATATTAATGTACACAATCTTCACCATACCTATTAAAAAGTTAAATTACCTATTTGAAAAGGTGATTGAAATTAAACACAATGACATGAACATGACATCTCTACAACAATCCTAACAAAAGTTATGGGCAAACAACCCCTTACGTTTAAGGGTGTAAATTATGACCTGGTACGCCTGGATATATTCCAAATGGAATCAATTTACAACCTTCCCTGTACTTATTAAATTACATTTTTGGATTCTTTAGGGGAAAATAAATTTCACCCCTCTTTTAAAAGGGGGTAGAAGGAAGGAGCAACTTTAAATTTTTAAATTGCAACCCCTGACATGTCATTTTAAAGGTCTATTTAATCGAAACACAATGACATGAACAAAACATCTCACAAAAATTGTCTATAAAACTAGTTCACAGGTATTATATTAATGTGGTAAAGATGCTCATAGTAAGACGATGGCGAATGGAGATACCCAATGGGCTGCGACATAAAGTCCTTTGGTTGCTGTGGAGATTCGGTGTGATAGAGGTGGAATCCGCTGCAAGGATGTGAATATCTGGGAGCTAATAAGTTTTAGTTCCAAAAGTCCTGACTGACATCTAGCATCTACCTTAGGTGGATTCGGATTAGAATATGTCCCTCAAATTATGGATACAATCAGTTCGTGTCCCGCCACCGCCACCTGCTACAACACTTCACTCCCTCCCCTCAATATCCCATTGACAATATATTATTATTTTGTTAATGATAGTAAGATTCAGTAGTAAGTTGTAGTTATTAAATTGACGTCCACGATCTTTCAAATAGACGTGTGGTGTGGCTGAGCCAGGTCCGGGTGGGGCAGAGTAAAATCCTCATACAGCAGCGCACAATCAAGGGTATCAGCAAAATTTCTTGTTTAATGTGTGGGCAAGTGTTATTGGTGATGTGTTGATTGTTCCTGTATTTCAGTCTTTGGACTTAATGGAGAAAATTATTTGAATTTTGCGAGATAGTTAACTAGGTTAAAAAGATATAAATTGCTTATGTGCTGTTTTTGGTATATACTATAACACCCTATTTTAAATGTACTGGGGACCAACTAAAAGGCTGGAAAAATAACCATTCTAATTCAAATACATTTAGATCATTCACCCAAAATCTACATTATGCATTGTTATTCGTGACTAGGTCTCGAGGACAAGTGTATGTACTGTTTAAGTATAAGGATGCTGCTTTTTACATTGTGTTTTTTACATACTTTTTATCGCTAACTATATTTCAAATTCAAGTATTAATTATTTATATGAGTTTTAACCGTAATTATTAAATATAATGAGTGCAAAATCTTTTACAAATTCAAAGTAAAATAATTCAAATGTGTTCTATGAGGATCTAGAAGATCTATACAACGGTTCTATAGAACCTTTATACGGAACTATTTCCAGTGCTTCATTTCCGCTCTTCGACTGGAAGTGATAGGTCAGGAACGGTGGTAACCGAGGCTAATGTATGTTGTTTAACTATATTACTTCAGTTACATTTTTAATCCCAAATTGTGATTTTTGTTACACCATAACAATTAAAAGTATCAAACTGATTTTCAATACTTTATTTTGTTATTGTGTTACTTAAACTCTTTATTAAAGAATGCAATTTAAAGAACAATTAGTCATACTACGGTGTATCATAACAAAAGCTTTAATCGAATATTGCGCAATGTCACTCTTACATTACCAATACATTAATAACAATGTTTTGACCAGTTTCCCAAAGTTGACACTGTTTGCGTTGCTCGTAACTTAATTAAAACTAAACCATTTTAAAATTGAGAATTCAGTATGTAAATAACAATATATAAATAGTTCAAACACAAGTATTGTTAAAATGTTACTTGCCATGTTTATTTCCTCGACCCCTCTGCGAGAACCAAATCAGGTATTTGTTTCGTCTTTGGAGTTGACCACGCCATTAACAAGTTGGTGTGCCAATATCTGCGTCGTAGTCTGTCTCTAAGTATTATGAATAATACAATTTCCACGTATCTTGTTAGTGTTTCTTATGATAAAAGTATTAGGTTTATAAGATATCAGTAGTATCTTATAAATGCTTATTTGTAAACTCAATATTCAATAATTTTTCAAATAATGTTACTAATGTATAAAAAATAAGCCACATCTCGCTTCTCTACCGAAGGCTTAGGAAGCCAACGTTCAGTATTAACGATTTTTTTAAATCTGACTACAAACATTTTGGCTTAATCAGCAGATAATAAATGTGTTTTCCTAATCAACTTTTCTCATAATGGCATTATGCCTCAGCGTTAGCTATGCCGGCTTCGAAGTGTATTGGTGTTTATTTTCAAAGTAAAAAGTACATGATTGGACCTCCTCGGGATTTGAACCCGTGATCTCTCGGTTAGAGAGCCGACTAGTCTACGAAGGAGGACAAAAACTGTTATTTTAAAACATTATAATGTGAGAACACAATCGTAGGTTTAAGTAACATGACTACCATTTTAAACTCCTTTACGTACATAGCATTGAAAGCATAGAGTAAGCTTAAAAGTAACAATACTTGTTGTTTTCATTAATTTATGCAGATATCAAAGAAAAAGTTACTAACTTTTACAACAGAATTAAAGACTGTTATTAAACACATCTTAGTTGTTTTTTGACTGAAATAGACCATTTATATTAACTCAACTATGGCACCAGAAATAGTTTAGACCAGAACAAACTACAATGGCCATTATACGTTTTGACCAAAACAAGATTCTCATACCTGTGTATGTGTATATTTGATCAGGGCACCAACGCAAAATCAACTTCAGTTTCAAAGTGGTATTTTAAGCCCCATAAGATGGCTGAAAAACTAAGAAATTCCACTTTAGGATTCCCCCGTAAAATAGTTTAATTGTTACTGAAATAGTTTACCAAGAAATATTGGAAATTAAATTCGAGTTAGCCTATTTCACGGCACTTACACAAACTGTTTCACTCTCCAACTTGAGGACTCCGAAATGTTGCTGTTTAAACTTAAATCTATCAGAAGATTAGAATATTTTTCAGTAATTACTACCACGGGAATGTTTAGAATACCATTTATAAGGAATATGCCCACGATGTTTCTGTTTTTCAGTTTGAATTTGCGTACGAAGCCGCTGGTAACTGCTAATTAATGATAAAGTGTGTTTTAAGTGTTGGTATAGGCAAAACAAAAGAACTGGTATAATTAACCCAGTTTCCCATGATAACAGTACGTTTAAATTACTAAGGCGGCAAGATAGTGACAGTTCTTTTTGTACAAACTAGGAGACACCCCGGCCAGCTTCGCAAACCAATTCCGGTTCGCTTCTTTCTCTACCTTCAGAATTTCAGATCTTGTAAAGGCTGGTACCTGTAATGTACTTGTACTTTGAAGTTCCCTGTACATTAAGATGTGATAGATACTTCTTCTTTGTAAGCACAAGAAAATTTAATCAGAATTTAAAGAAAATAGTTCGCAGGATTAATTTTATTCCTAGATTTGCGACTAAATCTTAAACTTTTGAACGTACTCAGTATTTATAAAATACAAATATTAAAAAATCACATAAAAAAATTAAAATTAAAGTTTGTAATGAGCAACGTCCGTAAACTAGTGGATGTAGTCACGGCTGTCTAATTGAGAGATCACATGTTCAAATCCCGGGGAGGTCCCAGCAGACAGGAAAAACAGCCACAGTGACCCAAACAAGTCAGCATAGCCAAAGCTGAGGCTAAAAAGAGATGAAAAAAAATCAAGTAACTGGTTTAATTACTTCAAAATTGATTTCATGAATTTCACATTAGATTACAGAAAAATACAGCATACAAATTATAGTATACTTTTTTGCGTTTGAATTATGAATTATTTTTGCGTTGTATATTTAAATTTTACAATGACGTTTGGATTTTGAAACCGGTCATACATAATGTACCATTAGTACTGTTTTGACTGAATTTTTCGAATGAATAAATTTTGTGTTTTAATTGATCTGGTCAGCCTAAAAATAAATGAAAATGAAAATTGATTGTAAATCATTAATACACCCAAGTGAAATGTCGCATTCGTCTGAAAATATTTACGAATTAACCTCTTTGTACAATTAACAGTCCTCGTATACGGCTTTCACACCATTAGTATGTATGGTTTGTAATTTGTACATTAAAATTATAAATCAATGCATATACATGATTTAAATTAACTTATTTAATATTTAAGCCGTAACCCAAAATTACAATTTATCAGTTCCATTTTGACAGGAGGGGGAAAATTGATTTTATTTGTGAGTTCGTAAGCAATTGACATGTCGAGTACATTTAAAAAAGACAACATAAAACATTGTACAAGTATGTCGGTCTTGAGAATTTCGGTCAGTAAGAAATAATGTTGCATGTTTGAGGGCAGGGTCCCGGCACTGCACGCAGACCTACTGGACGCTAATCTACATATTTGTGCCCTCGATTCTTCGGCCGCTGCCGGACATTAGTGCATTACAGTATCAAGGTTCACTCCTTACTCTCATTTCTACAGAACCCAAGAACACATGACCTTAAAAGGATAGTGACCTCAGTTTACTGCCAGAGGAGTAGCGTTATGATTGAGAGTGTTCATTATCGGTCCCTGAGAACTTACAGTAGTCGCTCAATCTGTTAATATCGGGAATTGTTGTAAATTGATTATCAGAAGGATTTGCGGTCGAATAAGAAGACGATTAAAATCTACATTGCCCTAAAGCCGGCCCCTCTGACCTCGAAGAAATCTAAAGACGAAATGAATCGACCGTTTCGACAAGACATCTCCATCTCAGCAGAGTGCTAACGTAATTATCCGACTTTGATGATGTCTACTCCTCAGTTATATTACAGTTCTAAGAATTGAAATAAAGGAAGAGAAATTAAATAATTTAATGTTTTCCGCTAAGGAAATTACACTAATAATCAATTATCATATAACTCAATAATAACAGAATTATTCGCCACTTAGCCAAAAATCTACGAAAACACAAGTATTTACACGTTTTGGTTAAAGTGAAATACTATTCACTTTTAGGAAAATGTAAAGTATTTTTCTTGAAGAGGAACAACTGCCTTATAATTTTAGTACAAAACTGTTAATGTAAGTATAAATACAGCTTTTCCATACTTTACTTTGTAGAAGTAGCATTCAGATATAGCAGCTATCCAAAAACAGCATTATCAACAAACTGTGAGGGATGAGGGATACATTTTACTATTTTCACCAAACATGGAAAAGCAGCCTTCTGATTACTTTCCATTGTGTAAAATTCAAATAATACGTAAATTTGTTCACATTAATTTTTTTAAAGATATTTTATCACAACACACACTTTTCCGAGGTTAAAATTAAGCAACCCTACGTATTTCTGGATTTCTATGATTAAATACCAACTCAATTACAAAACATCGATTTCTCTCTTACATTTCATTTATATCAAATAAGCTGAACTAGGAATATAATTTTATTTTTGATCTTTTACGTAATCCCTCTTCAGTGAAATGGAACTAGCTCATAGGCAAAAATAGCCTCGTAAGTTATCATGTAACGACGTTAACCCTAACTGCGTAGCAAAAAGGGCATGGAGCTTTAAGGCCTGGTAGTAATCAACGAATTTCGGATTTATTCCATATACGAGTATATCTTAACTAGCTCCAGACAATTCTCTATATAAACTAAACCATACACTGCAAGAAGAATACAAAGGCGCATGCGGTTGTAGAAACTAAAATGGCGCTAGTGTTCACTATAATTATTTAAGCAATCGTGTGACAATACGTCCAAAAAACTTGTACCACTTATAGACCGATGGATGGTGAGTGGGGGGGTGGGGGTGGGAAAGAGAGATAAGCAGAGTAATTTATATATGTAATTGCCTTAGCAATCTCTCAATGTTATTATTATAATTTATCCACTTAGTCTCTCCAGCGCGTATCTGTGCATCCCAGTGTCCGGTTTTCACAAGGCCTACTAGTAACCTCTCTACACCATTACTACAATTTGTACCATTAGTCTCTCCAGCGCGTATCTGTGCATCCCAGTGTCCGGTGTTCACAAGGCCTACTATATAGTAACCTCTCTACACCATTACTACAATTTGTACCATTAGTCTCTCCAGCGCGTATCTGTGCATCCCAGTGTCCGGTTTTCACAAGGCCTACTAGTAACCTCTCTACACCATTACTACAATTTGTACCATTAGTCTCTCCAGCGCGTATCTGTGCATCCCAGTGTCCGGTTTTCACAAGGCCTACTATATAGTAACCTCTCTACACCATTACTACAATTTGTACCATTAGTCTCTCCAGCGCGTATCTGTGCATCCCAGTGTCCGGTGTTCACAAGGCCTTACTAGTAACCTCTCTACACCATTACTACAATTTGTACCATTAGTCTCTCCAGCGCGTATCTGTGCATCCCAGTGTCCGGTTTTCACAAGGCCTACTAGTAACGTCTCTACTCTATAACTGCATTTTATACCATTAGTCCCTCCAGCGCGTATCTGTGCAGTCCAATGTGCGGTGTTCAGTAAGCCTACTGTACTGGTAACCTCTCTACACCATTACTGCAAATTTTACTATTTGTCTACTGACCGGTGTTCAGTAGGCCTGTAAGTAATCTCTCTACGTCATTGCTGCAACTTTTACCATTAGTCTCTCCAGTGCCTATCTTTGCATACCAGTATCCTGTGTTCAATAGATCTACTAATTTAGTAACCTCTCTACAGCATTATTGCAACTCATACTAGTACCATTAGTCTCTCCAGCGCGTATCTCTACAGACCAGTGTCCGGTGTACAGTACGTCTAGTATTAACTGGTCGATGAGGGTTCGTTGTCCGACTGGTCACCGACGCACTGGCCACACGCACCTTCCTTGTTTACATGTTTGTGCGTGGCCGTAGCGTAGCAGCGCCGCACAACATTACTCGTAATAATGTTTGCTAGTTGCTTTCTAAGAAAGCGTTTTACTTCTTTAACAAGCACTTATGTCATGCAGAACAATGATTCAACAAACTATACTACATATTTGCATACAACATACTTAATAATATAACAATTAAATCGGTGTCAGCCAGCCACTAGAAAGCCGAGTAGATATACGAGTAGGTGTAAATGAAGAAGTCTTGTTCGCAGATAGTGAGAGCTATGTACGTGTAATGCTGTTGAGTTCGTATGTGCTAAGCTGAAAGAACATTATTGAACAAATAGGTGTAATTTGATATTTTAAACCATTTTGATAACCTCTAGTCTTGACTTTACTTAAAACTATCGCGGTAAGCGATCGATTTTTTTGTTATGGAAAATCCCTTTCACGATTTAATAAAAATTATATGTAAAATGCAAATTGGATCTCGGCTCTTGTATGTGCTGAAGTTACTGTCCTAACATCTCTGTGTATGTATATAGGCTATATACACGAGAATCCAGAGAATATATAATATCTGTTACAAAACGGTATTGTATTATGTTGAATAACTAAACGTTGGCGTTATAGTCTTTACTTATAAAAACACAATACCATTTTGTCAGACAGTTTCAATCTTAGAAGAAATCTCAGTGTGTAAATTAAAACATATCAATAACCCATCATTTTCTGAACAATATTTGATGAAGCTAAATGACGGACTTGAGGAATAGTTACGGTTCATAAACAGGTAGAGTGCTGCCGGTGGTGTACACACATACAGAGTTGTCAGTTGTTATTGTAACAATCATCGAGAAATAACGACAGCTTCGGATTTGTTTTGTTAAATTTGTTTCAAGTTCAAAAAAACTCACGTTTTAATACATATGTGAAACATTAATAAGGTTATAATTTATTTGCTTCAATTGAAAGTTACTGTACAATTCATTTTTAGTCAAAAGCGAGCATTTAGTGTTTATTGTCAATCTTATTCGTGATTCAATAATACTCGGAGTTCTGCTATCCTGTATAAGTTTAACATATGTATAGACTACACATCTCATCCTAACGGACTACGGTACTTGTACCAAGTAATGTTTAACGTACCGAGAACTGCTAGATTCTTTGATTGGTCTCGTGTGGGTGGATGACATCATGCTTCTATTTACCGGTTAGTAGAAGTATCATCAGCGCAGTGCGGGTGATTGCGGGCGGCAGGCGAGACTAATCTTGCATTGTCTACCAGAGCAATCAGCCCACAGCGTCATGAATAATATTCGTTGCTCTGGATCGACAACTGCCGACTCGGTTGCCATGGTTACCGTCCCGTCATGCACCGGGACCAAGACCGACTCGTTCCATCCCATCGACGGAAGATCCCCTCCAGCATTTATTGTCCCGTGAGTGTTATCAAGTTATCGTAAAAATGTCTTTCTTCGAAAATGCCTTCAGGGATTTTGTGGATGATCCCTTTTTTCGGTAAATATTTCCTGGTCAGCTGTAGTATAGATTGTAATAACATTGATAATTCATTATTAGAATGGTTTCAATAAACATAAACAGCATAATATGATATAGATAAAACAGCACAAGTCATTTAACTATATAATTTTAATCATGTGTAAAAACAAACATAAAACGTTATTATTTTGAAAATAATCAATATATAAACATGTGATGTTTGGATAAAGTTGGTAAAAAGTAGAGGCACTAGTGTATTAAAGATTAAAGAATACAAAGTTAAATGATAAAGATACAGCTTTCTTTATAAACACACACACATTAACGTGCAAGTGCAAAATCCGTGTTGAAGGATATGGTTGACTAGGAAAGGCAATTAAAGTCAAAACGAGTTATAAAGAATAGTTATATCCAATAACCTGTTTTATATTATCTCGCATACATTGCATACGAGATTTTGAATGTTAACATGCATTTTAGCTCGCTAAATTAGATTATAGAAATGTATTATGTTTGGTTTTTTACTTATATTTCTATAAAATTGCTAACTATTAATACGACGTATTTGTAGATATTATGTAACGTATAAAAATGCATGACATTTGTCTTTTTTATTATGATGTATTTTTTGCAAACTTATAATACGATTTATTAAATCATAGTTTTTGCCTTTAAGTCAATCTTTTTCGCTTGACAACCAATCTCACCAATCTTGGCGAAGTCATAACTTGTCACCCTTATAATAATGGGTGAGTTGTATAAAGACGAGTGCCCTATCAATTCCCATATTTTTCGAGTCGGGTTCAATTGAGTAAAACACACGCTCGCCACAAACGATGAGTGGGCTCTCACGTTGTGACTTGTAATTTGCGAGTGCCCACTGTCCCGGGTTTGCCAGCTACCCAGTACAGCAATCTCGGGCGATACACTGTGTTTGCCGACATATTGATGCTATGTTTGCGAACAATTTGATATCGTGTTGTTTGCCGATAGTTTAAAATCAGGCCTTTCGTATCTTCAAGTTGTTCGATCATTACAATTTCTCCAGATAAACGGCTACATTAAATTGGTGTATTGCAATTTAAGTAGGCGTTGCTTTACATGTAAATGAAAACATTGATGATTAATATTTTGATATCTTTGAATTTTTTATCTATTGAGACATCCTAGTTCCACAATTTGTGACCAATTGCCAACTATAAGACACGGTCTGACATTTATAAACTTTTATATTATAAAAAACTGTTGTATTATCAAATGATCACTTATTTTCACATTTCAAAATATTTAACATTATTTAAATCTTAATATTAAAGGCTTAATTGTATTTTCTCCCTAACTTCAAATTTAACAGTTTATATGTAATCCAGTTTTATGAATTTGATTTTGTGAGAATCGTATTGTTCATTTAACTTTCTATTTATTTTCATTTCTTTATTTACATTATACTAACAGGCTTTGAGTGATAACATAAAATTATCGAGTTTGTAATTTATCGAGTTAATGATATTTTATATACATCGTAAAACAGTCCATTATAAAGGACTTGTTTGGGAGAGATGCATGCTAAAGATAAAAACCTGGTTATCAGCTGTTATTATAATAGAAAGTTCTTATTTTTAGTTTGGGCCTTTAGTGCAGTCATTGAAGCATTGTTGGTCCGAATTTTTTTACTGTGAACCGAATCGCATAAAATTTTGGAATTAGGTTCATCTTACCCTTAACTTCAAAAGTGAAAATGATTTGAACTCCGCAACCACCTGGGGGGTGGTTGCCACCCCCCTTCTCGGGAGTGAATTAATTTTTTTCGAAATAACCTCAGATATCGATAGAAGGCCTAATTTTTAAGCAAAAAATCATCTATAACGTTTTTTCGAAAAAATCAATACTTTTCAAGTTATTGGCAATTGAAAATTCGCAATTGTTACACGTTTTTTCATCGGTTTTTGGCAAATATCTCCAAAAATATACGTTTTTATCGAAAATTTTATAAGGAAACACAATTGTAGCAGGTAAAACAATGAACAATTTTCTTTTTTAGAAAGTATTCTAAGTGCAATATTAAGCTAGATATTAAAAAGCAAAGCCGTTTTTTATTTTGTCTGAAATTTAATCGATGTGGTCAATGCCATCTAGCGGCGACCAGATGCATTTAGGCATTCCAATGAAAAGAGTTTTATAGTGCTTGAAATAAGCTTTAAAATTAGCACTATTAAAAGTCTTTTGCACGTAAAATAAGTGAGCTGTATTGCAAATAAGAGGAGCATCTAATGTTTTTTCTTTTTAAATCAATGGGTTTCATAAGTGCCATTTCCACCAAAATTAAAAATTAATCGTATTCCACCTAGAAACAACTTTATTATGAAGAGTTTAATAGATTGTATCAGTTTGGATGCTTCAGGACACATATTTTTCAAAAAAGTCACGATTAAAAAAATTTCAAATTTTTTTAAAAACCACCTTTTTTCATAATATCTCAAAAATGACGACACATACGAATAAAAGTGTAGGTATGAAAAATGTAGGTATAATTTCTGACAAACAATTTGGATTTTTTTTATTTTTCTGTAAAACAAAAATTGACGGAAATATGATTGTTTAAAGAGCGCGTGGCAGCGCAATCACAGCCCCTCTTAAGCCCTTTAACCCTTCACCGTTTGAGAAAAAGGTTTTTTACTATATATTGCAATGAAGGATGTTGTAGCTCTCTTAATTAACTTTACAATGGTTTTTTTATAAATTGTGATAGCATGAAAATTGAAGGAGTTAATGGTCAAAAAAACTTATCATATTTTTTTCTACTTAGTAACTGAAAATTTCGGACTGTGAATATTTGGAGCAATGTTAAAGTACGCAGTATAATAGAGACCCAAAACTATTGTAATGTGTATATATATACATAATATGGCTCATATATTTTGGAAACGTAGGCATGAATACATACAAACTTTCTTATATGTATATATAACACATTTGAGTAAATTTTGTATAATTTGTAAATATTTTATGCAATAAATGGCAATTTTTTACTCTAAATTAAATTATTTTTAAATAATATGTAATCATATATATTTACTGTTTTAATTTAGGGGTAGTTTTAAGGGTAGAAAAGCTTAAGAATATGATAATCATTTTCGAGAGTGTGGAATAATATTTAAATCCTTTTCATTTTATCAAAAAAAAACTTTTTAACAATTTTTTTATCAAGGGGTAGTTTTCAAGGGTTGAAAGGGGGTTAAAAATTCGATAATTATTATAGAAAATATAAAATATTACTAACTCTATACTTACATCTTTTTATATCATACCAAAGTATTTTTTTGTGATTTTTTTTCAATTTAGGGGTTGTTTGCAAGGGTTGTAAGATGTTCAAGGGGTTTTTGAAAAATGATTTTTAATATGAGGTAATTGTGTTATAAAACACTTTAAAATTTCACCACTTACTATTAAACATGTTTTCTAGCGATAAAATGGCTCAATGTCGATTTTTCCATTAAGGGGTTGTTTACACCCCTTAAAAATAATAGGCGGAGTTCAGATCATTTTCACTTTTTGAAGTTAAGGGTAAGATGAGCCTAATTCCAAAATTTCATGCAAATCGGTTCACAGTAAAAAAATTCTGAGGTAAGACCGTATTTTTCGCTTCAATGACTGCACTACTTGGACTTCATGTACATCTTACATTACACTTTAAAACGATGTATATCTTGAGCTATGCTTGTTTTACATTATTTTCCCGAACTCCTTGTAGATCATCCTTCATTGGATGTGAAGAGTCACTAACTATTTTAACAACTACTTCTGTCCATTCAGTGGCGTAGCTACCTTGCGTGGCACCCGGTGCGGAAGTTGGTGGTGTCACCTCATCGAAAGTAAAAAGCAATAAATTTTATATGATAAAGGTCATGGATATTTTTTTTTCTTTTTATTATCTATCACTATAGAAAAATACACGTTTAACAATTCACGTCAACCAAACACAACACACTTCACGAAACAAATGAGAGTTGCAACTGAAACGTCAAAGATCGCGAGTATGGGACGGGGAATCCCCCGCGACACCATCAGGCTCTTTTGCGGGAATCCCCGAATCATACATAGAGCTGAGCTAGTGCTAGTGGAGGAATCTCCAAAAAATAAATTTTTGTGCTAGCGATTTTTTTTTTTTTTTTTTTTTTTTTTTTTTTTTTTTTTGTACATTGTTCTTAAAGTTGAGAGACCGGGTGGGTGTCACCTTTTTTGGTTGTCACACTACCCGGTGCCCTCCCGCCGCCCTCCCTTTGCTACGCCAGAGAGTCCATTATTAATTTACTAGGTTTAACTTTCACAACTTGAGCCAAGACAAGAATATTAAACTATCTAGAACAGGACCTACATTGTAAATGTTTCAAATTTTAAACTAGCGTAATTTTTTAAAGAGTGAACTCTTTGAGGTCAGATTTGCGGCAGTGTACTCTACTAATCAAGACTTTTAACTTGATGTACTAATCGACCTATGCTATAATTAATATGTACTTCATACTCCTTTTAAGGACATATAACCTCTTTTTGAGGTTGAGTGGTAGAGAGGGCTAAATAGCCCTAACTCCGCCTCTTAAATAAAGGCATATTTCATTTAGTTTCATTTCATTACTCCTTAGGGCCATCCCCCTGAAATGACAATAAATGGTAATTACTTCAAAAAGTATATTTATAGGTGTAGTAATTACGTACCAAGTTTTATTGCTTTACCTGTAATCGTTTGGGAATTACCAAGCCCGTGCGGGACTTTTTTCACTGTATATTACATAGCAGAATAATATTTAATATTCTGCAAGTAATAGATGTATAGGCTAGTAGTATGTAAGGCCTGTAAGTTCAATACAGCAGTTCGGTCAGGTTCCAATATAATTTTAATACAAAATTCAAATTCGATAGATTATAACGATAATTGTAATGCGGGAGCTGCAGTTTGCATTAATATCTTAAGTATATTTGTAAATATAGCCCCCGGCTATTTCATTTTATAACGACTTGGAACTTTAAAACGTGCTTAGGCGTTTGTAAAATACCCCATGCGGTTGTTTTGTATAGATATTAAAATTGAAACATGAAATACAATGCTCTATTAAATGACAACATGAACATATTGATTGGACAAACTCAGCGGAGTTTAGATCTTGGTGCGATTGGTTGCCACAAATATAAGAATGAATAAGAGTAGCCCACAATTTTGTATGTAATAATTTATCATGTAACAGATATTGATCAGAGATTACTAATAATGTCAAAACAGTCGGTATCCATCCGATCTAAAAATGTCGTAATATTATTAAAAACTTAATCTACAGTTAAGTAGCTATTAATTCTAAGTGTGAGAAATTAAAGAAAAATAAATTTGTAAAATAAAACTATCAATTCTTTGGTAAAGTGATAGAATTTTTGTTCTTGTGCTATTTATAAGATAATCTAGAGGTATAATTGTACATAAGTAGGTTATCCACTTAACAATTTTGAGTTGCCCTTTAATTATGATCGAAATCTACAAACAAACTATTAGTATAAGTTGTTAGTTACTGCATGTGTTAAATAAACTCCTCAGACTCATGCGATTATGACTGAAAATATTTCAAAATCACTGTTATATTCTGATTCTGCATACTCGTGTTTTGTTTGGTACAAAAATTGTTTTTCGAATGTGTATTTACACTCATAGCTAAATTAATTGATATAGCTTATATGCTACATTAGGTATGAAATATATACAGAAATGATTGAGTTAATGGTTTATTTTGTAAAATAGAACAATATTTCTTTAGAAAAAAATTAAATGTAAAATAAATAGTCTACAGTTTTTTTTTCAGACACAAAAAGGCAAATAACTTAGCCTTTTATATCTCTGACCATCGAAAATTAAAAGCCAAAAGTAGCAAATTCACTACATCCCCAAAAAACTTAAGTCCAAAACTAGAACCCAGTGTAGCAAATACGCTACATCTTTATTAAAAATTCAAGATTTTTATTGTTGAGGACTGTACAGCATAATAATGGTCAACGATCACTAAGGCTGCACACACCTCATTAATTACAATAACAACTGTATGATACCTAGTGATATCATAAACCTTAAATTTAACAATCAAATAAATACCAAACATTTTGGACCTACTAAATGTTAATGTTTTATAAATTAACACTTCTGCGAGACATGCTTGAAGTAAAACTGCTGTGCAAGCTGGGGGAAAAACTACCATAACCTCAAAACCATTAATTGTATTGTGTTCTGCACTCTTTGAGGAATACAGTAAACTACATCAAATGTTGGTTACAACAGAAACTAACCTTGCATAAATTAATAAAGTGATGTCTCGTATACTCTACTCCAGGTCTGAAGAGGATGTGCGACCACAACACATCTTCACATACCTAGTGAGTTGGTGCTGCTGTAGACTGTATGTAAACCGGCCTGTCACAAGTTGAGGCAGAGGTTGGCGCATCACTCTCAGAACTCTGTAATCGACAATTAGTCATAAAGAAAGAATTTGCAATAGGTACAAATAAATACTGTATATTCAAAATGCATTGAATTAAACAAGAAGACAAATGAATATCTACAAATTCTTTTGGTTCTCAAATAGTTTTATATACAAAAGCCAGGAATACGCCACACGTGTGACGTAACTGGCCTCGCTGAGGTTGAATGCAAAATCTCAAGTTTACATTCTTAAGATTTCCTCCCAACAGATAGACAGAAACACACCACATAGAAAATAAATCTCTTCACCTCCTCCCTCTGCAGGCAAAACAACCTATTGAGTGATAGGCTTCACTGACGCTCAGTCAAATTCCATGTTTGGACATGCAACATCATAGAACTCATTCTTGTCTTTGTAGAAATAAAGTTTCGTGCAAAATTTAAAATCTACAGATGCATTTTTCTCAAGATAACTTCTAACATGATACAGTCACATGTTGTTCATTAAATTGGGTTTCATGTAAATATTAAAATAATAAAGGTCTACACACCAAGTCACCGTAAGATTATGTTGTATGTGTTGGGATAATCAGATTACATATGTTAATATGCCACACGCTAGTTTCTTATATGTACTGAGTTTGTTTATAAATTCTGCTATTTTCTTGTCATCACGTTTATCCAACGTAAAACTATTCGCTAACCTCAGCCAAATCCCATGGAGAGACATGCATCATCATTGAACTCAGTGTTCCTCGTATAGAAATGAAGCTTCATGCACAATTTCAAATATAGATCAGTTCGTTTTCAGATATCATACAGACAAAACTGAAATTCCACCAGCCCCTTGAGTGATAGACTTAACTACCACTTAGCCGTTAATCATGTATATATGATTAGTATTGTATTGTTTATAGCGTATTGTTATTTACCTTCACATATTTAATGCACTGTTTAAATAAATACGTTAAATTAATAATGTTTGTAACATTCAAATAAATAAAATAAGAAACACTTCAAAATCACAGTTTACAGACACGTCAATGCAATAACAATGTGGTGTTTGCAGTACATCAATCAGCAGCCACCATGGCGGGTTTCATCAGGTTGCACGCATGATGGACTCTCTCATTCTAGATTCATTCTCTCCATTTACCTTCACCAAGATAACCACCCACAGACCCCGAGGTTCCAGAGTCTGTAGGCACTCCGCTGCCCCTCCGCCTGAACCACAGCCTAAACCTCAACAGACTGGTACGTGCTCTAGCTCTCTTGAGGAGTTTATTTCTTATACTCCATAACGTAGGTTTTATACATATTTTTACTATGAACATTTTTTGTGATAACTTTACACATAGATAAACTTAATAGGGAACAATGTATGTGTGTATTCATTGGCTTTGTTAGCGAGTTACGGCTAGTGAAAGATTTCGCCCGATTTTGTAGAAAAGGACAGAAATAAAGCGCAACTGATGTTTTTATGGCATAAAGATAGTTGTTAAATTTATTGCATTTTATGTAAAATGAACTGAAAAATTGAAAAAAATACGTCCCAGACTTGATAGACCGCCCATTTCTGAGATATCAGACAAAATATGCAAAATTCCGCCTCGAAAAACATGATTTGTTTAGATTTTAAGTACATTAATTTTATTAAATGGGTAATAAACAGAGCATTTACTTTCTTTGTGTGATATCACTAGTAATTTAATATTAGTTTCTTAATTGAGGATGGAAAAAGGCTTTGCAAAAGATTAATATTTTGTAATATTGTAAGAAGAATATATTTTGTAAGAACTTATTAGTCAATACACAATTCTTGTATAATGCTTAGAATATATCATTGATATTTTATTGTAAATTATTGACATCATTCATGTACTTTTTATGTACTAACATGAATAAAGAATATTTCAACTCAATTCAATTCAATAACTGTGACTCTATGAAAATTATTGATGAATTACAATCTATGGTTGATTTACCCTATACGAAAAATAATGAATTGTAAAATTTAAATTTGTAAAAAAAACGCAATGTAAACTATGTGGAGGCTGTCTTGAACAAAAGGTTCTGATTGATCTATAGACATCTGTTGATCTACAGTAATATCTGATAGTATATAAGTCTTGACTGAAATTGTTCACGCTTTATACATATTTTTGGTATTTGATTTGTATATTAAATTCATATACATAAAACAAATGCCATAGGCTAAAGAACAAAGCCTAAGCTACATTAAGTATCATAGCTTAATCTCATAGCTTTTAAGTTAAGCTTTTCTTTATACATATATTTATAGAAAAGCAGAATGTTCAAAATTTTTAAGATGTTTCTACTGGGTTTATCTCATAAATAGTCCAAAAACCAGCATTTCTCTAACTATTATTTGAAAAGTGGTAGAAAAAAAAGACAGATTCAATCATTCAGTTGAATTTATGATATGAATCGTTCTCAATGCTCACTATATTTATTTTCTTTCTATATGTAACTAAATATAGTAACCAAGAGATTATACAAAAACTGACAATTGTCTTCTTTTTAATATTCAACTTCTTTTTATTTAAAAATATACCCATTTTCAGGAAATAATTCAAGATCCAATGAAGAGGTTAGAAAACCATGTACTTCGTCTCCTGATGCTACTGCAGACAGATGGGTAGCTTCATTGCGACGACGAGACCCTGAGATACAGCCAACCCTGCCTTCCATCAATCGCACTGGGTAATTTTATTCACTTTATAAAATTGACCAATATGGTAAAACCTCTTTTGGAAAGAATGTCTTTTTATTGATGATTTTTTTAAACTTTCAGACGTACAAATAACAAAGACGTCAATATGCGACGGCCAAGAACTGATTTTGGTGGAAAAGAAAGAAGACTTAACCTTCGGCCCATGGTTAAAAAACTGTTGACAGCAACTGATGAGAATGAGGAGGAAAAGAATGACAAGGAAGATGATAACGAGAGAGAGGAGAGACTATTCAATCCTGCAGGCTACGAGCCACATCTTGTAGAGATTTTGGAAAAAGACATTCTTCAGCGTAATCCAGACATACAGTGGGACAAAGTTGCAGGTCTACAGGAAGCCAAATCTGTTCTACAAGAAGCAATGGTTCTACCAATGTTAATGCCCGACTATTTTAAGGTATTTATTATATTTTTTTTCATTTTAGAAAGTATATATTACTCAAAAACTTTTTATTTTGACATAAGACACACAAAAATTGACCAAATATTCTAATTTCATTGAAGGAGTAGCTCTTCTTATTGGAAAAAACTATTTTCAATAAGAGAAAACTCACAATTGCCCAATAACTTTTCATTTTTACACAAGGCTTTTCGACATCTAAGAAGGCACACCTGATGAAGACATCTTACCTCATGTGAATATTAAAACTCATTGGACAATTGTGAGTTTTCTTTTATAGAAAACAAATATTCTAAGTTTCAATAATAAAAGGAGTTTCAGTTATGGTACTACAGATCTATTTGACCTGGAAAACTGCATTACCATTTATTTTCATTTGTTAATTGAAATTTTGAAACTCAATATTGGTACTTCCCTATTTGATTTGTATATTTTAAAACACCACTGAATATCAGTTTATTGCTCAGGGGGAAATAAGTCCAAATTTATCCAAAAAAGGTTTTTTCACTGCATTTCATATCCGCAGTTCTACTATCTGAAAACTAGAAAAATTAATTTTACACTCATTATTTAGTGTGTGCAACTAGTCTTAGTTACGTTTGATGCACGCCTATATTACTATAACATAAAATTGAACTGGTTCTGAATCACTCACTGGGCCAAAATTCAGTATTCAGTTTATTTCTGAATATTTTTCTAATAAGTATAATTTTACCAAATTTAATAAGCATTAATCAGAATAAATCTGTTATGCAGATTTCCAACTAAGTTTCATGTACATAATTTGATTGTTACAGCTAATAACAACTGTAATAGTTGATAGTGGTGCTTCCTGGTACAATAATATTTTTCTATTTATTTCTTGTAGGGTATACGACGGCCATGGAAGGGAGTTCTGATGGTAGGACCGCCTGGTACTGGCAAAACAATGTTGGCCAAAGCTGTTGCTACCGAGTGTGGCACAACATTCTTCAATGTGTCTTCTTCTACATTGACTTCCAAGTATCGAGGAGAATCAGAAAAACTAGTCCGTCTTTTATTTGAAATGGTAAATTGCTATTACCGAATGTTTTCTTATTATAACACTTCAGTTTAATATTTGTAAAACAAATAACTACTGAAGCAGAAAGAAAATTACTAGCAGCAATTAATTAATCACAGAATTTATTTACAAAATGGGGTATAGACTGTACATCACTTTTTGCAGTTATTTTGTTATTAGTACAACATATACAAAATACATCCTTTCTGAGTCTTTTTCGTTCTTCAACGGCTAAATATTTGATAATAAAGACTTTCTTTATCATTATAGTACTCCTCTCATAGTTTTATAATTTTTAATACATTCAGCTCTTACAATTTCAAATGTAGTACTAGTGACTCGTAGCAGCACTACATTTTCCTCACTGTTCCTTAGTACTCTTACACGAACTCACATTTTATAGATTCCAATTAAACAGAACACTAAAATTAATAAATAATAATATACACAATACATAGGTTAGCTTTAGTTGAGATAATTTAATTTTAAAAGTGGAAGTAATTGTCACAGTTAAAATAATATTGAATACAACTTTTCTATATCAATTTCTTTATAGCACTTCAGTGATATATAAATCTGTCAATCAGTCCTTTTTCTAAAATTTTAATATAGCTTTTTACTTATTCTGGCTCAGCACTATCATCAAAATAACATTAAAATATTATTATAGCCATTAAAATTATTATTTTAAAAAATAAGAAAAATCCCACTTCTCTTTCTGATCGAATAATACAGTCAAAAGTTAATCATTTATTAATGATTCAATCATTAATGATTAATTCATTAATAATATCCATTTAATAAAAGTTACTATTCATACTATAGTAGGTACTATCATCTCATCCACTACAAAAAGTTAGAATGGGTATTATGTGTATTGGATGTTTATCATTTTTTAAATATTAAATGTAAAATTTGTAGTATTCAAAAGTTATTTATTAGTGTGAATATCTATTAGTATGAACATATATATATATATATATATTTCTTTTGTGCGTGTGTATGTCACTGAACTCCTCCTAAACGGCTGGATCAATTTTAATGAAACTTTTTGTGTGTCATCAGGTGGATTCAAGAATAGTTTAGATTTAAAATTCGGTTAATTTTTATTGTTTATTTGTTTCATTAGTTTTCTATTTATAAACTGTTGTTGATTTTGGAATGTTTTACAATGGATCCGGCAGACTTCGCTACAACACGTAATACAAGTGAACTGATACTTAACAGCTGTTAACACTTTCAGCTGTAGTTCATCAAAGAGGTAGAAACATTTGTTTAGAAAATATTAAATTATTGTAAAGTGCTTAATCAGTACCGGTGGTACAATGCAGATTTCAAATACGAAATCATTATCTAATTTCAAATTTAGTTTGCACCAATGATCATTGACCATCTAATTTGACCATGCAATGAACTAATATTTAAAGGCTGTTATAAAACCAATCTTATTTTACAAAGCTGTGAATGTTTGTATATAAGGTAATCGAATCTGGTTAGCTCCCTTGACATTGTGTATGGCATTTTTACTAAAGTTAAAGAAAAGCGAATGGATAACATTCTTTTTCCCTTATATTAGAAGCATATACACTTATACATATTTCTTGATCGGTGAAAACATAAAAATAACTACAGCACCAGAAATTAATCTAAGTTGGATTCCAAAACATATGTGATCATTTTCTTGGTCAGTGCCACAGCATAACTCAATTGTGGAAACGTAAATAAATTAGACTGGGAGTGAATTTAAACGACTGGAACAGACTCATATTGACCGCAGTAACTTTTTATATACTTTCGTCATAGAGACAAAAAGGCAAACTCTAACTATAAAACTTTAAATATCTTAGACCGGAGGTACTACAAGTACTGGTAGTAAACACTTTTTGACCCAATTAGTTCTTGAAAACCAACATATGTATATATTTTATAGATTAAGTAAATAAATTAGACCAGAAGTGAATTTAATCAGCCGGAACTGACTCTTTTTGATCACAGAAACTTTTAAGTTATACATTTTCTTCATCAGAACAAAGAGGCAAACTATGTGACTTGAAAAATCTTAGATCAAAAGTAAATTTAAAAAGCCAAAAGAAGATGTTTTATGATCGAAGTTGGTTTTCGTTGGTATATATTTTCTTAATTAGCGCACAAGGCAAACTGTTAAGATCATAACTGTTAATATGTTATCAGTAGTATAACTTAGACAGACAGTGAATTTAAACTGACAGAAATTGACTCTTTATAACCAAATTTGTATATCGAGACTTATCTATATAAAGGAAGTGTCCTGAATTACTTATCAACGCCTAGCAAAAACCATGAAAGGTAGAGGCATGAAATTTGGTACACACCTTCATATTGCGCCCTAGAGGCTCACAAAGGCATCAATTTTCTCTAAGTCATCAGGGCTGATGATAAAGTTGTGAAAACCCTAATAGCATTTAAGTAATAAACATTGTTTTTTAAAGCTGTCTCTCCCTTAATTATTCTTAGATATTTCAGATCAATCATGCCTGAGGTGTAACACTCTCTTATAATGCAAAAAATGTTTGAGATCCAATTTTCCCCAGTCCATAGGAAAATTTCAGTTATATCAAAAATTGACAATTTGACAACAACTTTGGGTTTTGATTCTAGAACAATATTCTATCCTTCCTGGACAGTCATTCAAAGGTTGTTGATAAAAACGTATGTCTTTCAGAGTTTATATAAATTCTATAGAATTATAAATTAAATATATTCCTTAAATAGTTCTTATTTTATTTTTTAAAGTGTTGTTTGAGATTTGTAAAATTTGACTTATAATGCTCTAAAACATAAAACAAGTTTGTCATTAAAAATAGTAAAACTTCTGTTTGTGAGATAATTACTGCTTAGTTCAGAACTCAATGAAATGTATCCCAGGAACACATTTTTGTATTTGCATTCACTGAAAGAACTATTTTATTAAATGGAATTAACATAGTCATTTTAAGGTACAAGTAGCTAGAGAGTAATGATATTGTTCATCATGCTACTTGGGTGGCAGGAAATACTATTGAAAATATTCCACAATTTACATTAGTAAATTGTTCTGTACATTTTCCATTAAATAAATAAGATTAAGGTATTGATCTTCAGAATGAAACCATTATGTTATGGACATTTGGCGGCGATAATTTGAATTTATGGTGCCTGAAGTGGAATCGCTGTGTCTGGAATCCTATTATGAAGTATTTCATCAATTTGCAATATGTAATTTTAGTGTGATTGTTTGGTTTACATGGATTTGGTAGTACAGTTATAATATAATAATTTATTGTTTAATGTAGGTTTAATTTAACATGTTCGTAGTATAAAACAATCTTAAAATCAAATGTAATTCATACACACTGAATATTGTGAATTGGCTTTTAATACTGTATTAATATTTGTAGCTGATATTAACAGTTTAAATGTCTATCATCAACACTGATAATTAATTTTCCAAGTACAATGGTGTAAGTTAGTCTTCCACATTATAGGATAGGTTCTCCATTTGTAAAGTTTACCAGATAAACAAACAGACATTTGCTTATTTATAGTGATAAATTAGTCAGAAAACGTTTAATAATTGGATATTTTATTTACAGTTAATACTTGTAAGAATGTAAATATACTTGTACATTTTCGACACAGGCAAGGTTTTATGCACCCAGTACGATATTCATTGATGAAGTGGACTCTCTTTGCTCAACAAGGGGGAGTGATTCTGAACATGAAGCATCAAGAAGATTTAAAGCAGAGCTGTTAATTCAAATGGATGGCTTGAACAATGCCAGGTAATTTTTCATCATCATATAACAGTACATGCATAGTGATTCAGCATAGTATACAAACAACAAGATAGTGATTCAGCTCTAACATCAATCAGGTTTTAAGAGCACGCCTTATATTAAGTCAAAGGCTGATACAGGTGGTATGGTCTGTAATGAAATCATCAAAATGAGGTTATATTGGAAATGAGTTTTCTCTGATGTTAGTACTGTTGATTTGATATTGTCTTTATGGTTAAAAGTTGTTCTTGTTACTGGAAGATCAGATGTTGGATTTCAACAGACTCCTGACAATGATGAAGGAAATTACATCATTTTAATTTTCTCCCTAACGAAAAATAGTATAGGAATATTACTTTCTTTGGGTATCCCCCAGACTCCACTCCTTTGATTGCAGTTGGTTATTGGTCTGATTAGTGACATCTGTTAAGTAACAGTCATTTTTTTAACCGTTAGAGAACTCATCATCCATTCCATATTCAACTTAAAAAAGGGTATTAGTCCGGTAAAATAAGGATGCAACCTCGGAATGAAAGATAATAAGCTAAAAATTTTGCATACGTCTTTATTTTGATGGTATAAAACTTAACCTCAAAAGTCTCATATAATCACGTGTACGCGACTTAAGATATTTATGGTCAAACTTCACGAAAAATCAGTTTTTTTGCAATTATCTCGTTTCCCTTACGCTAAATGACTTTGAAGGTGGTTAGAGAAATTGTAGAACGGAAAATTCTCTTCAAACTTTTGTCTGAAGTATTTTTTTATGTACGTTCAACCCTTTTTGAGATACAGCGCAAAGAGTAGGGGACCGCTTACCTGTGCGATAATGCGAGGTCAGCCAGTAGAATACAATAAATAAATGAGTTGTATTGTTTAATTATTCACTTCAAATTATTATTATTACTTAATACTATTATTATTTGTTATTATTATTATTATTATTATTCAATTTTTATTATTAATTTAATATACAATATTTATAGATATTAATTATAAGTTATATATTCTCTAAATAATACTTATTTTATTTTTACCAAACATACAATATTAAAAGAAATATTTCAAATGAATTATAATTATATATTTATTTATTGATAATAATCAATAATCAATTATTTGGAGGTGGATAAGACTTTGTTTCAACTACAGATGATCGAATATCTTCTATAATAATCGCCGCAGCAGCTTTTACTATTCGTAATCGTTCTTCTTGCGGTGAGCTTTTTTTATTCTCGTACCAAGCTTTAGATAAAATATTTGACTCTGTGTCAAGAAAAGAAATAGTGAATGACCCAACCTTAGTTGCAATTATTATATCAGTCAAATACTTCTCCCTCAATTTATAAATGATAGTCTTATCATCCGGTACTTACTCGGTAGGAATATCTTTCAACTCTTTTAATGTAAATTGTGAATCATTATTATTTTCTATATAAAAAAAGACTCTTTCATGGCCTGTGTGATGTTATCATCTTTGTGAAGCTTTTTATCAGTAGGTATTCGATTTAAAAAAATGAGAGTAGCAAATAGCATGATATTTAGCCTCAGCAGCTACCAAGTCATGTTAAAAAAGTATAAACGGTTTTTGACTAATTTTCCAAACAAGTCGCCTCTTTCTTCAGCTTTTCGTCTTCAGCTTTCAGCTTTTAATATTCATCGAAACGTTATTGTTAAAATCAAGAGTACTTTATTTACTGATGGTTCGTTTATACTTTTCTTTTTTTTTCTGCGACTTCATCAGCTACTTGACCACAAAACAAGCAAGATGTTTAAAATCAAATACCTCTTCTCGTTTTTTTACGAGGTGGACTTTTTGCAGTTGGAGTTTCGTCGTCTTCTGCACGTCGCTTCGATGCAGCAATTAAATTTTTACCTATATACACTTTTAGACAATCAACATGCACCTTCACAGAAGTCAAAGTATTTAAATAATTTATATGAACCGTCATTTCTGTCAATACTTTGCAGTTTTTAATGTTTGTAAAGCCACGCACAACACTCACAGAAGCACTTTCTGTGTTAATATTAATGTATTACAAGTAAAACAACAATCAGCCATTTCAATTAAAAGATACACTCAAAATCGTACGTCTGTTAATGCTAAGATGTCGTTTTCAACTAACGGATAAAATAAATTTTTATCGGTATAGAAATACTAACACAGAGAAATACCCTACCATTCCCATCATCAAGTAAAAATATCTCACCACCACTACTGTACTTATACATAGAAATTCCAAACTCATTCGTTAACGGTCTGTAGAGAGTAAACATCCGTCATATATAACAATGGAGTATCTGCTACAGCTTCGCAGCAGAAACAGCAAACGTCGAACAAGAGATTTGTATTTCGAGATATAATATTCATAGTAATATTTAATATGGACAAAAGTATTTCTTTTAATATGTATATTCGGTTAAAATAAAATAAGTATTATTTAGAGAATATAAAATGTATAATTAATATCTATAAAATATGGTATATTTAAAATAATAAATAATAATAAAAATTGAATAATAATAACAATAACAATAGTATTAAGTAATAATAATAATATGAAGTGAATAATTAACAATATAACTCATTAATTTATTGTATTCTACTGGCTGACCTCGCATTATCGTATATACAGGTAAGCGGTCCCCCTACTCTTTGCGCTGTATCTAAAAAAAGGGTTGAACGTACATAAAAAATACTTCAGGACAAAAGTTGAAGAGAATTTTCCGTTCTACAATTTTCTCTAACAACCTTCAAAGTCATTTAGCGTAAGGGAAACGAGATAATTGCAATAAACTGATTTTCGTGAAGTTTGACCATAAATATTTTAAGTCGCGTACACGTGATTATATGAGACTTTTTGAGGTAATTTTTATAACCATCAAAAATAAAGACGTATTTTGCCTTATTTTACTGACTTAATGTAGGTTTATCAACATCTCAAATCTAACAGAAAAAAATATTGAAAGTACAATAATAGTCTGGTATCTACTTCAGTCTTATTTTAATGAGCAAATTTCCTCTGCATGGGGTGTGTTATGAAAATACTGTAATTTGTTATATTTTTAAATTAAAAAATATGTTTTAGGTCCAAAACTAAAATGTTATAAAGCCACTCACACTATTTTGACTATTTTTGATTTCATAGCCTATTAAATTTACGTTTAACAAAGTGGTGAAAATATATATAACAATTTTCATTCATAAGAAAAGTGATAAGAGATCGTACATATTGTCATATATAAATTGAGTTTAGCATATGTATAATTTTTTAAATTTTCAGAGAACTTGTTTATTTTATAAATTTTTATGACTAATTCAATTTATATCAGCTATAAATTTTTAGTTATAAATTAAATTTTTATCCTTTATAGTTATTAAATAAATGAAACTGGGATAGGAAAAGTATACCATAAAACTGTATTGCGAAAAAGAGTTAATTCTAAGCTTTGTTAAAAAATACAGTTGAAACTACAAAGGTCCAAATGTCACAAACTAGAGCCTCCAGCTCAGGGTGGAATACTATGCTTGTACATAAAAGGGTAAAGTTAATTCCATACATTATTTGCACTATTTTGGGATTTATCAGAGGATATTATGAAAAGTAATTTACATGGACCCTATTTATTTTGTTGATTTAACACAGGAAAGGTTTATAGTACTGATAGTAAAGTAGTTGTGTCTGAGTCTAATCAGCTATCAATAGTTTTGAGCTTGAGATAAAGTAAAAGTAATATGTGATAGAAGTTATTGATTGAAATGATTTTAAAACTACGTTTAAAGAGATCCAAATTTGTAGTCACTAATTTTCTGTTTTTGTTATAGTACTGGTGAAGATAAATCCATACTGGTCTTAGCCGCTACAAACCATCCTTGGGATATAGATGACGCCTTCCGTCGACGATTTGAGAAGAGAGTTTATATACCACTACCTAATAGTAAGTCTCAGCCGTCCTACTTCACATAATACATATTTATTGTACACGAAGATTAAAAAAATCCATCTCCCCACTCAATAAAATTCTCTGGTTGAAGATTAATATTGTATTAATTAATTAAAGATAAACTATAAAATGAATAACAGTCTGATTTATGTGTGCCACAAGACTATTGTTTTAGATTAGTTCTTTCATTGTTGCATGTAAAGGGTACGGCTTTTTGTGTGTGTAACTGACGATACAGTTCATTTTGCTGATAATCTAACCTTTAGCATATATATTCTACTTATAACTTTAGCTTTAAATTAAACTGTAAAATTAATAAAATTGAGTTATTATGAACTAAAATACAAATTTCTATTGATTTGAAAGTGTTACAAGGCGTTTTCTTTAAGTAAGTTTGAAATTCCGCCGCTGCAGTCTTTAACCCACGCTTGCGCTCTGTATCTTCATCTGTTAGCATGCTATGGGCACAATTATGGCAAAAATATATTGTTTTTACACCTGTTAGTGCATATTTCAAATGCCCCATCAGCTGAGAATCCCGCCAACTCTGAAGTACATGTTGTTATTTGTTTTCTTGGTGCTAAAAACGTGACAGTAGTAACATTCGCCAACAGAATTGTGAAGTGTATGAACAAAGAATTACGAGTGACGAAATGGTATTCAAATGGGTAAGAGCTTTAAAAGATGGCCAGAAGAATGTTGATGATGAAAATGGAGTGGATGTTATATCAGAATAGTCATAATTCGTACTTGTATATTTAATTATTCAGTTACAACCCTCTTCCTTTGTATTATAAAGATGTTAACAAATATCTTATAAATTAAATAACACATTAATTTTTATTTGGCATTTTCATTGCCTGCTTGGTTTATGCAGGTGTTAAGCATAGGAATTTTCATTGCGGTAAAAAACCGATTTACAGATATTCCTAGAGACAACAGCCACTCATAAGATTAACATAAATATAATATTAAATTGTTCCTTAATATTAAAATGTTATCTATCACTATAGTAGTAGACAGGACTTCATGAACGTTAGGTGGTAACTACATACAACAGTTGCCTCTTGCTGATTTGTTTCTGTACTGATTCTGGATAGTACACACTTTCTACCCTTTTCTGGTAGTTTCAGTCCACATCTTCTAAATATCTTATATATTGAATACTTAATATTAAAATGAAACAAGATCGATCTATCCTCCTCACCATGAAGTTAGAGTTGGTGTGTTTAACCATATAGACAAAATTACATGGATTACAGGTAAATTAAGGTTTTCCTTCTTAAATATTTGGCTAATTTTTGTATTTAAACAATTATAATTGGAAATCATGGTTTAATAATATCCAAAATCCAAAATATTGGTAATATTTTCCAAACACTCAGTATTACAATAATTTATGTTAGCAATATTCTTGTTGATATATTTTTTGAGAATTGGAAATTTTAACATTGATCAGTTTGAAATATAATTGAAATAATATTGCCTAATAGTATTAAAAATATTGAAGTTTTAAATTATTTAAATTCCAATTAAATACTGGAAATTTTTACTGTTTATACTGTTGAAATTTTCCAAAATCTAACAGTATAATCTAACATTCCCTTCTCAATTATCTTATATGTCAAATTTATTAATTAGACAGTGATAGAATACAGTTTTCACATACTAGTATTTTACATGGAAAATAAATTACTGTTGTATTTTATATATATATAGGCTATATATATGTATATATACAGGGTGTATATTTATGTCTGGAAACACCCAAATATATCCTTTAATAATTTAAATATAAATTTGAAACCTCTTACAATCGTGATAGAGATTGGGCATCTACTTTTTGGAACAATGTTTTGTTATGTCACATCAACGGGGGACGTCCTGCCGAGGGTATCGTGAATATTCTTAATGGAAGCCTATACCTTGTGATACATAATTTTTAAAGGTAATAGCTTACTGAATTAAATGCCACAAACCACATCTCAAGGGAATTATTCTATCAGAAAATAGAGCATTTTTAGTATTGAAAATTTACTGATGTTCAACAATTGTAATTTTAACATGGTTCTTGCCACAAAATGGGTTACACTAATTTTTTAGCATTTTTTTAAAAAATGTTCAATTAAAATAAAACAAAAATTTCATTTTAAGCTGGTTCTATTAGCACAAATTTGCCAGTTTTTTATTACAGTACAATTATGGAAATACTTATGTTATTGATTTCTTATTACAAATAAAAAAAAAAAATAATGTATGCTGTTAGAAAAGTCTTACAACAAACGTTTTACCTGCATTTGGTGTCAAAGCAATTGTTCGAACTGTGTTCCTTCTTACGGTTTGACAATGAGCCAATCTTGTGTAAAATGATTCGACAGAGTTGCCTAACATTTCTTCAGTTATCAAAGCAATCTCCTCTATAATCCTGTTTCTTAGGTCTTCCAAATTATGAGGCTTTCTTCTATAAACATTGGATTTTAAATGACCCCATAGGAAATAATCGATTGGTGACAAATCCGGAGATCTTGGAGGCCATTCGATTTCTCCTCTTCGGCCAATCCATTTATGAGGAAACCCTTAAATCCAAATTTACTCTCTTACCTGTCTCCCATAATGGGGTGGAGCACCATCCTGCTGAAACCATACATTATCAAAGTATTCTCCTGATGCAATTGGAATAGCTGGGATTATTTCATTTTGGAGCATATTGTAGTAAAGTTCGGCATTTTAAATTTCCATTGATGAAAAAGGGTCCAACAATTTTGTTACCTAAAATTCCACACCATACGTTCAGTTTTTTGTGGTTGCTGTGAATGGGACTCAGTAATCCAATGTGGGTTTTCACTAGCCCAGTAACGGCAATTGTGCCTGTTAACATTGCCATTTATGAAAAAAGTTGCCTCATCAGAAAATAGTATGTTGGTCAGAAAATCTCTATTGTCATCACATTTGCGCATCACAAGTTCACAAAACTCAACTCTTCTGTCGTAATCATCCTCACTTAACTGTTGGACTAAATGAACTTTAAATGGTTTGTATTTATTAATTTTCAAAATCTTACTCACAGACATAGGGTGCATATCATGTTGCTGTGCAGCTTTTCTGAGCGATGTATGTGGGTCTTCAATAAATGTTTGCAAAACATCTAGTGCATGTTCTTCATCTGTTGCAGATTGTATCCTACCCGACTTTGGCCGATTACGTACACTCCCTGTCATTTCAAAACGCTCAATAGTTTTTGATATTGTTGAAACACTTATGGGATTCCTTTCTGGGAAAGTGTCATTAAACAAATTACAAACTTCCCGATAAGATCTTTGACGATCGCCATACCCTCGCATTATCAACAGAGTAATTCGTTCTCTTTCAGACAATTCCATTAAAATGCCAAATAAAACTGAAACTACTGTAATTAGATAACTTGTTGACAGCAATGATTCAGAGACACTGATTAACTCGACAGGAATGATATGACCTTTGTCCATTTGTAATTCCCAAGCTTAGACCTGTCTAGTGAAAGCTCCATGCTCAACAAACTGAAACCTGTAGACCAGATGATTAATAACACAATAATGTTTCTCATAGGCTAGTGACCTTTGTCTCTTTAAACCTTCCTGCTCTGACTGGAAAACACCAAGTACAGATTCATAAGTAATCAGAGAAAAGTGACTCATAAGTTTTATTCATTGTAATAAAAACTGGTAAAATTTGTACTAATGAAACCAGCCTTAAAAATAAATTGTTTATTTTATTTTAATTGAACATTTAAAAAAATGCTAAAAAATTAGTTGTAACACATTTTGTGGCAAGAACCATGTTAAAAATTACATTGTTGAACATCAGTAATATTTTCAATACTAAAAATGCTCTATTTTCTGATAGAATAATTCCTTTGAGATGCGGTTTGTGGCATTCAATTCAGTAAGCTATTACCTTTAAAAATTATGTATCACAAGGTATAGGCTTCCATTAAGAAATATTCACGATACCCTCGGCAGGACGTCCCCCGTTGGTGTGTGACATAACAAAACATTGTTCCAAAAAGTAGATGCCCAATCTTATCACGATTGTAAGAGGTTTCAAATTTTATATTGAAATTATTAAAGGATATATTTGGGTGTTTCCAGACATAATATACACCTGTATATATATATATATATATATATATATATATATATATATATAACAAATATATTATGTCAACACAAGCTTCTATATTACTTGGCAATGTAGATTATTATAATTATGAAAATCCTTCAGAATATATTGCCCATAAATGTGATGACACCAAAAAGTAGGTCCCACTGGTATTCACCAAGTTTTATATGCTGTAGTTTGAATCTAAGCATGGACTGTTTAAGTGCTCTATCTATACATTGTCATAAGTACAACATTAATAAATTATGCACAACAATGTGTACAATAGTCATTAACACATGAGAGATATCACCTCCTTCCTGGATGCGGAAGGTCACATGGAGACAATTTGCTAACACATACTTTTTATAATGTTTTATTTTCCTTCAATAGAAAGTCTTTTTTGTAATCATTCAATCATTGTAATCAGTCTAGATGTAACGAATTTATTACTAGAATTTATTTATAAATTTTAATGTTTATGTCATTAAATTGCCAAATTGGGTGAAGGGGACAGCAAAATTTTAATTATTTTGAAAACAAAGTGTGTAAAAGACTAACAAATGTCAAGATCTTGCTAATATATAAGAAGTAATATATAAGAAATGATAAGACTAGTTCCCAACTTGCTGATATTGTTAATCGTAACAGAACATTTTTGTAATGTCATTTTCTAAATCATACTTCACGTAAAAATATAACTTTCTTCAGTTGTAAATTATTAAATAAACGTGTCTGAAGTTATATATAACTCATGTATATTCAGTAAAAATTTACATTTTTGTTTTCAGTTGTTTTATTTAGACCTGGTTTCCAAATTGGGCGAAATTCTTTACTTTAAACGCTTTTAGTTCCTTGTGGTGAGATCAATTGTTATACTTTTTCTGTCTTCACAAAAATTGTTTTAAAGGGCTATCAAAATACAAATGAGGGGCTTTAGGATACAAAATGATTCTAACCAAAATTCGATTCCATCCCCTTAATTTTACGTCACAATATTAATTTTACAAGAAAACGTGTTACTAATTACTAAAATAAATAATTTAATGTTACAATTAACAGTTTAAAATACACGTATGAAAAGTAGTATAAAATCAATACAATTAAACCATTTTGTTATAGGTGCAACCAGAACAGCACTGTTAAACTTGTGCATGGAGGGAATAAAAATTGATCCAAGTGTCAGTATTAAGTCATTAGCTGAGAAGTTGGAGGGTTACACTGGGTCCGACATAACCAATGTATGCCGGTATGTGTACTTTATCACTTTTATTTTGTTATAGTTTTAAGGAAAACAGATTATATAATTAAATAATAGAATCTGCTTATTTATTACAGATCAAAATGTCATTTGGTAATAACTATTCCAATATTGATTAATTGTCTAATTTAACATATCTTTGCATAGTAATAAGAAGGTAAGTTAGAGTTTAATCAAGACGTATAAAACAAAAGCTACTGAAAAATGTTATACATTTTTATTGTTTGTAATTTATTTTTAAGGTCAGCTAGGGGTAGAAAGGAAACCAGTTAGACATCTAAACCACTAGTTAGACATCTAGCGGTCAGTTAGGTGACCGCTGAGCGATCCTGTCCTTGCAAGTGGCCCGCCTGCCCGGCTATTGCTGGTGGTTCGGAAGTCACCTTCAAACCGTTGGTCCCAGGGTTAAGTGTTAGAGAGGGCTTCTTAGCCCTAACTTCGCCTGGTAAAATAAAACATTCTTTACTCTTTTTTTTAAACGGAGCAAATTAGCACAAATAAAATCAATAATCCGTTGTTATTAATAATGGTTGTAAGACCACAAAATTAAGGATAGGCAGTACTGAAAATCCCTCTGTTACTAATAAGTGATCTCAGGCATGATTACAATATCAACTATCCTAACAATCTGTTTCCATCAACAGCCAACTCAACATTCTTGATAAAATTTTTCAAGATGATTATACTAATTATCAACCTCAGTCAAAAGATTCAATAAAGTCAGGCTGACCAATATTGACATTTTGATTATATAGTTATCAGATATAATTAAATAACCTTTTCAATGGTAACATAAATAGTAAACTCTGGTTAACAAAATACTGTTTCACAACATTGATGAAAGGACACTATACACACTGACTTCCGTACATCCAGATAATTTATCCATCAAGATCTCATCAGTCTTTATACATAAATAAATCTTACAATTACACCAAACTTTTATTAGCTGAATACAATAAAAAACAAACTTTTATATATAATCAATTTCACTGTCGTCATGAATGAAGATCATTCATGATCATAAGATCATGAATGATCATGATCAATGATCATAAGATCATTCTTACCCACACAAAAGTTTCTATCAAAATGATGTAATTTCCCCCATTTATTTTCTTGATACACAAAAAGCAGAGTATTTATGGGCCAATTGATTAATGATAGTTGAGGACGTTGTTGCCCTCCTGAACTGTACTCACAAGTAAAATTCTGTAACCTATGAATAAAATATTTCTTTGAACCTCTAAATCAATATTTACCTATATTGCCGGAAATCACAATGGTAAGTTTCACAATTTGGCTTATTATTCCTGATAAAACTGTAAAATAACTCTCAAAACAAAGATGTTTGCATAACATTTTAATTTTTAGGGATGCAGCAATGATGTGTATGAGAAGAAAAATAAGTGGAAGATCTCCAGCTGAAATAAAAAAGATGAAAAAATCAGATGTAGACTTACCAGTGACTTCAAGAGACTTTGCAGAAGCAGTTGAAAAGTGTAAAAAGAGTGTCAGTGTAAGTGATGTGGCACGTTACCAGAACTGGGTGGAAGAATATGGGTCCTGCTGAAAGTGGTTTTTTCCTTGAATGAAATAGTACTCATTTCATTACAGAAATTCTAAAATCACTGAACTACTATAGAATTTGAAGTGTTATTTATAAAAATGGGTAATTTTTTATTTATGAGAGCAATGAACTTTGGTCAGCTTTATTTAATACGCAAAAATCCTAAAGTTGTGCACTTCAGGGATTGCAAAGGAATTTTCAAATTACTGCATGTTTCAGCTTTGAAAGTGTATTGTTGTTGTTGGAAGAAAAATTTTGTTGAATAAATATTTGTCCAGTATAATTTTTGTACTGTCTGTTATCTACTTTTGTCATAACATTATTTTACATTGTATCTATCGTTTGAAAGTAAACAAGAATAGTAATTATATATACAAGTACATTTTGCTCAAACCACACAATTTTAAAGCAACAACTCAATTTTCAATGTCATCAGATACCTACACTTTTAATATTTCACATTTAGAGTATTTATATCTTCCATTTTCTAATTTACAACAAAAGTAACTTAATTTTAATAATATTAGTGATGTCATGAGCCTTTTGCCTTTTGAGGTATGTGGGGAGAAGAAGATATAAGTTATAACAGTCCTAGAGATACATCTATTGCTTTAATTGAAAGTTTGCTATGTAGGAATTACTGAATGCAGATAGTTATTTTTGAAGTTTAAATCGTGTGCAAAGAAGAATGATGAAACTAGCATTCTTGATGTTTTACTATGTTGAGGTAGAAGTCACACTTAAGTAAATAAATTATGAATATGAATAAATAAAAAACAATTTATTGACAATACAGTAAGATGCAGAATCTTTAAACACTGGCACATGTTTTTCTATAACAGTATTTTAGTATTATTTACATAAATTTACAAAAGCACTACCCCAGCTTATGCACATTACAATGGCAGAGTTCCTGTTGTCAACATATAACAGAAATTAATAGTAGAGGTAAATCTTTGGAAACCAACTAACGATGTAAACAAACAAGAAGGAAGTGGATAGAATTTATGAAATGAAACTTGTTTCTGTAATAGGTCCTCTCAAACAAGCACCCTCTGACAGGAACCTTAGGACTACAACGAGAGATTTATCAAGTCAAAGAAATGACTGCGCATGGGTGATCCATGGAACATTCTACAACTCCTAATTCTGCCTCTGCTCCATAAAGTGTCTGCCACAGTCAATGTGTTTAACTATTGTACAATAGCAATTTATCTATAATACATGTAGTTACCACCTGCACTGCGGCTCTATACTGAGTGATGCCTACAACTCCTAATTCTACCTCTGCTCCATAAAGTGTCAGCCACAGTCAATGTGTTTAACCCAGATATGCCTGAATTATTTTTTTTTAGTTTTTGTTTGTTTGACTGTTTATTTAGGTTTGTTATAATCTATAATAACTAGTTATGACATTTAATTCGTAATAATTGGCGCTAACATTGAAAAAAGTGGTGTCCTACATATAGGTCAGTAGGCAAATGTAACATGGTTACGGGCATTGATAAAAACACATACACACTTTCGATATTTATTGTTACATTAGAAATAAATTGTACAATTAAACATTTTTAGGCATTAAGAAAGTTCTAGACTTTAGTATGATACACAATAAAACATTTTACATGAAGTCCAACATCACATTTATGGCATCGAGTTGTGCATTTTGCATGACAGTGTCCACACCGTGTTTGCTTGTCCTGGGGGATAACATAATGGTCCAGACGATCAAATCTTGAGTCGATTTTACTTTGTTTTGATGGTCTACCTGATTTTGAACTAGTTCCCTTTCCGTAACTTTCAAGGATATTGCAAGCAATTCTGCGTCTAAATGCCAAGTGATCAAGTTTACCTCCACAATTTCGATGAAGTTGCCATGCGTTCTGTTCGGCACTATCAATACAATCAGAAATCAAGGGAAAGTACCACTTTTTCCCCGTAATTTGAATTCTGTATATACTCATATTTTGATCACTTCTGTCGACACCTCCCATTTTCTTATTATATTGGTTGATTAGAAATGGCTGTGGGATGTTGACATGTTTTTTTTCTTTTCAAGAAAATCGTTTTACCTGAACTTTTGGTTCTATGCCAGAAACATTTGAACCAACAGTTACGACACTGTTATCATTCCATCGAGCAACAATGAGTTTTTGTTAGGTTCAGTTTTGTATTGTAGTGTGCCCCTTTCTTTCTTTTTAATTGTTTTAGCATCTTCTAAAGGACAGTCACCTATTCTGTCTTCTCTCATTGTCCCTGTTGCTCTAATGTTTCTTTTTTTCAACTCTTGTAACAAAGGCAAACTTGTAAAGAAATTGTCAAAGAATAAAAAGTAAGAGAAATCACCATTCTTTCGAAGTACATCACAATAGTTTAGCACAACAGAAGCACCTAATCCAAACTGTTTGTATGCAGGGTTAATTGTTTGAGACTTGCCTTGATAAGGATCTTTCCAAACCACATACCCTTGTGTGGATGCACCAACCCATATTCTATAGCCATAACGTATAGGCTTTCCTCGAATAAACTGTTTTAGGCTATGCCTACCAAAGTATGGTACCATTGACTCGTCAATAGAGTGGTGCTCAACATGAGGAGCGTTTTCAAAAAATGACTCGTTTAGCATATCAAATAATGGCCTAACTTTGGCATATTTATCTGCCTTATCAAGGTTGTCATTGTCACAAACATGTAAATTGGTCAAAATAAATTCAAACCTATCTCTAGAAATAGATTTAGCAACTAGGTTATTGTGAGTGTCATTACAGCTTTCCCAATACATTCTCCTTCGGGGTAGTTGAACGTAACCACTCAACAAAAGTACCCCGATAAAAGTTTTCAGTTCATCCTCAGACACATTCCCAAGTCTGTTACGTAATGCAGCATACCTGTTGGTTTTATCGACAAGAAGAGATATAATTTCTTCATTGAATAGTAAAAAAAACTGTTCCATAGGACTCAAGTCATTGTAAACGTCATATCTTTTAGACCAGGAAGTCTCATCAGGCTTCAAATCGACATCACACCAATCATAGGTGGTTTTAGTTTTTTTTTTGGCGTTTGTTTTCCCTTGAGTACTAGCGTGCACACTTTTTGTGATGGGCCTGGATCAAGTCTAGTCTGTTTTTCAGGGGGCTCGTCTATTTCGCAATCGATGTCAGTAGGCCTACTACTGCGTGGTTCGTCCGATATAGAATCTAGGCCTATGGTAGTCTGAGATACTTCTGCTGGTGCAATTAGTTGTTTACCTGGGAGATTGTGAATAGTAGTTATATCCTCCTCACCAGAATCCTCATCTGTAAGATCTTCGTTAGCGTTTGTTGGTGGCTGAATATATATATTGATATCGTTGTCCTCTCCTACAGGAATTTCATCATTTTCTTCTTCCAGTAGAGTTAAAATATCATCCAATGACAAACTGAAAACCAACAAAAGAATTAGTTTTATGCATTATGATAACAAAAAATATAAGCAAAACATATAAATAATACAATAACAAATTTAAATTCACCACCATAAGTAATGTGTTATATTTGCCTACTGTCCTACATTTAGGACACCATAAATTTCAGCCATCCTATAACTCTGATATGAAAGAAAATACTCATAACTTTGTACCAATGTAATGGAGTGTTTATTTTCTATCACACTTAATAGTTTTCATTACAAAAAGCTGAAAAATAGATAATAAATTACTTACGTTTCATTGTTGGTGCAAGCTGAAGACTCCATAACTTATTTTGAGGTTAACTTAACTCCATCTACAGACAAACACAGTGCTCAACTAAAATGGCTGGTAGACTATAACCTCAAATGGAACCTGTTGGAGACCTGTACGGTGCTGCACTCTAGCAGAGAGTCAACAAACTACATGAAAATATTTACAAAGTAAACATCTGTCATGTGGACTATACGTAGGACGCTAGGCATATCTGGGTAATTCTACCTCAACTCCATAACGTGTCAGCCACAGTCAATGTGTTTAATTATTGTACAATAGCTGTTTATCTATAATACTTGTAGTTACCACCTGCACTGCGGCTCTATACTGAGTGATGCCTACAACTCCTAATTCTACCTCAACTCCATAAAGTGTCTGCCACAGTCAATGTGTTTAACTATTGTACAATAGCAATTTATCTATAATACATGTAGTTACCACCTGCACTGCGGCTCTATACTGAGTGATGCCTACAACTCCTAATTCTACCTCAACTCCATAAAGTGTCTGCCACAGTCAATGTGTTTAACTATTGTACAATAGCTGTTTATCTATAATACTTGTAGTTACCACCTGCACTGCGGCTCTATACTGAGTGATGCCTACAACTCCTAATTCTACCTCAACTCCATAAAGTGTCTGCCACAGTCAATGTGTTTAACTATTGTACAATAGCAATTTATCTATAATACATGTAGTTACCACCTGCACTGCGGCTCTATACTGAGTGATGCCTACAACTCCTAATTCTACCTCAACTCCATAAAGTGTCAGCCACAGTCAATGTGTTTAACTATTGTACAATAGCTGTTTATCTATAATACTTGTAGTTACCACCTGCACTGCGGCTCTATACTGAGTGATGCCTACAACTCCTAATTCTACCTCAACTCCATAAAGTGTCTGCCACAGTCAATGTGTTTAACTATTGTACAATAGCAATTTATCTATAATACATGTAGTTACCACCTGCACTGCGGCTCTATACTGAGTGATGCCTACAACTCCTAATTCTGCCTCTGCTCCATAAAGTGTCTGCCACAGTCAATGTGTTTAACTATTGTACAATAGCTGTTTATCTATAAAACATGTAGTTACCACCTGCACTGTGGCTCTATACTGAGTGATGCCTACAACTCCTAATCCTGCCTCTGCTCCATAAAGTGTCTGCCACAGTCAATGTGTTTAACTATTGTACAATAGCTGTTTATCTATAATACATGTAGTTACCACCTGCACTGCGGCTCTACCCTGAGTGATGCCTACAACTCCTAAATGAAACACTCCTAAATGTTTCTTTTATCTCAAAAACAAATGAACGAAAAGTAATATCTGTAATATCAAAATTAAAGTTCAAAAACTCTTCTGAATTAATAAAATGTATTCTATATGTGTGTATGAATGAACAGACCTCTTTTGGTTTCAATTTTAACAAACAATTTGAGGAATAAAATTTTACATTGGGGATAAAATTGTCAAAAATCTATCCCAAACATTAAGGTGGTGACAAAACACTACTAACTATTATAGGTCAATCTCACATCTCACAATTTTTTTAAAAACATGTGAAAAGATTCTAAAAAGGCTTCTAAATCACTGTTCCCAATACAACTTGCTAACTAACAACCAATATGGTTTGTGAACTGAGAAATCAACAACCACTGCAATAATCAAGGTGATAAAGACTGTTATTGACAATCTTGAGGAGTGTGAGCTTCAAACGTCTATATATCTGAACTTCAGAATGGCTTTTGACTGCCTAAGTCATAGTCTTATTATAAGAAAACTGTAAAGTCTAGCTATAAACAAAACTGCCAAACAATGGTTTGAGAGTTACATGAAAAAAGAAGACAATTAGTGGAAGACATACAAGTAAAGAGAAGTCAGATCTAACCTTTTACCAACAGACAGAGGAGTGCCACAGGGATCTGTAATGGGGCCAGTTCTTTTCATCTGATTCACCAACGATATGCCTCAGTATCATGGTGAATATTGCACAACCTTACCTTTGAATGAAAATATATAGAAACCTCACCTGGACACCACATCTTGACAATGTTAGTACAAAATTTAACACCGGCCTTTACGTCATAAGCAAATAAAATTAATAAGTGACAATCATACAGCTAAAACAGCACAATTTTCTCTTTTTGAGGCACATTTTATTAGATATGGTCTAATAAAATGGTTTTAGGTACTTCTGTAAAAATTTTTAAAAGGATTCTTTTCTTGCAAAACAGGCATTAGGATCCCCTTTGACCCAAAGCCGAGAATCCTGCAGATAAGCTTTTAAAGCACAGAATATCTTGACAATGGTTGTGCTATACATTCAGGAACTAATAATGTATATTGACAGTGAAGATCTGCCAAAACTGAATAGCATACATCAAAACAACACATGCTACAAAGAACATTCTACCCAACCACCATCTCACATTGTATAAGAAAACACCTTCGTAAATGGGTAGGAATCTGTACAACCATCTTCCCCAGGACCTTGCTTTGAAGACTTTAAAACACAGATAGCTTCTAAAGAACCCTAATATAGTATGGACAATTCCTACTGAATACAATTAGACAAAATATCACAATATTATTGTATTTTTCTTTCTTGACGATATTTGTAATCTTAATGACGACAAATACAGATGATTCTGATACTGATTAGGTATACAATACTGATATACCTAGAGAGAACTAAGAATATAATATAGAATGACAAAGGATGATATATTGAAATACAGATTCGAAAGCAAGAACATATACTGTATTGTGTCAGGTTTACATATATTCATATTTTTCAAGAGAAACACAGAAGGTACAAAATAGAATAACAGGCCAAGTTGCATGCATATGTGTCCATTTAAGAAATCAACCTAATAGTAAATTTTATAGATTGGATATTTGTACTTCGTTTATGTACCTATTCCTAAGCACCACTGTGTTGAAACTTTCCATGAACACAACTCAAATATATGCAACTTCTGTTCATATAAACTTTTTAAAAAGCCCATAAAAACAGTAAAACGTTATATAAGAATAACCTTTAAGTCGGAGTCTCTTTTAGTGATACAAATTTAAGATTTAACTTATAATATATTAACTGGATATTTTGATTTTAGTTTTATGTTGCTCTGTCAATATTTTGTTTTGTTCAATATTATATAAAAAGCTGATATAGTCCTTGTTAGTGTGTTTTTTTTAAATATCAGACTCTTGTGCATATAATTGAATAATACTTTTGACAATAATTAATTTTTGAGTGTGCTAATATCATAGTTTTGTTTTGGATAGTAATATTTTTAATCAACTTCCAAAATGAAGAATCCAAAACTTTCAAACAAATATTTTTTATAAGCAAATTGTTTTCATAAAAATAGTTTGTGGGTGATTATAAAATTAAGTTTAATATACTAAATAAAGAAAACTTTATGAAGAAATAAAAACATGAATAATTTCATCAGTAAATAAAAATTTTAGGCAATTACAAAAAACTTCATTTTTAGTAAAATATGGTTGAAACATAAGCAATAACCTCAGAGGTAGGGGGGATTCAGGACCAGCGAAAAAAATCCTGTAATTGAAAGGGCTAATGATCTAACAATAATGGTGAAGTGAGAGGCCAATCAATACAAAAAAAATTCAGTAAATAATTTTTGTTTATACCTAAAATTTGTAAATATAATTTCAACACTTTAACTACCATAACAATCAGATCTAACCCATGGATAACTAACTACAAATGCCAAGCCCATCCATCCCTATGACGACAAAGTTTTCAAAAGTATTACTTAAATTCAAAGATTTACTTAATCTTTATGTATTTACTTTACTTTACTATGTTGAATAAAAACCCAGTTTTCCTTAAACTGAACTGAAATTTGTTTAACCCTAGAAATTGCATGCATTTTAACCTTAACTGGTATATAGGGTTTTAATACCTTTCTTTCTTTCTTTCCCTTGGGGGGCCTACTGCCATGCACTTAAGCCTCAAGGGCTTTTTGCGCACCCCGGAAACACACCATGAGGCCCACCAGTCTACAACTTCAGCAGTTCAACAAACCGCCGAAAACAACCTATCAAGTCCTCCTGGGAAAATTCACCACCCCTGTCCAAACTACCAAAGATGGCATACCGCTCTCTTGCTATTGCAGGGCAATCAAAGAGCAGGTGCTCAGCAGTCTCCTCCTTCTCATTACACCTTCCACAGAGCGGATCCTCCTGAAGGATGCCAACTCTGTGAAGATGCTTCCTCAGGTGACCATGCCCCGTAATGAGACCAATGACCTTAGAAGACATTGATCTGTTTAATGAGAGAAGGTCCGAAGCCACCTTGGAGGAAGGTGACTGTAATACCATTCTACTCACTCTCAAACCCGGATGCAACCTCCACCTTCTCCCATGCTCCGCGCGAATCCATTTCGAGACAACCCTAGAGGATTCACACCTTGGAACACCGCAGAACGGTTGAGGGCCCGTCATAATTTTCGCTGAGCCCTGGTTGGCCAGGGCATCAGCTCTTTCGTTCCCAAGAATCTCCTCATGACCAGGAACCCAACAAACGGTTACATTGTTGATTCTGGCAAGGGAGGAAACGGCCTGATAGCAATCCCAAACCAGTTTGGATTTGATCACGCAAGAATCCAGCGCCATCAGCGCTGCCTGACTGTCCGTGAAAATGTTAATCGTCTTGCCCCTATATCGCAGACGAAGATTCTCACGAGCACATTCCATAATAGCTGCGACCTCCGCGTGAAAGACTGTCGGATACGGACCCATAGGGACCACCAGCTCCCTACATGGTCTCACTCCCAGAATTCCAGCGCCTGTGCCGCTTTTTGTTTTAGAGCCGTCTGTGAACCATTCGAGCTCCGCTGGTGGAAGAGGTTTCTTCCCCTCTGACCAATCATCCCTTGAGGGTAAAATAACCCTAAAGGGTTTGTCAAAGGAAAATTTTTGTGGCATCTGATCAGAGATCATGTGCAAAACATCCTCCTGTATCAAAGTGCTAATTCTGCAGTGCCCACCGCTGCAGCCCGACCAGAGTCCCATCTGCTGAAAACAGTAGGCACTCCTCCTGGCCATAGCTCGAATGACAATGTCCAGGGGGGCGAGATTAAGACAACAGTCCAGAGCCGCGCCTGGCGCACTAGGAAAAGCCCCAGTGGTAGCAAGGCAGGCCATCCTTTGGATACCCGCCAGACGAGCTACCACCGTCTTGGCCTCCGTTTTTGGCCACCATACGACAGCTCTGTACATTAGTGCAGGTCTGACCACGGAAACATAAAGCCAGTACAAGAGCCTCGGCTTCAGTCCCCAGGGCCCACCTATCACACGTCTGCATTGCATTAGAGACCACTTACCCCTGGCAATGACCCTTTCTAGATGAGGTCCCCAGTTTAGAACCCTATCTAGGATCACGCCCAGGTACTTGACCTCAGACTTCAGCTCAACGGATGAGCCTTTGAATAGAAAGGGGCCAATGCCCTCCATCTGTCGCCTCCTGGTAAAGGCAACCACAGCAGCCTTGGTGGGGTTGACGGTGAGGCCAACCTTATCACACCAATTTCCCACCATGTTCAGAGCAGCATTGGTCAATTCCGTGATTGTTGTGTTCAACTTGCCACTCACAAGAATCACAATATCATCTGCGTACCCTTGTGCAAAGACACCGCTGCTATTCAGAGAATTTAGCAGGTCATCCACAACCAGGTTCCACAGAAGAGGGGAGAGGACGCCGCCTTACGGACAGCCCCTCGTAGTCTTCGCACTAACACTTGCTCCCATGAGGGTTGTAAAAACCCTGTCCGTGAGCAAGGCCCCTCTCCAGTCACACACCTGACCATCAACACCACGTCTTGAGACCGCATTGATAATCGCCTGAGTGGCTGTATTGTCAAAGGCTCCTTCAATGTCTAAAAAGACTCCTATGGCTACCTCTTTTGCCGCCAGCGTCTTCTCAATCCTGCATACCAATTGATGCAGGGCCGCGTCGCATGACCTTCCTGGAATGTAGGCATGCTGGTTAGGATGCAGAGGTCGCTCCAAAAGAGCTCCCTCCCAAACAAACCTGGCAACCATTTTCTCCATGGTTTTGAGAAGGAAGGAGGACAGGCATATCGGCCTGAAAGACTTCGGCCGATCCATGCCCGCCCTCCCCTGCTTCGGTATGAACACCACTCTGGACACTCTCCAGGATAGTGGGATGTACCTGAGAGCCACGGAGGCTCTGAACAGTCTGCACAGCTGGGGAAGGAGAATATCCAACCCCTGCTGCAAGCAAACCGGTCTCACCCCCAGGAGCTTTGTAAGGACTGAATGAGTTGATAGCCCATTCAATCCTTCTGAAGGTCACAATACGGTGCGCCAGACTCCACTGCAAATGGGTGGTGCGGCCCGCATGTCTCCCCTCGCTGTCGGGTGGTTGATCACCCTCATGAACAATACAGTCCGGGAAGTGTGTTCCCATCATAACTTTTAGAACTCCTTCCAGTTCAGTAATGTAAACACCTTGATCGTCCTTGAGACTACCAAGCGGCGAGATGGGATTCTTTGCTAATAGCTTTTGTAGCCTTGCACAGCCCTGCACTCTGTCAATATCGGTGCAGAGCTTCTTCCAGGCTTACCGCTTAGCCGTACGAACCTTGCGGTTGTACAGTGCAAGAGCCTCGTGGTAGGTGTCCCAAGTACCCCAAGTTTTGGCTCTCCTGAATAGAGCCCTGACCCTCTTCCTCATAGACGCCAGTTCAGAGCTCCACCAGGCTACCTTTGATCTATTTCTATTGATAACCGGGCAGCTGAGATCGAAGGAGCCCACAATCGCAGAGGTAAGACTGTCGGCAGATTCGTCAAGCTGCGCCGCGCTGTGAATCCGTTTCCCATTAGTGCACAGAGTTAAATAAAAAATTTATTGCAAAATTAGTTGCAATTTAAAATGTACCGTTTTACTGGCACATGAGGGGTTAGCTTTGAAATTTAAATTTTTGTGAAGGTTCAAAAAGGAAAAGAAAATCTTCTGAAATAAATAAAGTTCAAACTAAAATAAAACTTCTTCTTGAAAATAATTACTGGATTTAAAATTTAAATAAAAACTTCTTGATGATTTTTAAGTTGAAACTTGTAATATATTCGTCACTCAAAAATGTACAAAGTTCTTACAGCTTGTCTTTTATTCAATTTTCAAAATTCAAAACTTTCACACTCTAATCTGATTTGGCAATTCTTCACTTTAATTTATCTTAAAAATTCAATTTAATTTTGTTACTAATTTTCTTTACTTTACTAACTATTACTTCTTTTCAGTGTTAGAATTTTTATATTGCTGAAAGCATCTGTAACAACCACAAAACTCTTTTAGTATTTTTACATAAAATTTTATATACATGTGCTCACTGCACCAACAAGTTTTATATTGCACAGATCAAAAGGACAAGTTCCTAAATTCCCATTAAATTTAATTTTTACAATATTTCTTTCCCCAAAATTATTCAAAATAACTAAGAATGAATATTGACTGGACTCCAATTAAAAGGTTCACTTACCCGCAGGTTCGATGACGATTAGCAAAAAATAACTCTAAGCACTTTCAAAGACTATACTCGTTACTACTACTTCCGATCAACTGAGACGGGAGGTACGGTACGTCTACCTCACCCCACCTCTCAATTTCGTTATCAAACACTCCCATCTGCGATGCGCGCATCGCTGATAGTAGCCTCTTTTTTTTTCCCTTGGGGCGGCCTACTGCCATGCACTTAAGCCTCAAGGGCCTTTTGCACACCCCGGAAACACCATGAGGCCTACCAGTCTACAACTTCAGCAGTTCAACAACCGCCTCTTTTGTACTGTCCAGTCCTTATCATTCTTCTGGGCCTACTCCTTCCACCGGTAATCCAGTTACCCCAGAATTATTATTTAATACAATCGGTACATAAATATAAATTATTATATATCATTTTAATCAAAATAAAATACAGTATATTATGAAAGAAATAAAAATTGTGGTTACTTTTACATTCACACATGTTGGGTGCTCCGAAGTTGAAACTTATATTTTCTAAAAACAGTTTTTTATTTTTCTGCAGCCTTTAGAAATTACTAAACACCTTTAATTAAAAAATGTAAAATATCTGGGTTGTCATTCTGATCATGAAAATGTCTGCTTATAATTCAGAATGGAAACAGCGTAAAACTAAACGGAACAGAATCCAGCTGACTCGAACAGCATCAGCTCTCAAGATTGAACAGAGCATCAGACATCTTTAGCTTTTAGTGGCCAGTAACAATATAAACGTTTTATGTATAAAAGTGGGTATATTAAAAGAAATTGTGGAATCTGGAGATTACAATAATAACACTTTTATTACGATTTGGATGAAGTTTGTTTAAAAGATGACGTTATTAGCAGATGATGTTTAATGCATCGCAAATTACGACTCTGTATGACCCGTGGTTAAAATAATGTCATTAGAGTGTAATACTGACACCTTTTTTTCTTTGTAATTTTGAATTGAAAGTTTAACTATAGGCCAGGTCTGATTTTTCACTTATTTACCCTAGTATTTTGTCTACCGAGGTTGTCGATGGATGACATACATCACCTACTTACAGACATTTTCTACTAGTGCTACCTGACCCAAGCAGAACCACTGTGTCTAATGAGACAAGCTTAGATAATATGGTTTACCATCAACACATTCCTGCCAACTGGCTGCAGGAGAACAACGAAAGTTGATATGTATAACCGTAAAGATTGCTATTTATTTAAACATTAAAATCACAAAATGTTAAGCTCATTCATTAATCAATATTTTCTAATGGGGACAGATAAATTAGTAATTCTGGATTGGAATAAAACATGGTTTAACAAGTTCAATATTTCTTTTATTTTGTACAAACAAATGAACCAATGTTCCTCATATATATTTACACAACATACAACCAGTCGAGAAATATAAGATTTATAAGGTAGCTCCACACAGAAAGATACAGACTACTTGTAGTACAGTATGGAAGTATGTATCACACTAACACTGAACACATAGTGGGTCGACTGCTACACATACATTAACTATCCTTAACACAAATTATAGATCTAACCTCCCAATTGAGTGAATAAAATTTGAATAACTAACATCAACATTTAATCACAGCGATTTAAACCTGTCAAATTTAAATGCACACTTTGTGAGTTAAATTATACCTGATAACACTTAACTGATAACTTGGACAATTTTTTTTTGTATTTCAGTTAACTAACAACCATGAACTAAAACAACTTTCACACTGTTAGACTTTGAGTTAAACTTTATTTCTAACATTTTCAACCAACAGGTGTGTTGGTTAGTTTGTGAAACTAGTTAAATGTTTACAAAACCATTTCAAATAATATTATTTAACCAATTAACCTATCATTTTAAATTCAATATAAATAACTATGCTTTTAAATCAACAATCAAATGCCTACTTCCGTGATAGTAAATCAACATAAGACAAATTGAGTACTGTTCAAGGGCAAATCAATTTCATAAATCTCAGGAAGCATACCAAAAGGTATACAAGCTACAAATAATTGAGAAAGTTTTAATTTTTATAGAGTTGTGTTAGATACAATTCAGAGTTATTTTATTACCATAGTGTATGGTTAAATAGTTGTTTTTGGACGATTTGTCCTCCCTACAGAAGTACACTATCGACTTTGAAGACCTCATCCCCATAAAAAAGAATTTTTTTGTGAAAAGTTACACTTTATTGTGAAAATGTTGTAATAAAAAAGCACCAACTGTTAAAATTCAAAGAATAGCCTAAACATACACATTCCTGAAAAATAAACTATTGCATATAATTTTGTATATATAATGTTTTAAATAAAATATTTTCCAAAGTAATGATTATGACTCCAACCTTCTTGTTCTGAATTACAGGAATATACTTAAAAAACTACTAAGATTTGCTATTCAACAAAAAAGTTTCACCATTATAAAAATTAACTAACTTTATGGCTACTTTAATCAGATTCTACTACATAAAGAACACTGTGGCATACTAATGTAACTCTGCTCTGCTACTGGCTGAAAATTCACTAGAAACATTACAAATGATCTCATATACTACACTAAGCACAGCTTATTAATTCTGCCATAAAAATGACTTTTCTCAGAACACAAATGGAACCATACAACTTGTGTTTGGTAGGAGAGGAAATAAAATACTAAACATATTGTATAATGAAGAGGAAATTTCATTTTTTTTATGGGTAAAACTAGAAGAAACAATAACTCAGTATTTTAACTTTCTATGCAGCAAACTAAGCATCTGTTTACATGCAATTACAAAACTAAATAAAAATAATGATGATACTGCAGAAGTCGCAAACCATGCACCTCCCACTTGGCGAGGGAAATCTTTCAGAGTCCTACTGCTGCATGAAGAAGCCATTAGGATTCTTTAAGTAGCTAAACATTATGACAATTATTGCACCATATATCACAGAAGTAATGCAGCATGTAAATTAAAAGCACTAAAACAAAAACATGGCACAACCACAGCTTACTGTGCTTTGTATATGGGTCAGAAGATACAAAACCCACTCTCAGAAAATTATAGATAAAAGTTAAAGAAAATATAGAGATCAACCAAAGAAAATGGCTTGTCACTATACATATTATTTCTTGAATGATATAAATGGAGAGATCTGTTAGGTAGAAGACTTTAAACCAATCGAAAAACATTAATCACTTAGTTTTTTAAATGCATAGACATTAACGTGATTCTCTACAAATGAAAAATATTGTAACTTAGTCACCCAAATGATTACCAATGAACCTGTAGACATCACTTTTTATTTGTAATATATTTAATATACTTTACAGGAATATTATAAACTATATGTCCCTATAGCCCAATAGTCACAATTTATGTCATTTGCTTTTTATAAGACATGTACATATTTACTATAACCACATAAAACCCCATTATTATAAAGTTAAGAACACAAAAGACAGTTATCTGAAATTAAGAAGCATTTGTGTCTCAAATGACTGATAAAAACAGTTCAATATTGAAAGTCCTAGGTAAGTATAAAAAATAAGGTAAGTCCTAGGTAAGCACAATGTTGGACAAAAAACATGTGAACAAATGTACTTGAGTCCTTTAGGTGTCAGGTGGGGAAGTATGGACTATTCAGTCTCATCTTTAAGACCTGTAATGTAACTATCTGATAATCAAACAGTTAAAAAGTTATGAAATGACAATATAATGGAAATCATGAACCTTAACTAAAGTACCTGATTCCAACAAAAATCCATGAAATCCGTCAAAGTAAAGACTAACATTTTATTTGTGTAGGTAACCTAATATTTGTTCATGTTTAATTTGCAGTGTTTTTTTATAATTTTTAATCCTTACAATCCTAATGCCTTGCTCCTGAAGTGCCAGGAACATTTGTTAATATATATATATATATATATATATATATATATATATATTACAGACAAGGAGGTGAAATGTTCTTATTAAAAGGAAATTCCTCAAAATTATTATTTTTTTTTTAATGTTCAATAATGTTGCTTATTCCGTGTGCAAAGTCTCTTTTTTACCAAATGCAAAACACAAAGTTTATAAAAAAAACTTCGGATTATTTTGTGAGTATGTTCGTTTACCCTTATATTATTCTTAACTTATTCCAAAACTGCTCTAAAATTGCACTTGACCTGAACTACACTATTCCATTTCCACTTCAATCTAATCTTGGACAAGATTTAATTCTGAAAAGCTCAGGGTTGCTACAGGAGTCCAATAATGAAATTCCCTGACTTTTCCCTGATTTCCAGACCAAATTTTTTCATTTTTCCCTGACTTTTTTCGACGCAATCCCCAGGGTTTTTGGCAATTAATGGGTGGGCCAGCCGAGCCGCCTCGGCTGCCTGCTTCATGCGCCGCGTCGTCTGCAGGCTTGGACTCGGCGCGGCGGCAGTAAGTTTATTTGTGTAAAGGGATTTTATATTTTTCCCTGACCAACGTCGAAATTCCCTGACTTTTCCCTGACTTGAGACCGGATTCCCTGACTTTTCCCTGATTTCCAGTCCTGTTTTTTTTCCTGACTTTTCCCTGACTTCCCTGATTTCCCTGACCTGTAGCATCCCTGAAGCCATATAGTTAAAAAGTATGATAACACAACATTTATTTATTACAAATATATTACATCCAATATTATTTAGCACAAATAGATAGTACAAAATAAATAATAATTTTTACCAGATTCAAAAATAAATCCTTATATAATATTAAATGTTCTATGTAAATTTATATATTAAATGTAATAAAAGTTTAGATTGATATTTAATTTCAAGATAATATTTCAGAGTTAGCCCAAAATTTCTGCTGCTGCCATGGGCAAACTAACAACAGTCTTGTTCCATGATGCAAACTGTCTCAAAGTTACATGGAGAAAGATAAACAGTAATTATCATATATATATATATATATATATATATATATATATATATATATGTGTGTGTGTGTGTGCACAAACACAGATCTTAAATAACTATACAATGAAATAAATAAGTTTTACCTTACTCTTTAATTTGCAAAGTGGAACACTCCTGACTGAAGAGTGTAAAAAAAAGGATTGTATAATCTGCCATGGACGGTAATCAAACAGATATTAGTGAACAGAAGTTAACAGAAATGAACTGTTTTTACAAATATATATGTAATATTCTGACATAATGTATGAACCAATAAAACTGGTGAAAGTGCAGAGTTAAATAAATTTCAGAATAAAGTGGAATTAATTCACACAAAAATTATTGTTTATTGCATAGATTTTTTTATTTTTGTTTACAAACCAATTTTGTCTAAACTTAGGTTAAACAAGATGTTTATGTTTTATAGCAAAGTTGTATAAACAACAAGAAAGAAATTAAATATAACTTATGAATCACTTTTTTTGTACAAATAATATGTATGTAGTAAAATATTTTTTTACTTTGAGCATAAGTACTATTTACTATTAATATGTATAAATAAAATTAATTTTAAAATCTCATGTGCTTAAACTTTCACATATAGATTAACACATCTATTTCAATAGAATATTTTATATATCTAACTATACAACAATAAATAATGGAAGTTTTAATTCTTATGATATTATATATGTAGACAAATTAATCTACAGAATAATGAATTTTAGCAATTCAAAATCAATCAGTAATATAGTAATAAAACAAATAATACAATAAAAATAATAAACACGTTGAAACCTAATAACCAATTTTTCCTTGTATTCTCTCTTTATAAAAAAAAAAAAAAAAACTGTCAGGGTTCAGTAAAGAAGGACTGCACCACTCGGCCTCTAAGAGAGGCTGCTTGTCTCCATATCATTCCTATCAGAGTGTAACAATTACATGTAATGGTAATAACTTCACTTAAAATATTACTGTGCGATGAAGTTGTAAACAGTAAATATGTGCTGTTTTCTGTATTTTGACCTACATTAAATGGGCTTAGTAGTATGTACAAACAAGGTTTATTTGTTGTTTAGTTATTGTTTTATGACTGAATAATTAGTTGTTCGGAGAACTTGTGTGACAAGTGTACTAAATCACAGGCATGATGCAGTCCTCTCTATCAAGACCTGAAATTTACTGTTAAACTTCCTTTCCTCTCATAGGAAAATTTATAATTCACAACTGTCAGAATATGCATTTCCAACATTATTTTTGGAATCCTAAACAGAATATTTGACTTGAAAGTAAAATTTAGTTCAATCAATATCTTATTATTATATTATATTTAACTGTTTATAAGTTAAACAACTTTAAATGATAATAGGATTTATTATGAAAAACTCCATTTGACATTTCAAACTATTTCTACATCCAATACGAAAATATTTGTATCTGTTCAGTTTTAAAGTCTTTTTTCAATGTCAAAATACTTTTATTCAATTAGCTATAAAAATTGGTCATCATTTATTCTGTAAATTAAATAATTGAGCTGTATAAAAATATTTGATTTCAAATGTTAGTTATCAGTTTTTAAAACAGTTATTTTATGCAAACTCAATTGTAACTTTTTTTTCAAGCCTCTCATTATGTTCAATTGAGTGAATCTAAAGTATCCGCGCTTGCTATATTTTGTTGTAAATAAAAAAACCTAATTTACTATTTTTAACTTAATGCAAGCCAATTTGAAACTATAACTAACACTTGATTTTGATTCTTTTTACATGAATTTTTAAGTATTTTTTATGAAAAAACTTAAAAATTCATTCTGTAGTAGACCCTTGAGAAAAGAACAAGTTTATTTTGAGAGTAAAGTAAAACATTTTCCAATAAATAACGGATTAAATGAACAAGCCGTAACAAAAACAATTCTAATCCCGTGCTCTGTAGTTGATTTTATATTCTGACAGAAATACCATTCAAAGTCAAATTTTAGCAATGAAACTGTCATTATGATAAATATTGGGATAGTTAATCAGGAATCATATTAACATTTGAATAGTAATTTCTTTTGTACAGAAGTAACCTACTCAACAATTTTTAGTAATTGAAATAGGTAATTATATTTAGATATGTTATAGTACACTCTACTAATATAAGTCTTTTAATTTATTTCATGTAAGAACATATATTCTGTACTCAATGTCCGTGAATAAAGTCTACAATGATTTAAATCAATTGAAAAACACAAACATTTCCCAAAGAAATGAAACTGCCTAGGTGGTTGGGTTTGGTAAGTTAGCGAAGTGCAGCACTACACAGTTAACACATTGACTGCGTGGAAGCACATTTCCCAATCCCAATGTCCTAAAGTCGGTAAATGACTAATGTTGCAGTGAAGGTGTTAAGCAAGTTATTCTTGATTTACACTTTTACAGCTGTTTTGCAAAACAACTATATTATCAAGAGTATATAAACCAATCACATTAACTTATTCCATTAGATGTGCTATGCATTCTAGAGTCATCAAAGTAATCATATATTCATCAAGGGTCTACCTTACATAATTTTACAATATAAATATATTGATCAAAGAAAAACTTTGAAATGACTTTCCCTGTTTTGTCCCTCACTGTAGCAATAGTTCTATGGTATAAGGTCAAAATGTTCCTGGAATTGTGACCTATATTCAAATAAGGTTTCATTGAAAAGACAATTCTTTATATGTGGTTAGAAGCTCTGCTGGAGAAAGTCGTAAGCCATTTGTCACTTCTTCCTGTTACTATTATGAAAGTTGCATGTAAGGGCTATATTTTGACAAAAAAAGTAATTTCCAACAAAAGCTGTATTCATACCGAAATTTTGGAAGTTGCAATCAGTCCAGGTTGAAAACAAAGCATAATATCTCAAGACCTATTACATCTATTTTAATCAAACACATTATTTATTTCCCTAGGTATATTAACACTCACTTCTTTTTCTTCAGAAAATAACAGTTGTGAACTATGCAAGAAATGATTACGCATGTTTAAATAATTATAAATAATGCTGTAAACACTCTCTGAGAGGTCCAAGTGCATAACCAAAAACTTACAATTCACAGGCAATACCAATAGTTATTTAACCTGTGAGAGATTGCACCTGCAGCAGTTTGCTGTAATTTTTGGAATTTGTTAATATTTTAGTGATTTAACAACTTTAGCAGTTTAAAGGTTTGTTTTATTTCTTCTCTCCTCATACATTTCTTCACAAGACCTGAACGTCTGTTATTTTCTTTTCAATTCGACAATATGCCCTGAGACAAAGTTTAACAACACAAAAAAATTAATTAACTATAGTAAAACAAAAGCTTACACCACAAAAAATCAATTAATTATAGTACAATCACGTAAACTTTTTAAGCCCATTATTTCTGCAAAAAAGTGCCAGACTGTTGGTCAAAATAAACCAGCAACCAGTCTATATGCACCATAGTATCAGAACAAGTCATGACATCTTCATGTTCTTCAGTATCAGAATCGTTTTCATTGGAGAACAAGCTGCTATACAATTTCTATATCACAGTCATCACTCTGATGAAACTGTCAGTCTGAACCCAATAATTTTTATCTTTCAAATTTACAATTATTAACCTCTTGCAGGCCTACGACAACAATAGCATAAAAAGTGCAGCGGCGTGTACCCGCTAAATATAGACTGCTGTGAGACAGTTCAGTTAGTTTCACCCTACTGATGACAAGTTGTTTCAATCCTGCTTAGTACGAAAGAAATCGCAAGCTGCCATCCGTGAGATTATGCCTGCACATCTCTTTGGCCAAATTCCGCTAAAAGGGCACCAATATCCCACTAAAAGAGCTTCACTTTTAACAGCTAAGGTCAAAACAATGTGACTTTACTAGGCTGTGCCATCTCTAATGGTACCTCTTTGCACAAGCCACTGATTGTGTACCATAAGTGGATGACTGAGTCGAATGTGATCTTTTCTGTACCAGTACGTAGCTCAAGTCGAATCGAACCTTCAGAGAGTTCGATATCAGGACTTGTTCTGTCTGATGTATGTGTGTTGTGATGTATTCTGGTTGCCGAATATGCGTTTACTTTAAAAATAAATTACACTGGAAACACAACAAAAATCGTTTATTCTTAAAGAATTTGACTCCCACACTCTGTAAAATCAATCTGGGTGAATAAGATTTTACTGTGCTTGTAATATACATTTTACAAAGTATAGACAAAGTTTTATATACAGATTATTTAAATTAACATAATTCTGAGAGACAGTTATTTATACTCATTTTTTCAGAGAAAAGAAAGTAATTTGAGTGAATGTGATTTATTATATGTTTACTGCCAGTGTACACAATTTCTAAACTCAGTTAACACTAACATTTGGGGTGGAAGTAGAGATTTGCCCACTTCTAAGATCAACTTTAACTCTTGAGCAATCTCAGAGAAATGGCTACATTTCGCTTTTCAATTTTATCCTTTCAGGACCTCAAAAAGGAAGATGCTTTCTCAGGAAAAATTCAAAAATAGGTATTCAACTCTCAATATGAGATTTCAAAATTCAATTATCAAACACAACCTTTTGTCAGAAAGCAAGTGCATGCAGGTTTTGATGACATAAACAGAAAGAAGTGGCAGACAGCTTGGAGTTTTCACCAGCAGGAAAATGTTTCATTTTAGCAAATTCTTACTTGAACATCGTCAATCCTGGAATTCTGACTCTACCTCATATCTAGTATCTGTCTAGTGTACAACTTTATATCACACTAAAAGTGCAAGTATTACATTACATTTTGGTCAGTTCTGAAATGGTACTTCTAGAGGAAGACCCTTCCCATTACTTTGCTAATAAGAGAATTCAGTTATCATGAGACATTTTGTTTGTAATTTTCTATAAACTATTGAGTACTATTTGAAATGGTAGTTTTAGTTTTAACCATTGTATCTGGAATTATTACTGACTAAATTAATGAGTTTCTAATAACTTTCCAACAACTGACCAGTATCAATGAAAGGTTGAACACTTGTGTTGCTCTTGCTTACTGCTCCTTCTTGGTACCTCTTGCTGCCCAAGCAACAAGTAGGTTTTTGGCAAAGAACAATGAGAAGGAATGCACTTGTAGAGCCAAAATGATGAATGCATACCAGAGAAGAGCATATGGGTAGCCCTAGAAGTCAATAAGAAATTATGGAAAATAAATAATAAAAATAACAACTATTCACTGTATATTTAAGAAAATTAAATGAAAGTAGTTTAATTAATTTATACTGATGAATAAAAATAACTTTTGAAAAATTAGTAAACAATTGGAAATTATTTAATACCTGAACTGCATGTAATCAAGCATTTAAAACCCCACATCACATAAGTGGTCTCTTGTTGACCATTTGCTGAAAAGGCTGTTCAGGTTGATCATTAAGGGTTATAAGGCCATATGCCAGAGTCATATACCATGTGATGTAAGAAAAGTTCAATTCATGAGACATTAAATTACCTTAGTCAGAGTGAATAAATGCAGGTAAGCCAAATATAGTGAAAAGCTGTGTTAAGTTACAATATTCTAGTATTGGATGAGATATCCTGATATGGGTGTCATCTAGAAAATTTATTTATTTTCAGAAAAAAATGGCAGAGGACCCTTCTGACTTACAACCAACATTCGAATCGAGATGTAGCCTTTGTTAAACTCCTTTGACGTTTATACAATCTAGTTTTCACTTGACAGGTTTCAGTTTTTGTCCTCTAATGACAACACAAAATTTTTGTTTCAAACCCAATGACGGCGCAGCAGTTCAATCTAATGCTATGTTCAATTTTACAGTAAACGTAAATAACTGATATTACATGGAATGCACAACATTCTGGGATCTGTCTCTGTAACAGTCTTTAATTACTACTCAAATAAATTACAGAACTTGATCTAATTTATGCATTGGTTTTGATTATATTACAGTTTCTCGGACACTAAATTTTTATACATCTGAGATAATAATTAATAATTTTATGTACATTAGATGTTTTATAAACAAAAATATGTATGTAATTACCCTTCAGAACGTGCCTTGTATGACTACAACTATACTTGTAACTAAGAATTCAAGACTGCACGGTTGCAACAATGTCTTAATAAAAAGTGATCAGTTTAAAGTATGTCATTGTTCTGAACACAAAGACCAGTTAAAGCGGTGGCCAGTTAAAAGATGGCTGGTTATGATTGAGGGTAATGTAACAGTAAAAACGTTCGAGTTTCAACTAGTTAAATTAAAAATGAACAGAATATGGCAGTAAAATGATTTTTTTTAACACTAAAGAATTATCTCAAATGGAACTAATTTATTTTAATCTAGTTTAGCCATAATAATACAAATAGTGAACTGACACTTGATTCAAAACGTAGATAATATATGCAATCATGCTTGCCAATACTTTATTTGTATAAACTGTATAACCATTTGATACTACTTTATCACTATTAAATGCTTGTATATATTTACCTGCCACAGAGTTAGATCCTCCATATCACCCGTAGAGATGTACTGCCAAGCCTCTGAGAAATAGTATACGGCTGCATACAAAATTGGACCAAACCCAAACAGACCTATACCAATCATGTAGCGTTTCATTGCCTTAATTCTGTTTTTACGAACTGCAGCGAGTCCCAAGAAAGACAGTAGTAAACTGATACACCAAATGTACTCCCACAGTAGTGGCTGAAACAAGTGAAACAAGGAAAGGTAAATACCAAATATATCCTAAACTTTACAATTTTGAGTTCATCCTCTAATAATGATCACCACTTGTAAGAGAAAACGTTTACAAAAAAAGATTTGGTCTTAAATACCCTAGAACTGGCAATGTAACTTTACTAGTTAGTTCAAAGTGTATGTTCAAACTCGGGTATCTATACATGAGTAGTAGAGTAGTAGGCGGTGGCACGGCATAGTGGCATCCGATTCCCTCTATATTCTAGAACAATATTCTGTTGACGTACACAAAGCTATGTATCTTACAGTGTGTCGCCACATTCAGACAACCTCCTAATGGCATGACTCATGGGTGATATAACATGACGTGTTATAATTTTTTAAATGCTTTGTAAATATTTTATTATGAATATGAAAAATAAAACCAAAATTTTGCTGCCCTGTGCGTGAGCACAGAATAGAACATGCCTGATTGTGGATTTAAAGATCTTTACATTAACAAGAGGCCCTGTTTAAGTTGTGGCGAGAATTTCAGAGATGTTCACCACTATATAAATCGGTACTTTGGTGTTATCAGAAGGCCACTAGTTTTAAAGGAATTTAATAACTGGTAACCTAAAAAACTACATTATTAGAAATAACAGGCTTTATTTTACTTATTGTGAAAATTACATGTCATTATGACAATCGGTTCTTGTGTTCTGCCCTACCAAAAGGAAGTGACATCATCAAGAACACCACTCTCTCCCTTTCAATGTCTGGTTAATGCAATATATATATAGGTTTAGATTAGATTATCATAAATATGTTACAAGTAGTACCAAAGTTTAAGATAACTTTTATGAGCACTCACGTGATTTTTCATCGAGGGATTTTTTCTCTTTTCGTTAGAGGAGCGGGGTGGCGTCAAAAGCACCACCGAAGCCCATACTGATAGCCAGGGGCATTTCAGATCAGTACTTTCTCAGATCGTCCAACTTTTGGAACTATAAGCGGATGCAAAACATGCTACCAAATAAGCATGTAATCAGCACAAGTCATCACTGTACAGTAAGCACGTTTATTTAGGCCATGGTTACACAATTTGTATAATGCAGTTTTCAGCCTGACCAGTGATCGAATTGACACTAACAATTAAGAACCATGAAGATTCTCAATTAAATAGACCCGCGATCTGATCTATAACCCATGTACATATGATATTTATCTCATTTTTTCAGGTCTTTAAACTTCAGGTTTTATTTTCTTTTGCTTGGTAGAAACTAGCTCTTTACCAATTATGATTGTTACAATTTTGTTACATTATGATTGAAAATATAACTAAAAGTAAGAACTGGAGGCTTCTCTCTGAGCAGGACATCCCGACTTCCAGTTTATCGAAATAGTGCTTTGTTCTTAGATATCTAGTGCTCTTGTAAAATATCAGTTCGGACTGAGTTGATATAATATGATTATTCCATCTTAATTTAACAATCTTTACAATGGTGTACATGTATAAGTTTTGTTCGAATAGAGTTGATACAAAATAAAAACTTAAATGTATCATCCAAGGTAGAGCAGCCGAATGAATTCAGTCTGGTGGTAATTCGACTGGAATAGGGTTGTCTCCAATTTAATTCTATACTACTGAATTAACCTCATGTTATTTCTCATTTACTAACCATAATGGACATTTAAAACATAAAATAGATATTGGCGAAAAAGTTATAATAATCTGAAGAGCTATAAAACATATTAAACATTCAATTAATAATTCTTTACTGAAATATACAACTTACTATTATTCCACTAAAAGTATTTATTCAAATGTCAATTAACTTTAAACTCACCTTGGGTACTTGTAATTCCTCTATGTCAAGTATAAAAATATCCAATCTATCAAGAATATCAGCCGATAATTTGGCCAGCATCGCAAAAAACAAGAGGTAATGGAAAAAAATGCAGTACTTTAACCGAGATTTATTTTGAGCACTGAAACAATGTAAAACACAACAATGTATATAGATTAGCAAGCCAATATGCAAATTATTTTTCACCTATAAAGAATTGAAAAATATAAGTAAAAACCGAATTAACACATTTGGTAAAAACATACATAACAATACAAAAACTCTAGAAAATAAGAGTTGTAAAATAATTACACAAACTTCGTAACAGTATTTTTAAGGAAATGAAATCAAATTTAAAATCCTTCAATCCTTTAGGTTTTGGCCATTTAAGAAAATATCTTCATTCATCAGTCTTAAATTTTACAGATACTCAGCACACAGCTATAACACTTTTTATTTCTCTCAAGCAATATTGGTGAATGTTATTTGGGGATCACTTGAGGATTAAGAAATTAAAGTTAATTTTGAATATTCAACGGTGAAGTACAAAAAAAGCTTCAGATTTTTTCTGAATAACCAACACAACTTACTATAAAAAAAGTATATTTAAACGTGTATTACTCATTTCTTTAAAATGAAACTTTTAACATTATTTTATGACTAAAACTAGATGTTTTAAATGGTTTGAAGTTTAACACAATTCTTATACGACTAAAATTAAGATGGCGATGGCCGTCAGTACACTCAGCTATTAATAAAAAATGTACAGCTGGCTTATCAATATACTACTAAAAATAATTTATTTGGTAAGATGCAATTTCCATACTAGAGCCATACTCTACACATGCTTACTTTGAACATGATAAAATACAATCATTATATGTTGAGCTATTTTTTAGGACTTCTATTTAAGTAATTTTGTATACGTTATTCTGGGCTTGAAAAGTGTATGGAGTCTATAAAAGAGTGACATCACTGGTTTCATTACTTCAAAAATATTCTGAAGTGGTTTGCATGTTAGATGCATAACATTATGTGAACTAATGGTAAAAACTAGTCACAAAACAATTAGCGTCATAGTGTTTTTAAGTAAATTGTATTTTTTAAGAAATAAAGGTTTTTAGACTACAAAATCTTAAATTGTTGAAAAAAAAATTAGAAATAGGTTTAAAAGCCATTATTTAATTATATGTTTATGGGGGCATCTGTGATATTTCCATTTAATAATGTAAACATAACTCTTTATTAAGGCACTTTTATGCATGCGATTTATGGCATTCGTCGTGATTTTACAAAAATTAATGTGTAGTGTAATCAAATATAAACAAACAGGTCTTTTTATGGACTGTCATTTATACTGTCCGTTCAATTAAAAATTTAATTTCCGTAGTTTATTCAAAGTATGTCCTTTTCATGAAAAAGACATCTTCTAAGTCTGTAGATTAGACACAAACTCTGCAGATTAGGTACATGAGTGATCAGATATTGATGAAACTTGGTTATCACTTGTTCTTTATATTTGTCACTCTTAACACATTCGGGACAATCATAATTTTAATGATTTTTTAATGTATTTTACCACTATATGTCAAAAAACCGTAAACATGTTTTCAACCACTTCTTGAAATTGGTTAATCATTGCTACTCAGAAGAAAACATAATATAAATAATTCTGCAAAAATTCATATTTTCTGTTCTAAATGTTTGTTATTAGGCTATTTATCAGTGTTTCCCATTTCCTATTCTAATTACTTGTTTGGTCATTATATCCTATATTATTTATGAGATTGTCCTGTGTATATTAAAGTAATTATTTTAATGTCAAACATTATTGCTATTGCGACTGCAGATATGTTGAGGCTGCAGTATAATAAGCGGCCACCATAAAAATTGAAGGATAGAGTACGATAAGCGGACCCGGTTTTTATATCGAAGTTGGCAAACGATATTACTTAATCATAACAATATCAATTTACATTAACGTGACCATGCAAAGGTATGTTCATTTTTTTTTCCTGAAAACAATATTGAAGAAAAAATTCGTCGGCAACAAAAATCAAAGGAGCTACGATTTTTTAAATCCTCTGAAAACTTCGTTTTTGACAGTTTCCTATACCTCCGCGTCTGCTCAAACTCATTATAGCCAGATTTTAAAAACCGATTATCATACCAACAACGAGAAATTATCGTAGCCTACTTTCATATAAAATAATCGTACCAAACACATTTAATGAAAAAGTATGTTATGTTCGTATAATAAATTATGTTATAATTAACTTTTGGTTTGTTACTTGTATAAATTTGTCAAAATTCTTTCATGGTACGATAATAACTACCCATCGTGTATCTTACCGACGCATAAATAAAAAAAAAGCAAAAAAAGCTGCGCACTGCTTGCTCTTTTGAGAAAAAAAATTGGGTAGGGTCCAATAAGCGGACCCGGTTTTTTATATCGAAGAATATAATCATCGATACCTAATATTCGCATATCGAATCATAGACTATCAATCGATATAAAAGTAATAACAATCATGTTTTAAATTAAAATGTGAATTTAATGATGTAACAAATAACCTTTACCATTACCTTCTTTTTTGCATCTGAAGACGACCATGTTAGCTCCTCTGACAGTTACATTTGTTACCTTTCCACAAATATCACATAATGGATTCTTAGGTACTAACCCAACATGCTGAAGCCATTAAAAACATGTTTTATTGTCTTGTAAAGCAATTTCGTGAAGCTTCCTAAGATTGACAGCCATTTTTCCAATACACAATGTTACTTATGTGAAATTTAAAATATTACCTTAATTGTATTATTTGAAAGTGTTTACAGCTGTTCATATAGATTATTTAAGTTAATTGTTAAACATAATTAATCAGTATCGAATGACTATATCGATGGTTATGATTAAGTAATATCGTTTGCCAATTTCGATATAAAAAACCGGGTCCGCTTATTGGACCCTACCCAAAAAATTAACTCGAGCTTGCAAAAGTTGAATCCCAGATCACGTGATGCCCCTGCTCCTTAACGCAATAATGTCCGAAAGGCATCAATATAATACAATAATATACTTTCCCCCCAGTTCATATGCACCTGTGATAATAATAGTTGGCTATAAATGCCCAACCCATGAAAAAAAGTCCTTTTTCCATGGTCACGCTAATGTAAATAAATACCATCATAACCACCGATGTAATCAATCGATACTGATTAATTATTTTGAACAAATAACTTAAATAATCTATATCAACAGCTGTAAACACTTTCAAATAATACACATAAGGTAATATTTCAATTTTACATATTTAAGTAACATTTGATTATTAAAAATGGCAGTCAATTTTAGAAAACTACACGACATTGCTTTGAAAGATGATAAGACATGTTTTACAAGGCTTCATCATGTTGGACTCGTACCGAAAAATCCATTATGTGAAATTTGTGGGAAAGAAACAACTGTAACTGTGAGAAGAGCAAATATGGTTGTCTTCAGTTTTTCTAATTTTGCTTATAATAATTTGTTTCATCACTGGAAGTATTAAATCCATATTTTAATTTACATATGATTGTTATTGAGGACTATAGATACTTTTATATCGACTGATAGTCTAGGATTTGAGATACGAATATTAGATATCGATGATTACATTCTTCAATATAAAAAACCGGGTCCGCTTATCGTACCCTACCCAAATTGAATCATGATTATGAATTATAATATATTCAATCATCAATATTCATTACCATCCAACCATCTAAAAATACTGAAAACAAAATGTCAGACCAAATAACGTAATAGATTTTTCCAAGAACAACTTAATTGTCTGGTTTACTTTTGAATAAATTTTGAACAATAATATCGAAGTGAAGTACGTTTTAGGTTTTAAAATTGTATTATATAGAGAATCTATACTTTTATACATAATAGAAATGTAGCCTATTTATTTCAAATTGTATAAAATATAAAAGAAATAACGACAGCAGGCAATAAATTCATTACCCTATTCAGTATGTAATGAAACAAAAAAGCTGGCAATCATTATGAATAGCTACTATAAATCAATAGTAGCCTATAGATATTTAAAATCTATAATCATAATACGAGGGTAGGGTCCAATAAGCGGACCCGGTTTTTTATATTGAAGAATATAATCATCGATACCTAATATTCGCATATCGAATCATAGACTATCAATCGATATAAAAGTAATAACAATCATATGTTTTAAATTAAAATGTGAATTTAATGATGTAACAAATAATAAATGAACATAACCAAAATTAGGGACACTCATAACTTTAACTAAATGAAACAGAACGAAAACGTTTTTACTAAAGTTGTGTCCACCATTACCTTCTTTTTTGCATCTGAAGACGACCATGTTAGCTCCTCTGACAGTTACATTTGTTACCTTTCCACAAATATCACATAATGGATTCTTAGGTACTAACCCAACATTCTGAAGCCATAAAAAACATGATTTATCGTCTTTTAAAGCAATTTCGTGAAGCTTCCTAAGATTGACAGCCATTTTAGTACACAATGTTACTTATGTGAAATTTAAAATATTACCTTAATTGTATTATTTGAAAGTGTTTACAGCTGTTCATATAGATTATTTAAGTTAATTGCTAAAAATAATTAATCAGTATCGATTGATTATATCGATGGTTATGATTAAGTAATATCGTTTGCCAATTTCGATATAAAAAACCGGGTCCGCTTATTGGACCCTACCCTAATACGATTGTGGCAGTGGTCACTTATTATAATGCAGTGCATGTCAATATCGATATTCACGAATTCGATGCACTTTATTTCTTTATTTATTTATTTCATTTACAGCAATACACCATTTTACAAAATATCAATAATTAGCTCAGAAGAGGACTAGTAACTTAGAAGCAGCGTGCAACAATAATATATACGATAATAAATTAATAACAGTACATAACAATATAAATAACTAGGACAATAACAATGGACATAAACTATATAATACATTGTAACAATAACATAAATAATAAAATATAGATAACAGATAGATAACAGTAACGATAGCAAATATATAACATCGCAGCACTATGTGGACCTTTAAAGGCACCACCAAAACATAAGTTGCTATCACAGCCAATATTCGTGCATAAAGCACGATGTGGCCCTTTAAAGGCACCACCCAGGCACTCATCACCTAGAACACACTGTCGATTTTCAGGCTCCAGTTGGTGAAGTTATAGCTGCCAGTACGTTTCTCCTGAAGTGACGAAAAGAACAATAATGATGCATTAATATATGTATTGATAATTATTCTAATCGGTACTAAAAAACCGTGTCAGTTTATTGTAGGCCTACTCTGCCCTAGTAATGTTCAGAAGCAGAATGGCTGTGACGTCAGTAATGTTGAAATAATGACTGGCAACACTAAGCAATAATTTCACTGATGACTACTGAAAAGGCAGGTTATATTTTAAATAAAATTGTTATGAAAAAGAGAACAAAAATTACTCAGTTTAACATAGCCTACTTGCCTCAAAATATAATTAAGTACTATTATTTAATTCCTTCATTGATGATAACACTTTATTTCTGAAAGCCTTACTAACAGTTAAGATCAGTCTATAGATCCATGTTGGAGTGACCAAAAATCATGACTGATAGGTCTAGTATAAAATTTTAAAATAACCTAAGAAGTTGGCCTAGATGGCCAATAAATAACCTCCCTCCTATCTTACCTGGTTTGATATTGTGCTGCTACTCTTTGTCTATGGGCAAAATCCGTCCCATCAGTGCCTAAAACCATAGGACCTCCTTTAGAAGCCATGCTATTTACAGTTATTCAATTATAAAATCCTAAAACACATTGGGCCTATTTCTAACTTGAATGGTACAAGAAGACCTGTATGAGGAGAGCGAGCAACATGGACATGGATTCGATTTGGATGCTTATATTTTTTGATGATGTGAAACCGTGGTAAACCTAGAAACTACAAGACCCCTAAAGTGTGCTGCGCTCTTGCAGCACAATCATATACTTCTCCGGTTGCTAAATTGTAGTAGGACGTGACCAGTGACTACAACAGTCAACATAAGTCTAGATACGCTGTAAATACATAAACTTCATAACAGCCAGTTTCATATATTACATTCAATTAAATTTCCTAATATTTAATAAAGATATTACAATTAGAAGAAAATTATTTATACAACCAAAGAAGTGAAAAGAAAGTCATTGTTTCTGCTTCTGCACATTTGACAAAGCAGTCTATACTTGTAAACGATCACTTTTAATTCGGTTACTTAAAAAAGTAGTTCTTTAAAAAGGATCAATATTTTTGCACCATACTCTGAGTATAGCAGTACATATTCTCATATACAAAATGAATTAAGGTACTGATTGCATTTAATGTGAGTTTTGTTTTTAGAATCATAAATATATTTTATATGCCTTTTGTTATTGTCGCGGAAGAATATGCTCTAACCTCTCTGCCCTAACCTCCTTTCGCGCTAGCATCTATGGTGTAAATGTGAAATGGTTATATGACTAGTGTGGAAATGTGTTATGATGTTGCGTTTGTAAGATGAAGCGTATCTATGTGAGTTTTTAGTAATGGTCTTTAAAAAGTGCTGTATTTATCATGATGTTCTGTGCAGTGATTGTTCAATATATTCTGTGTTTGGCAAGTAAATCCTAGATGTTGCAGTGGCGGGGTGTTGGCAGCAATCGAGGCTGTGCCTAACATGGCTGCAACGCAATCCGAACCCCAGCAAAATGAGGTGAATCGGGAAAATGTGCAGCAAGATCAGTCTTCAGTGCCTGAAAACGCGAGTTTACTTCAAAATGGAACAGAAAGAAGCGTTGGTCGTGGATTAGTGAGTTTTGAATGTGGTAATTCCAAAATTAAACCGCCAGGTCAAAACATAAATACAGAGATGAGTCAATATCGTCAAGACCCTAGTGTCGGACCCGGAGTTCATCATCCAGACTCAAATACAAACAGTGAAGATCTTTCAAAAACTAATCATTGTGAAAATAAGTCGTTTACTCATAATACAGAACAAAGTGACCAAAGTTTTGTGAAAGTCCCCTCTGATAATGGAAATCAAAACATTCCAGGCTATGGATTGACCTTTCCTCAAAGGGGAAGTTATCATCCAGACCATCCAGCAGGTAATCTTCTTCAACCTGGTGGGGAAAATAGTTTACATCAATCAAACTTTGGCCCATTTAATCCCCAAATGAGGCATGGCTATTCTGGTTCTAAACCTATAACTGGACCTGGTTCTGGTCCTCCTAGACCTTTGAGCACAAGCCCAAACATGACATCTCCAAGTAATTTTGCCCCTCATATGCAACAGCAAAGATTTCTCTCTGGCCAGAGCATATCCCAACCGACAGGGCCGACTCCAACATTAAATCAGCTTCTACAGTCATCAAATCCTGTTCATCGGTACCAGAATAGCTATGGTGACTACAGTTTGCCCAAGCAAGGAAGTGATCAGCCACAAGGAAGTGTACCATACAATCAGGCTTGGCCTCCCAGACCCATGGGACCATATGGATCTCAACAAAGTCTGCCTGGATACCGACCCCAAGGACCGATGGTAAGTAACAAATTATATTAACGATTCACGATTCGTGGTATATGCTATTTAGGTCTTAGCTTTAACAGTACCAACAACTAACTCCACAGACAGTTAAACTATGCCAAAAGATATAATATCATATCATTCTGATGTAATATAGGTCAAATCGTATTTAATACTTTTATTTTCTAGGCTATGAAGTTACATTTTATAATTTTGTTTCCTATATCACATCATTTGAATGAAACAACTAAATATTTTGATCTTACATCATGAAAGTATTAAGCTTACTTGAGAGAGAAATCTTTTTAATGTATGATTTTTTTTGGCAGAATTTATTCTGTTTGAGATGGAACAACACTTTTAAAACATAGGAATATTTAGCCTAAGAAATCTTGCAATATTAGAAGTAAACACAGTTACTAAATAATATACCAAATTAGAAGACTAAACTAGGCTATATTACTGATTTTGTTCCTTCTGCAAAAGAAAAGATGGGAAAGATTTTTTTTAGTGTATGATATTTTTAAAGCAGATAATATTTAGCCTGCATTAGCCATGTTACATGAAATTATCTAAAAACAAGGTTAACAGTTTCTTAAAATAGTATTATTACTTTTATTTCCTGAAAGCATTTTTAGGCACTGACAAATTGTATAGGCTATGCTACTGCACAAAATCTATTAATATATTTGAAATTGGGTTAGGCTATTCATTGGTTTTTTTTTCTCAGTTATTTCATCGTTATTTGCGTATGTATGCAACTGGAAAATTTTTCAACTTTCCGATGATTGGTAAAACATCTTTGCTTAGGCTTGTAAATTTCAAGAGACGGACTCTCTTTTCTCTCTTTCATTGTAGACATTTTCTGATATTAGAGATTGATGTTCTTCTTTGTAAGCTATTTTGTTGAATATATACAGGTTTATTGCATTTAAACTTTTAAGTAGGCTGTATCAGAATTGATAGAAAAGGCGTTTTCATTTTTAGTCATAGGCCTAATGGGTTTGTATGTCGACCAATGTCCATTTGCTATATAGAATAATATATTTAGTTTTGAATATTTCAGTTCTTTCAAGAATTTGTAACATACCAATGCTTTTGGGGGTTTGGTTTGTGGGGGCCCTTTGTGTATTATTAAGTATTAAGTTAAAAAACTTATTGTCAGTCTGTTCGACTACTAGGTAGTAGATTCTTTTATAATTTGATTTTAATATTTGAGCATCAAGAAACGATGTTGGGTTTGGGTTGCCTGCACTCGATATTCGGTTGTTTTTATCAAATAAAGAATTTGATATTACAATGAATTTAACTTAACATGTAATTTCAAATTATTAATGATAAGCCTAGTAATGATTAATGTAATCAGTAAACAGAATATAAATCATTTTTGGAGAATTTGTAAATGGCAATGAAAACGAGGAAATTGTTTAAGATGAATGATCTAGTTGAAAGTTCTTGTCAAATGGTCAAGAGAAGTTGGAGGAGTGGAATACTGACAGACCGTCTTGTAGACTTTCCATTTTACAAAAGCGGTTATACTCACTGTTATACAGGCAAGCTATAATTACTGTAGGTTTCTCTGATATGTAGGTCTAGGCAAAAGTTGATTTTGTTATTTTTTACTATTATTATTAAATCAAGTTATTTTATTTAAAATTATAATGTATTTTTGTTGTTAATGTATTATACTTGTAGTTCTTATATCGAACGATTACTATAAAATATCGAATCTTTTAAAAATATCAATTTACTAACGAGTGTGAACCACTTATTATTAAAGTCCCTACCTTATGATTTCTATTTTAATTTTTTTTATTAAATACTTTTTAAGCATTTCCTGTTGAAAACCAAAATTTAATGTAATGTAGTAGTAACAAAATATACAACTATAACAAAACTTGAATTTTAAACAAAAATGATGGAATAATAACCTAACCCTCCAAATGATGACCGACAGCACAGGCATTCTTCAATAACACTTGTCAACAGATAAAAACAGCTCAGCCTTCAGTCGAATTTCCGCTATTATTACATGAAAACCATTGAAGTTATAAAGACAACTTGCACCAGTCGAATCCTCTACTCATAAATACAAATTCATTTAATTTAGTTTATATTCGTAATATTCCTTGTTGTCTGCTGATATTGATCCAAATGCCGCACGGCATACAACTGAGGGACTATGCAGCTGGTTATATGCTGCACGGCCTTGACTTTGTTGTTGTTAGGTAGGCTGGTTGTTTATAATTGAATTGTTGTGTTGTGTAATGGGCGATGCTCGTGTAAATTATATACATGAACTATTGGATGATGAAAATGTTAGTTCTGATTATGAAAGTGATGTATCAGCAAATAAAGTGCATAGTAATATTTCCTTGTCAGATTTTTTGTCAGGTAGTCTGGATGATTATAAACCAGAGGAATGTGAGTTGGGTTGTGAAAATTGATAGTGACAGTGAAAACAATTCATCAGTATCTGATATTCCTCTTACCCAAAGAATTTATCAAACACCAATATGGATATGCGCACTTCCATAAAAAGTAGTATATACTTTATATTTTTATCAAAAACAATTTTTTGTGTTGTAAATAATATCTTAAACCATTTTTTGTATTGTAAATAAGTGTATATATGTTATAATAATTTTGTTCAATTTTGTTCAGTTTTTGCAAAACTGTGTATATTTTGTACATTTACATATCTTACTATCTCAAGTCATGTGAAAGTTACATAGAGTAGAGTGAAACTTGGAAAATAAAAAATTTACAATACATATTTTTTAATTCATGTACAAATAAAAAAAATATTCTAGTGAGTACATATTTGTATTATTTTACATTTTCCTTTGGTTTATAACAAAAAATTGATATATAACACTTATTACTTGGCATTTACCACATATTTTTAAACAATATCCAAAAAATATGCTACGCAAAGACAAAAATCCTTTTATCATTCTGAGAGTTTCTTATTATCAGTTGGAGAGTGGTGGTGGTTGTGGGCGTGTATAATGTTACAGAATAATTATAATAATTTCGGCAATAAAGAAAGAATGTAGGCTATTGTTTGTTTAAATTTATGAGTAGGGTATGATAAGTGGACCCAGTTTTTGTATCAATCTATATAATAATATGATATTTCTTAGTTATACACATTGATATAACTTAATCAATGTAGGCTATTTAATAAATGTATGGGTAGACTTTATTAAGCAATTTGAACTTCTTAATTGGCTGTTTTTATTGAATGTTTGGATTGTTTTTATCCAATTACTAATTCGATATTGTAAAGTTTTTCCTTATTTTTAGGTCTAGATGAAATTTGGTTTTGTTATTTTTTAATGCTATTTGTTAAATTTATTCATTAAAACTTTTAATGTATTATTCTTGTTAATGAAATTTTATAATTCTTTAGCGTGTGATGATTATTACGTAATATCGAAGTTGGATATTAATTCACTCATTTTTAGTTTATTGCATATCCTGATTGATGGTTATGGTTTCTTTATTACTTGTTAGATTGTATAATTCTTTTATTTGGATTTTAAACGATGATATTGATTGATAGTTGTTCGATTTACGATATGAGCTATATGTATGATTATTATAAATGATGAATACTAGGTTAGATTATCGTACTCTGCACGGATTGATATCTAAATTATTTAATTCAGGTTTAGTAATGGGGTAGTCTATGCAATCATTCTTTGATAGTATATTCTCAATACTCTGTGACGTTATAGTAAAGGGCAGCAATGTAATAAGTAAATGTGTTCTGCTGTATTTATATATTTTAGGGATACCCAATTTTTGCACTAAACATTGTTTAGAATCTCTCTTACAGTGTAAACTTTTTTATTTATCTTAATATATAACATTGAAATGACATATGTTAGTCTCACTAAAACTCGACAACGGCTGGACCGATTTGGCTAATTTGGGTTTTTAAATATTTGTAGAAATCCAAGGAAGGTTTAAAAGGTGACAAACATGGGTCATTATCAAACAAGCCAGAACTACTACTTACAGAAAAATATTTTGTATTATTTTTATATAATAACCAAAGTAATATAATATAGAACCCTTTAAAATTCAAAACAAAAGTTGGTGTTGCGAATCATAATTAATTGCGTTTAGCTCATATTTATTTATTTTTACATTAGTGTCAGCTGTTTTCTCATGAATGTTACCTTTTTGTGTTATTAATATAAAACAGTTTGCATAATACTTATGCAACTGTTATAAACACGCATGTAGAACACACCATTGAACAGATAGTACAGTAACAAATTGTTTACACTTTTAGGTGTTTTATTACATTTTAATTCATGAATATAACATGAATAACCAATTTCACATTTTAACTCATGAATATAACATGAATAACCAATTTCACTTTATTAGGTACTTTACGGTTTATAAATAAGAGTGGAATTCTTCTATTATTTTGATTGCTTTAACGTGTTGCTTATCCGTACAACCAGCATTACGAACTTTGTCTTGTTTCTGCTTTTCATTATATCTCCGCTTTTAGCTTACCCTATAGAGCAATATATTACATCAATGAAAACTTTAACATAAGTTAATTCGATTCTTGTTATAATTAATTGTAAACTAATAGAATTCAAGTCTGTGCCTATGCTCTTAGGCTACCACTTTTTAACATATCTTCAGCGAGATAGAAACTGTTTAATTTCGTATGTAGACTAGTTTTTGTTGAACAGTTACTAGACCTATCATTCCAAAAGTTATCAACTATCAAGTAATAAGCAAAATTAGTGTTAAAACTAAATTGTGTTCCCTTTTTGATTATAATAACTAACTCTTTTGAATGTTTCCCGAGCACTTATGAATGTTACTTTTACTCAGTAACAGTCATGAGCGGTAACATTTCTGAGGTTCCTTGGGGAAAAAATCAAAACTGACCACTTCTTCATTCTACTGCAAAGTGAGGGTAGGGTTGAGATATTATAGAACATATTCTTCTAATGTTTATCAAGTTAGTTATTTAGAGTACATTAAGATAGAGGTAACATTCATGAGAGATAATTAGTGTACTTACCATCCTGGTGCATTCTTTAATATTTCTTTTTAACCTTGGAACACTACTGTGCGTAAGTTTTACGTATACGCGTCATGTTTATAGTCACGCCTACTCTCCCCTTCACTATTCCGGTTCAAGCTTTGGGCAGTGCTTCTACTAATCGGTGGTCGTTCGGCCTTCGAAGTGTAAGGGTACGTGTAGTCTTTTTTCTTGTCTCAATATTGATTTTTATTTAAACCGTGCGTCAATTTTATGTAGCGGTAGCATTGCTTGATAAACAAAATACATATATTTTACCTATAGGTAGTGATAACTGTGTATAATAAATAATAAGTAATAAGTAAGTAAACCTATTCTAGGTTATTTTTTGGTAAAAAAGGTCTAGGAGTTGTCTTAATTTGTAGTATCAAAATGGAAGACACACGTACTGTCGAAGATGACGAAATCAATTTACTTGAGGAAGACATTAGTGACGACGATATCTTAGAATTCCAAAGCTCTTCAGAAGATGAGTATGACAGTGATGCAGACCCCCAAGTTCGTGCCAGATACCAACGAAATTTCAGATGACGATACTATCGTGCCCATAAAAAATATTAAGAGGAAATAAACCCTAGGACCAGCAAAAAAAGAAAGATAATGATGCAGTGGCATTAGGATCATCAAAAGTAAGAAAAATTACTGGTGCTAGGAATCGAGGCCTGCCTGTTATTTCTACAGAGCAAGAAAAAACTGATACTACCAAAAGTTTTTGTTGGTGTGTATATAGGCTATATATATATATATATATATATATATATATATATATATATATATTTACATTAAACTGTATAAATGGCAATAGCCTTATTTAATTTCAATAATATACTGTATATATATATATATATATATATATATATATATATATATATACAGTATATTTTGTGCAAAATCATTGGGCATCTCAGTGTTACTTTTCCTGATTGGTTGCATAGTTAATTTAAAGAAACAGACTTTCTTTCTCCTTTTTGATGCTAGTGAGTGATGTGTTTCAGTATAATAAATGTAAAGGTTAATGTCGTGAAGCACTTTGAAGTGCAAGGGCGTTTGATAAGTCTGGTAAATTTGTATAAAAGAGCGGGACATTTTTGGAACCTACACTGTTGTTGGTAAGCCTGATATTTCTACAAATACTACACGTTTCGAATGTCAGCTGTTATTAGTTAATTTTTGGCAGCCAGCAGAAGAGATAACTGTACGTAGTTAGTTTCTTAGGATGGAGAAAAACGAATTTTATGCGGTCATTAACACTGCGTTGGTCGCGCACGGTCCTTGATTCCGCTACGCGAGAATTTTTTATGCTATTCTTGTTGGAGTTGGCAACATGCAACGTGCTTTTGTCTAGCTGAGCTCTAGAATCCCCTCCCCCACTTCATGGCGTAAAAGCAGTGTTTGGTGTTACCTTGTATGCAACAGAGGGGTTTTGTTTACGTCCTGGTCTGCCATTCCAGCGCGCCTATCTGTGTAGCCGCTACCCCGGTACTCGAGACCGTGCGCGACTGTTAGTGTTTGTGTGTTCCCGGACTTATGGACCGTGCATGTCTGTAAGTGTTTGCGATAAATAAAAACATTTTATGTATATACATTTTTGAAAATGGATCCGAAAGAAGAAGAACGAATTTTCAAACTTCTGCAAGAAGTTCCAAGTGAAAATGACTTTATTGGTGACGAATTTAGTCGAAGCCAGCCAGATATGGTATCAAGATATTTGCCTTGGCGGACGCTAGAGTTTGCTATGCTCTAAATATGGAGATATATCGGGCCAAACAGCCTCCAGAGCCATATCAAGTTAACAATTCACCATCTGAATTGGTTCTTCGTTTAATTCAACCTATCTCGGGACAGAAAGAAATGTCACTGTGGACAACTGGTTCACTTCCATTCCTTTAGGAAGGGAACTGAAGAATCAGCATAGATTATCACTTTGTCGGTGCTTTAAGGAAAAATAAGAGAAAGGTACCTTCTTTATTTGTAGAAACTAAGCAAAGGCCTCATCGCAAATCTACATCTGCGGCGAGCATACGGGCCTAAAGCTGTGTCTGAACTGCCCCTTAGATGGACCAGAAACCATGATCACTGATGAATCAGATTAAATCAGAGTCTTATAATTTTCAACTTTTATATTTACTTCACTGAACTTACCTAAGCCTATAAAAATTATTGTTGCTGTACTCAGTATTCTTAAACATTCTATGATTATGTTTTATTTATTAAGTTCTATTAGTATTTTTAAATAGTGTTTATTTTTACTATTTTATTTATATTGGATATAGAAATTTTAATTTTGTAATGTAAGTTAAAGTACACATCAATTTCAATTACATTTATATAAAAACATTTAAACTACTGATAAATTATTCACTTATTTGTTTTCTAAATACATTATAAATAAAGGTTTTTATAATTTAAGAGCTGTTTTCAATTTTAACCAGTGTTTTCTATGGATTATTCAAGCACGGTTTCACAGACCGTGCGCGAGCAACGACGTTCCAGGCGGAGCGCGATTAACGCAGGGTTAAATTTTTTGTTTAAGAGTTGGACAGCTGCATAGATCAAATCCGAGTTTTATGAAATCCATGTGGGTTCGGCACTAACATTGAAGACCATTTACTTTTGGATTAATGAGTTTAAACGTGGTCGAAGAAACACGGAACATAAAGCACACTCCTGTCAACCTGTTGAAATCACCACGATCAATCTTTCCATATACAACATTAACAGTGTAAAATTCAATTCCACTGAAAAAAACTACCAAGGCCTATTTGTACGTTCTCGCAATGCTTTACTTTTCACTCTGTACTGCCTTTAGTTTTTATGTAAATTGAAATAATTATTCTTTTGTTGTTTTGTAACATTTTAAATTGGCTTTCGATTAGGGCAAATTTAAAGTGCATTATGTTTATAAAATCACATGGTAATTAGTAAAAAAAAGAAATTTACATAAAATAATCACTAGAGATGATAAAATCTGTACAAAAAATTATTTTTATTATTGATTAAGTTTTTACATCTTATTTTCATTATAAAATTTTAAAGCATTGTTGACAAGAACAATATGATTAATGAGCATTACGAAAAATAGATTGACAAGAAATGTTTATAAGACAAAACAGCTGTATCAGTTAGTAATACCAACTTTAAAATTGATTAAGGTAGTCCTTATTTACATTGAGACAAAATCAAACATGACAACAAACTTTAAAAGCTTGTAAATATTTAAACATAAAAATAATTTTTTTAATGGTCACTCAAAATTACATTTTATTTTATTTCTTCCCAACGGTCAAAGACCACTTTATAACTATAACATTGCGAGGTAGATAATTACTACAGTGCTTAAACATGACATGGACAAGCCAAACATGCAACTGGACTTTATATTCCTAGACATAATTGATAGTGTGTAAAATATGTATGAATTATAATGAATATAACAGTAATGATAAATAATAAATGAGAAGATCACTATCCGTAAATAAGTAACAGTGCAGAAAACTATAAATAAATAACAAGAATAAAAAAATGAAAAAAGAAATTTATAAATGAATAACAATGTTAATAAAATATTTTTAAATAAGTAACAATGCAAAAAAAACTAAGAAAGTGATAAAGACTATAAATACCAACAAAAGCAACAAAAAAAAAAACATTTTACAAATACAAACTACCATCCTTAACAATAAAGAGTGCAAAACAATAACAAATGCTAAATACAACAATAATAAATAAATAAATACGAAGAGCTACAATTATTGGCAAAAGTGACTATTACATAATGTTATAAATAAATTACTGCATGCAAAGAAAAAAATACCTATTTATGCCATGCCCAAAGCACTCAACAAGGCCCTGATCTAATCTACAGTATGTTGGAAAGCAGCTAGCACACATCTTCTAATAATTGCTGCACTATCATTGAAGACGTTCTGGCCATTCTGGTGAGTGGACCGTGGAAGTCATAGTCACATTGACGGTTTCAGCTTTAATCTCGCCGGTCCGATTTAAATAAAAAAAATAATTTGAACTGGCAGAATTTCACCATGAAATTTAATTTGAATTTGTAAAGTAAATTTAAGTAGGTTAAATCTAATCATTATTAGTCTATATCGGTCTCCTAACACCCTCATTAACTCTTTCTTTTCTAGTCTTAGACTTGCTCTAAAAATAAATCAGGTGACAAATTTGGGGATGGGTACTAAACAACTAACAGTTATTTGAAAACTGTTGTAAAGACTAAAAGTTTTTGCTATTCTGTGGTTGTGTAATACATGTAGAGTATTATTTGTATATATATATATATATATATATATATATATATATATATATATATAAGCTTTTAACAGTTGTAATACATGGTTAATAATGCTGTAAACAAAGAAAATGTTGCTGTGCATTACAACCATTAAAAGCTTATATCTACATTATTTACTGACCAATTTTTTTTGTTTTAGGTGTCAAAACATTTGTAATTAAATTTAGTAACTTTTGTTATTATTTTATTCGTAATCTTATTGGTTTAATAGTATTAATCTTTAAAAACTTTAACTGAGTTCCATCTTGAAACATTCTATGATATAATATAAATTTCGTTTTGATTTTGAGACTGCAAGAAAAATAATTGTATCAAATTTGAGTTGTTATCTCTACTGGTGTCTGGAATAAAAAATAAGGATAAAAACACATACAGAGACAGGCAGTAAATGAGAAGAGATAGGTCATTCATTGGTCGCATTTTGTTTTTAGTTACTCTTAGTCCATGGAATATTATCCTAAAGTTTTTTTTTGATAGTTTTGTTACACCCTGTATTTTATATATATATATATATATATATATATATATATATATATATATAAAGTTTTTTTAAAGAATCAAACAAAGAAAAATTTTATTCTCATTTAAAATAGATCATAAAAATTCTGAATATTTTTTTAATGAAATTTAATCTTAGTTACAAAAATTGGAAATGCACCATATAACAAAACTTTGCAATAAGGAATACATAGGCAAGACAAAAAGACCATTGATCGTAAGGATAAAAGAACACAAAGAAAACACAAGAAGGGTCTAACAGAAAAGTCAAATATTGCACACCATTGTTGGTCCGAGACCATCATATGAATTGGGATGAAGCAACATCATCGGGAACCTCATTTCTTTATAAGGAAATTAATCGAGGCTTGTTTATTTTAACCTAGTTTGTAATTATGTATTAGGTTAGTTATTTACCTTTAGAAGAGATCAGATTGCAGATCTCGAAACTTAGTTTTACTGATTTTTTTTGTATCACTGAACGATGGCAAATGTCCAGAAAAATTCTGTTTCCTTCATAACAGAACAAATATTTTCCTGGGCAATCGCCTTAAATCACCATGACAGGAAGTCTGGTGCTAAAATCCAGTTGCCTTAAATTGCCACAAACTGATTTATAATTGCTCTCTCTTCATGCAACCATACAGTTTTGTTTTTGTTTTTTTTTTTTTTTTAACTATTGATGGAGTTATCTATTGACAGTATTACTTTCTTGTTGATTAAATGTTTTTATGTCTATGGATGCTATATAAAAGTGAAGCATATGAAACATTTTATTGATCTCTGTATTGACAGTGCTTTAGTAGTTTTCATCTCAATTTCCCTGACTTGTGCTGATATCTTGTAATACATTATAAAACTATTTTGGACTTTATCCAACTACTATTTTACTAATTTGTTGGTTATGTTCACATCTTTTGTCATTAGTTTTTTAGTTCTTTGCTGCTAAGATGGCAGTATAAGTCATTGTTCAAGTCTGTATTTGCCCAATAGTGAATATAATGAAATTCAATAATAACCTTTAGCTATAATAAGGCTTTATTAAGCAAGAACATAACCATTAGATTTCCAAACATCTTATTGTTTTCCTTTTGTTTGTGGGTGGCATTGATCCGATTTCTGACGATTCTTTTCTATTTTACTTTAACTCATGACAATGTTTTTAAAAGGCTATGTTATACCCTAACATATTATATATCAATAAAAAGACAAGATTCTGAGCTTGTGTTTTCATATATGAAACATAATCGCTTTTAATTTGGTTAATAATAGTAAAAGACAAACCACGATAATTTGTAAAAGTCAAGATTTATTGCAGTTGATAACCAGTTGCATCGATAAAATTTAGTAAATTTGAACACAAGAAAATAAGCATATTATTATAATTAGTGTATTTTTTGTTTTTTTTTATATTGATTGTACTGTGCTTAATCAGTAGTGTATTGCCGATAGCAAATACAAATTTAATATTTAACTTTTACTCCAGATTGCACCAGTGACAAATTAAAAACATCTAGTGTCTTGTAAATATTATTTAAACACTGTTATAAAACCAACCCTAATAAACACAGCTTTAAATGTTTTCATGTACAGAAGTCCAAACTGGTGGGGTTCCTTGACATTGTGATATGGACTTAAACAGTGGCTTAAGGAGAGAAATGAAAACTAACATGCCGTGAAAACTAACTAAGAATGTATCGTTCATTCTTTCCCAGATAAAAAAAAACAACTGTCTGAAAAACAAAACTACACACAACCCAAATCCTTACATACTATAGTTTTGGAAAGTTGCATAAACTAAATAAGATTTCCCCATTATATCGGATGTAGATATGAAGGGGTATGATTTCTCCCTAGACCGTAATAGGCTTTTCAGTACATTTTATTTGTTGGGACAACAAAGCACACTCTACTATGACACTGGAAATATCTTATACCTGAAGTATTTGACAATAGCTAAAAGTAAACGCTTTTTGACTGTATCTGAGACCTATGTATTTGTAATTTGATTGGGGCAACAAGACAGCTGTGGTGTTTGGAATAATACTAATTCGAACCAGAAATGCTCCTACATGTGCAAACTATGATATAAGAGTCAGGTTAAATTCATATACACCGAACCATGGACACTAAATAATATGTACCTGATGTATGCTTACTTAAAATAACAGGAATTACATTTAAATTTGGCTTGTTTAGGGTGGCCATCCAACCGGAAATAAGTCGGGAATTTTACCCACTGGGAAAAAAGCTGGGAATCTACCTGTAGAACTGGGCAAATTTTAAAAACAACTTTCTGTCCCTAAAGGCTTATGAAATCAAGAAATAATTTGCAGCTCCTGGAATCAGAAATCACAAATATCGTATTTTACGAGACGTGAATCGTGAAACTGGGAATGAGGATCGATGACGCCATCATTTGCCAGATTGCCTTTAATAGTGGTGGAGTTTAATTTAGTTAGATTTACCCCAATGTTGCGTTAAGATTCCCCACATCCAGGTTAGTGAAGTGACGAAACTAAATTTCAATTCCAAATAACTATTCTCGGACAGTAGCTAATCGAGAGTGTGCAAATTACCGACTGCTAAAACATGTGTTTTTGTTGTGAAAAATGTAAATATGTAAACAAATTGATATGGTTTAATGAAGAATACTTTGGTTGTACAGTAATTAGTATTTTCTATATTTATTTTGGCGCATCAATGCAAGTATTCTGTGTCTATTTGCGTACAAGAAGTGATTGGCAGGATACAACTTACCAATTGCTAAAGCAATTTTTGTAATTTGTTGAAACAAATATTAAATAAACACAATGTTATGTGGACATATTGTAATGCACAGAGATATAAACGAAGGAGCTCAAATTGGTGGTAGTGATGTCACTACTGTATGTCACTTGTGTATTGACTACTGCTAGTGACAAATATTGCTAGACCATCGCAGTTTTATAGCATTTCCTGAAAATGCAGCAAGCGATACATAATCATTATCGTTGCACTCAGCATAAATGTAAAAACAGTATTACAGTGTTGTTAATATTTGGTTTAAAATGGAGTAGAGTATCAGAAATTATTTAACCGGGAGAAACCGGAAATTTTGAGTTGTGAGTGGGGCCATCCTTTTGTTTATTTCTTCAATTAGACACAATACGAAATTATTTATACAAAACTAGCGGGCCCCGGCGCGCTTTGCTGCGCATTTCAATAATTTTTTTGCAAAAGTTGCCCGCGGCTTCGCACGCAATTTCCGTTGAAAACAGTACACTATATTCACTTATTCTTTTTCTATCACATTCTAAACATTGCTGAGATAATTGATAGTCGTTCCATCGTGAGCCTCTTGGGCGTATTATGAAGGTATGTACCATATTCCTGCCTCTATCTAGCTGTTACCCACGGCTTCGCACGCAAATCTTAAGAACCGAAGTCCTTATATTACTTAGTAAATTTTTTTTTTTACTATAATAAATTTTAGATTAAATTAGTTATATCTCCGATGCCACGATTGAGCTTGCTTTGTTGTCTCGATCGAGAGAATATGTACACACGGAGTTTTGAGAACCATACTTCTGTCAAAAAAAAACAACTAAGGTTTGATTTTATAACATTCTTTATATTTGTAGCCAACGTAAGATAGTAATTATGATATCTGCATTACTCTTCTGATCAAGCATGAGCATGGTTTATATTAAATAAATATTGCAGTTAAAGGTGAATTTTTACGTCAAATTTGAATTGTATTATCTGGATAGTAAAGTCTATGTTTAACAGTGATTGCAAAAAACAGTTTAAACAAAATTTGTCGTTTCTCTTAAGCTTACTCTATGCTTTAAAACTATAAGTGTAATATATGTTTACAAAGAACAGCTGATTAAAAATTTGAAAAGACGTTAACATATGTTTGCTGCAATGCATTTCTTATGGGTATTTCTGTAACCAGTGGGGCGGAATCCTGAATCGGGAAAGGGGATGGGCATAGCTTATAAACCTTCTCCGTGGAAAAATACATATACGTACAAATTTTCATCATGATCGGTCCAATAGTTCACGATTCCATAAAGGACAAACATACAAACATTCATTTTTATATATATAGATAACTTACCATTTTTTGTTGGTAAGAACATAAAAAGGCACCGGTTTTGGCGCTTTTCAACCAAACTGCAACTTAGAAAAATCATAACTAGGGAATTTGTGATACGATTAAGACTGAATTGTTGTAACAGACAAGTACAAGTATAGACTTACTGTTTTTAGTATAACATTTTAGAAATACATTAGCAAAGTTGTTCAGTTACCATCTTAAATTGATTGTACCTTGGCCGGATGGCTAAAATTTGGCATTAGTCTGGTTATTGTGCTGTTAAAGTTATTATTTTGGGAGTATAAATTATTTAAATGTTTAATTATTAACACAGATTTCATTGAATATGTTTTGTTAATATACCGTAGCTGGCACCTACTCGTTTGAACGTGCTGCAGCAATTTAGCAAAACCTGCTCAATGAAATCTGTGTTAAAAACTGAAAATTTTATTGTACCAGCGAAACTGCTCTGAGTTTTACCCCATAAAAACAATGTTAAAACACAAACTCTTATACACTGTTCTTTTTGGTAGTAGAATTATGGCAGGATGGCCACCCGACCGGGAAGCCGGGAGTTTTTCTGAGAACCGGGAAAATTACAAAAATTAATTTTTCGTCTCCAAGAACTTTTAAAATACGTAAATTATAAATTACAAACAAATTAAAAATTTATTTGAACTACCAATAAAAATATTGAAAAAATTATTATTTAATATTTATAATTATAATAATAAGTATTTGGATGCTTTTAATTATACCTTAAAAGTGACACATCTCAGACAATTCTATGACTTTTAAGGAAGTAAAAATGTTTAAAGTTTAATATTGTTCAAGATGGCTGCCAATACGGCCAGCTCTTAATGGTGCAAATTGATTTTGGGTTGGGAAATAGGTTTTCTATTAAATTCATAACACTTAAGACTATCTTACCTGAATATAGAAAATTTGAAAAATATTGTCATCGCCCCACAGGAAATCAGAGGCATAGTAAAAAATCTTAGCAATGTTATAATCAGGCCCAAATAAAAACGTTTGAAGATAAAAATGTGAAATGTTTACAGTACGCAAATAGCTTATAGCCTTAGGAACTGACATGTTTTATATTTATTAAAATATATAGTTTCCTTTTAAACTAATTAAACTATCGCCACGATGAATTTTTTGTTAATCATGAGGAATCTTATCATGAAAATCTTCTGACATGTGTTTGATCAAGATATCGAACAAAACCCATTTTCGTTCAAATTTTCTGAAACCGTTATACCTTAAAAGTACCGCCTAAAGTTTTGAACACAATAATAGTTATTTGTCTCCTGTGCTGATAACATGATATTAGGAACTTTGAGAATGTTTACGTCTCGTGTGGTGCGGGCCCGAGATTGTTTATCAGCTGTAGCGGTGAGTCACGTGTCTCGCGAGTGTGTGTGTGCGCGCGTTAGATCAATGAATGACAACATGCCAGACCCAGACGCCTGGTTGCGTAACTTAATCCTTCCTGCACTATTATCAGTGGCAGTGGCAGTGGCACGCGCTCACTGATCTACCTCACGTCATTCTTATCGCTGTCAAATACAGCACGAGTTACGAGTTACAAACCCTCATACTAACTACACATTGATTCTTTTCTGTGATCACTACACCAGACCTTATATATTAATTGTGTAACGTTTAGGAATATTCCTAGGTTTCCTCGCAGTCGGTTCAAAGTAATTCATTATTACTTCTACACCGACATGAACAATTCCGAACTATTTTTGTTGTTAAGACTGCTCATTTAGTTGAACACTTTATTCATAATTATTAGCTACATAGTTGTTATTATTTACTCCTAGCATTTTAAAAATTGTATGTTACAGTAAATGCTTAGAATTTATTTGTAATACTTATAGTGAAAAATAAAAATTGTAACCGCTATATACATGTAAATGCAATACTTATTAATTAAAAAGAAAACTCTCCGACTATGTAATAGACCCTCTCGACTGGATATTCTTGGAGCCTTCACACAGTTTACATTGTTACCTCTGTGGTACAAGGCAAGTCAATAGGCAAGAGAATAGCAAGTCAGCTGCTGGACGTGCATCTAAGGCTCAGCTTTTATAATGGGCTACAGTTTCAAACTGAATTATAAATAGAAATTATCTCATATTCATAAACGTTTCACTTCAGACACATTTTACTCTCTTAATACAAACGAGATAAAAACCACTATATGTAGTACTAATTGTTTATAATCTATATTTAGTACGTACATTTTTTTTAAGAAAGTTTATATCTATATACCTACATTAAACAAAGTCGGGTCAGTTACATCATTTATAACTCAAGAATGGTGGATTCTATTGTAATGATATCTGATTTATTGGATTTGTCTCCGCCCCAATAGCAGAATAACTATTAAAATATTGTTCACTGAAAAATTTTAAGTAAATAGATAAAAAAAACCATTTTTATAGACAAGTAGGCTTTTCATACCTGTGAATTTATTCGTATAGAGTGTGAGTTAGTATGGATACACTCTGTTTAGTTTTAGATGGATAAAGAAGGAGGGATGGAACTAGGGACACCTTTATAGGAAATAGAAGTGACTTTTTAATTTTTTTAACGCAAATGTAAAGACACAGTAAGTGACACTTCATTTGAAAGATCTTGATAAAAGAAGAAGAACAGTGAAAACTAGAGGTTTCTGTCTCAACCCAGTACAAAATGGCTGCTCATTGAAATCAGTTAAAAATCAATTGAGGCAAAACATGAACACCCTCATTCAAAAGGTAAATAACTTCAATAGAAAACCACTTTCCTTACAAACTCAAACATTACCTGCTGCAGGGCAGGCCTCCCTTATCTTATCAGTTTTGAGGAAGTCCAGTATCAATCATGTTAGTTGCTGGTTGGAATTAACAAAGATAAGACGTGTTTCTTGTGATACTTTATCTTGAAATTGAGTGCTTAGTGAACAAGAGCGTATTATGATCCTGATGAGACCGGGTGAAATCTTATGATGAAGTAAGGAATTTATTTAATGACACTTATCTTAATCGAAATCCTGTACCTAAATCAGGAGTTCAAAATCAATCTAACGTTTCCAGGAAACGGGCAGCGTTAAAGACCGCCCCAAACCTGGACGACCAAAATCGGCTCCAAACGAAGCATTGTCACTTGACGTTTTACAGTCTGTTGTAGAAGATTTTCATGCCTCAGCAAGAAATGTTTTTCAAATATTAGGTATATCACAAACATTAGTTTGTAAAGTTTTACATGACAAAGCATACAAAATTCGTTTAGTTCATGAACTAAGTGAGGACGATTTTGATCGTCGAGTGGAATGTTGTGAAATAATGATGCGGAACAATAGTAATAACACAATTAGATTAAACAACATTGATTTTTCAGATGAAGCAACTTCCATGTTAAACGGTAAAGTTAACAGACACAATGCTTGTTATTGGGCTGATGTTAACCCTCATTGGATGGGAAAGCAACATACCCAGCACCCTGGAAAATTAAACGTTTGGCTTGGCATTGTGAGGGATCAATTTGTTGGGTCCTTGTTTATTGGCAGAAAATGTTACAAAATCAGGTGTATCCAGTTATCTAAGTAGCAACCAACAAACTGTAATGAAGTTTGGTTCCAGCAACATTGATCACCTCCACACTATCACTTGCATGTCTGCGAGTATTTAAACAATATTTTTCCAAATCGCTGGATAGGCAGAAGAGGAAGTATCGAGTGGCCACCAAGATCGCCAGATCTATCTCCACTTGACTACTTTGTGTGTGATCGATCACATTAAAAACAACGTCCATAAAAATACCCAGTGCATTAATGACCTTAGGGACAGAATAGTGGCGGAAATTCCAAATAGTAATTCTTTATATTATCTTTTTTCTGAATTGAATCAAAGCCATTTTTTGAATAACTGGATTGAAATTATCTATTGTAGCGTCATTAGAGCAGGGGTTCTTAACCTGTTTGTACCTACGACCCCCTATTTGTGTCTGAAATTTTAACGACACCGTTCAACACCACTAAATAAATAGGACTCGTCCTTAGAATGCAGTGGTTTCATTTTATGGTATTCCCTCATTAAATATTTGATAAAATCTAAATTTATTCTTGCACTAATACTACAAGTACGGCAACAAAACCGATAATACGTAATGTGATAACGAAATCAAACTATACATTGTTATCGCTTTATAAAGCCTGCAGACGAGAACTTAGGGATGTAGTGAACTATGATGACTTGGTCTTCTGTCTGCTTGATTTACTCTGTAAGTTGCTTATTGTTCACGTGTTTAGAGTTTCTTAAACGTTGTAATGGATTTTCCCCCAAAAAAGTGCTTCCGTGAGTAACGACGTAGATCAAAATAAAACAAAAAATGAGGGAATACAACGAGTCGTATTTGAAATTTGTGTTTACGTCCCTTGAAAATGAGCGGTTTGTTGTGTATGGTGAAGTTCTATGCGCTGAATCAATGAACCATTGAAAATTTTACGTTATCTGAAAACCAAGTATCATGGACGTACGGATAAAACTGTAAACTTTCTTGAAAAAAATAGCTTATTTCTCCCGCGACTACCGACGTGGCCTTTCGCCTTTCCCAGGTTGAGGAACCCCTGCATTAGAGTGCATGTCAGATCTGGCCGTCACTTATTTTATACCCTAGTATCTCCTGTCAAGGTTGGTAATAGTTTACGCACTTCACCAACTAACAGCTTTCCTCTGCCGACCGCAACCCACTGAACCGTTGCGTCTATCGAGACTAACACGAAGCTATTTTGGCTATGTTGTTAGGTTAGCTTAGGTAAGCTAGTTAGGTTAGGTTCCTCTAGCTAACTGCGGGACAACAATGGAACTCGTCCTGCTTATGGTAATATAGCAGAAGATTGTATTTCGTTAGGCCACAACGTTCTTCAAATATTTTTTGAAATGTATATTAAAAAAATACATGTACTATTAAATTGGCGTTGGATTGGTTTATCTTTATATTTAAATCGAATATTTTCACCTGTCTACTTATAATATAATTAATAGAGTAGCTAACCAGTTTTGCCTTTATTTTATTTTTATACCTTTTAATTGAAAAAAGTGCAGAAAATTAAAGAACTCTCGGCTCCAAGTTACAATTTTACTATACATTAAATGTGATAACAACCGTCGTATAATCATAGCTCAAAATGTTACAATTATCTTGAATTTTTAGTTATTTTATAGAAGAAACTTTATAATTTCGTAGGAGTATACGGCCAGTGTAATGAGCACCATCGCCAGTTTTCCGGTTTAAACTGCGTCGACAAATTGGTAACGCAATTCAAATCTTGAAATATTTCGGCCTCGCTGTAGAGAACCATGAACCATCTTTAGTCAAATGTTGAACCAAAACTGACAAAGAACCAGTAATACACTTCCGCGTTTTACTGGAGTTTTATTGGCGCTTTGTTTTATTGGTTGAAGCCTACCAGTCATCGATAAAGATATCGATCAATCTAACCAGGCTATCAATATGGCTACTTAATCACGGGCTGCCTTGTTTTTGTCAACCTGATTCTATAGTTCTTCGTTAGATGCACTTACTTGGGAAAGTATAATACTGGACTTGTTTTTAACACTGAATTTGCAGTAAGTTGAAAAATTAATTAACTAACTATTTTTTCGTTAAGGACGCTCTTATAATTTTTGTAATGATCTCGCTTAAATAGATTCGTTTTCTCTTTTTTAAACTTTGTCTTTCTGATATATAAAATCTTCGTGTAAGAAAATTCAACTTAAATTGTATGGGGTCTAGAAATACCTAATATATATTGTGCATATTTGTTGGTGTAAATGAATAAAATGTCTGAATTCAGAATATGTTCAAAGATATTTGCAACTTAATTAATAATTACACTTAAAATATCCCAACTATCAAAATCAATTTCCGCTTTATTTTAACATTACGTCAAAGTAAACTTGGTGCTATTATTTGATAACGATCTAGAGACGGCAGAGAGTATTTTTTTCATTCGTGTGTAGTTTTGTGAACATTTTGTCATAATTTCAATCATAAATTCGATGGTGAAAAATCAATAAATAATAATATACTATATTTGATGTTTTTCTAGGTAGGTTAAATTTTAATTGTTGCATTTAATGAACTACTGGGTAAACTGTTTTATTTTCAGTATAGAAATCATAGAGCTTTTAATAATAGGTACATGTTTTTACATTTTTAGTTTTTTTATATACGCGTTTATCTTTAATTGTGTTATCGATGTGTTACTAATTTCTTAATGAATAATACACCGACATTTGTATTAGGTTATATCTTTCGATTGTGTAATAGTATTGTGTAAATTAAGTTTTGAACGTTGAACTTGCAGTATTAATAAGCAGCACAAAACATTGAGTGTATCTCGTTGTATATAAATGAGTAATTTAGGTTAAGCGAAATATAATTCGGGCTAGGATTTGTGTTGTTAATGATCAATATTGATGTTAACGCTTAAATGATCGCTACATTTCAGTTGTATAGTTACAGTGCTATATTTATGGAGGGAACTATAGTGTGATGCTTACTGTAAGTTCGATAATTGTTGATTCGTATACCGGAGAATCTGTAATAATAAACGAAGAGTTGATAAATACGACAGAAGAAGTCACTGGAAATTCAATACGTGACGCCAGCCAACCTCCCCCTCTCGTTCTATCTGTCAGAGTACTGATGCGCTCCAGGGAGGGGGCTGGGAGGGGGGTACTGCTGTGCAGCTCAGGGGAGCTCTGTACTGATCTGATCGACTAATTAATAATGAAATGGAATAGCGAGAGAATTAAATTGACAGTGAGGACAATGGGACTCTGTTTCACTCACCTGCATCTGCCGCGACAGACTGAACATAACAGAGGGTTGGTCCTGTCAAATGTTCCTGCTTTATCTGAAACGTTTTACCCTACCAGCAGCCCAACTTCTATCGCGACAGACTGAACATAACAGAGGGTTGGTCGTCAAATGTTTCTGCTTTATCTGAAACGTTTTACCCTACCAGCAGCCCAACTTCTATCGCGACAGACTGAACATAACATAGGGTTGGTCGTCAAATGTTTCTGCTTTATCTGAAACGTTTTACCCTACCAGCAGCCCAACTTCTATCGCGACAGACTGAACATAACAGAGGGTTGGTCCTGTCAAATGTTCCTGCTTTATCTGAAACGTTTTACCCTACCAGCAGCCCAACTTCTATCGCGACAGACTGAACATAACAGAGGGTTGGTCGTCAAATGTTTCTGCTTTATCTGAAACGTTTTACCCTACCAGCAGCCCAACTTCTATCGCGACAGACTGAACATAACAGAGGGTTGGTCGTCAAATGTTTCTGCTTTATCTGAAACGTTTTACCCTACCAGCAGCCCAACTTCTATCGCGACAGACTGAACATAACAGAGGGTTGGTCCTGTCAAATGTTTCTGCTTTATCTGAAACGTTTTACCCTACCAGCAGCCCAACTTCTACCGCGACAGACTGAACATAACAGAGGTTTGGTCCTGTCAAATGTTTCCTGCTTTATCTGAAACGTTTTACCCTACCAGCAGCCCAACTTTTACCGTGACAGACTGAACATAACAGAGGGTAGTTCCTGTCAATGTTCCTCCTTTATCTGAAACGTTTTATTCTACCAGCAGCCCAACTTCTAACGCGCGAGACTAAACTCAACAGAGGGGTGGCTCTGTGAAATGTTCGTACTTAAACTGAACGTTTTACTTTACACAACGACGACTTATTGATGCTTTTAAGACAAAGCAAATTTTTCTCGTCAGTTGTATTTAATAAAAACATTTAAATCCCTTGCTACAAACATAAAATTGCAAACATTGAGTTGAAAATTCCTGTGTAAACGCGCCTTTAGTCTGACCCGTTTTATTCTACCAGCAGCCATTAACGTCTTCTGTGTCAAACTCATCTATATAGCATGATTGTGAAAATTGGTGAAGACTTGCAATGACCACCCTTCCTTGTGGTTTTTGGCAAACTGAGATTCCTTAGTTACTTGTTCCATACGTAAACATGTACATCCTTGTTAATTGTAACATAGATGTGAGTTAATACTAGTCCAGTGGAAGTGGAAATGTTCATAATGCCGCTGTAGTGGGACAATGTCAGGCAGGAACGTTCCCGAGTATTCGTGTCTCCAGTAATCGTCGAGTTTATGTAATTTGTCTCGTTGTTAATGTGATGGTTGACCTTGCTCCAGCGAGAGTGAGTGTGACACTGAGAGTGGCATGGCACGACATGTTCGGGACGGTAATGTGGCCAGCTCAGGTCCGGATCAAACCTGGCCGGCTATCAGCGGTTGTCTAGACTGTAGACGGATAATAACCCCTCCCCTCCCCCTTCCACCGCAGTCCAAGAAAGCCATTTATTTCCCCTCGTTGGTTATTTATGAATGGCAGTAGTAGCGCGTAGACCTTTCATTCATGCTGCGCCAGACTCTGGTGTTTATCGCCAATTTACTGTTGATACCGCCACTACTTGCCCATTACCTTGTCTCATCATCCCCGCCAGTCTTTCTTCTCGTGGTCAGATACACAGTTCGTTGGTAAATATTAAAACAACGTGAATAGTTCTTATGTGTGAATTAAAGCAAATATCGGGGTTTAGTTTATTTAAAAAATAGTAATTTGTTAAAATTGATTTACTAAATAATGAAACGAACAATACGAGTTTTAGTGTTTACACTTAATATCTACACGTTTGGCTGCCAACTTGTTCGTATCTATTACATTCCGGAATATGACTTTGAGACGGTTTGTTTCACTATTGGATATCTAAATAATTTCTAACAATCTCATTTCAATATAATGCTGTTTATGAAGTATGTTTTACTATAGTATAGCTAACCTTTTCTACTTGCCTCATTTCGGTACAAGGCTGTTCGAGATGTATGTATAACTAGTAAAACCTACTAACTACTAACCGCGGCCCTGACTGGAACAGCTCAGATCACTTTAATAATGGTAGGACATCTCCGGAAAGAGGCTCCTACCAACAGAGGCCTTTTTGTTGGTACTTGTAAGTACTCATTTTTTACGATTTTTAAAAAATCCTCCCTACCAGTTTCTCTTTACCTTCAAAAGAAACAGAGATAATATAATGGGACAAAAATCTTAATATGGAGTGGTCGGCACAACCTCTATTTGAAAGCCACTCTATAAACATACACCCATGCAAGCGGGATGTATCCATGAGCCACCCTTGGCTGTAAGAGTTCACACATTAGGACCCCACATGAAAAATGTGTGCCCTTCTGGAACAGGGCCGAATAAATGTCATTCTCTCCTGGTGATTTAAATGGTTTAAACTTAATGTTGCCCATCTTAACATTTTACATAGTTACAATGTGTCTAGTTAGTGTCCAGCTTTCGTAACTGGTCCATAGCCCTAACCTACATAGCCCTAACCCTGTGCGGCTTCCTGCCGACTGTCTTGCCTCATCTTCTATAATGATACAGTTCGGAAAATAAGTCTCAAGGAGACGTTTGAGCTCACCTTACTGACCTAAACTTCCCTCCAGATGACCTCAAAAGAGCCCATGTGACCAATTGGATCAGAAAACCTTTCCTTAAGTTGTTATGTTATATACCTATTTGCATTACTGACATTTATGGCAAGTAACCTGTTCCCCGAGATAAAATTTATATAAAACTGATAAACATGACAGTCAGTAACCGCAGCGAAGTGGAGACTGTGGTGCTGGTGGACTGACACAACAGGAAGGTCACTCACTGGTAGATGACTGACTGCAGAGGCCGTTGTGCTGGTGATATCTTTGCTGCAATGTGTTCTCATAGAAATCATATCCAGACGAAGATCGCAGCTGTCCCATTATATTTAAGCATGTCTCAACTCCAACTGTAGGCAATTTATTTCAGTCTCCATCACTTCAATAGTTATTTGTCAGCAGACGCTTGCGATCAGCCATTGGGGAGTCCACGTTTCTCTCTTGACCTTCTGCCTTTACTTGCCGATATCGCTTGACACTTCTAAATTTAGTCCTTTAGAAGTAACAGTTTTTTCTGTACTTTTTATCATTATATTATTGACGTTCTCGGCTCCAACTTCGAAAATTGTCAACTTTTCTCGTAATGAAGGTTATGTGTAGGAGAAGATACTCAATAGCGGTGGTTGTGAATGATTTGATAAGGCTTAAAGATAATTCAATCATGTCATTTTCAATTATTACCAGCTCATCAACACTCAGGAAATCTTGGGTTTTTGTCACTGGAAGTCTTTTCATCAAGGATTTGAAACTAACTGATTTCACCAGTTGATGATATTGATAAAATAAAGTCTTGTTGAATGTATAACATCATTTAAAATGAACAAAATTATAATTCTGGATATTGCAAATATACCGTACAAATTTATAACTAATACCCTAATAAATAAACAGGCCATGAACATCGTTAATCTTAATTTTTACTAGTGAATTGTTTTAAATACTACTGTTCCATTGTTCAATATATACTACGTTAGGTGATATACACCTTTGTCAATTAGACATAGTTGTACAAGGTTATATGCATGCCAGACACGCTGGTTGGGGCCGGGGGGGGGGGGGGGGGCGGGTGGTTCGTTCGCCACACTATGTAGACAACACCCTGGTTCATACTCCACGGTGGACAACGCCCTGATTCGTACCCCAAGGTGGACAACACCACCCTGGTAAGGAGTGTTTCATTAAATGCTCAGCCAAAATTTGGTACTTTACCGTCTAAGCGAAGAGATAAAATTTCCAGAGGGTATTGAAAGAGCCATATTTTGATCTTTCCTCCTTCATACGTAAGGGCTGGTGGCTAGGTAGCCTTGTAAATTTGACATCATTATGTAACTGGTATCCTGCCGACAAAGAGGGAGATTAAGTTATCAAGGGTGTTGAGAGCCCTATATGGACCTGTACTCCCCTTTATTAAACGTAAGTGATGGTTGGTTAGGTAGGCTTATCAATTTAACATCATTATAAGCTTATGTGCCGACTGAGATTGAGGTTACATTTTTTAAGGGAGTTGAGAGCCCTATTTAGATTTTTATTTCCTCATAAACTTGGGGGATTAAAAAATGCTCATTAGTGCAATATATTTTAACTAACTCTCTATGTTGTTAGAAAGAAGATTTATTATAAAGGCTGTGATATCTTAAACAGTGAGATTACCCTAACACGAATACCTTAACTTATCGTCCTACTGGAGTGTATCCTTTCGTCTTTCCATAATTTGTTATATCAGGGTGGCCACGCGACCGAGAAACCGGTAGTTAAATGCACCGGGAATCTCCCTGTAGAACCTGGAGAATTAATTTCTGTATCTAAGGACTTACAACATCTGAAATTTTGCAGCTCCTTGAACCAAGAGGTGATTAATCCCAAACATCGTATTTTACACGACGTGATCAGTGAAACAGTGAATGAAGATCGACAACGTGTGGTTGTGATGTCGCCGGATTGTTTATGAGTGCTTGCACTGCACGATTAAAGTCGGCCGACCGATTGTCTCTGTTTAGTTTGTGAACGATTGCTCCTCACACACGTTTCGATTAGTCGTGAGATTATATAGGTCAAAACAAAGAAAGTTTTTCTGAACGACTTCCCCGCACACGTGATGATCGGTAAGACATTACGAACTGGGCATGAGGAACCTTAACGTGGTACTGATACATAGTTCATTACTATAATATAACCAAAATGTTGTGGTTGTATTCCTGTGTAAGGTATCATCTTAATGCAAACATAAAATATTTAAGACACAGTTATTGATTACGAATTATGCTCGCATTCAGGGGGGAAGATATGGAAGTAACTTGCTCTACGTGTCTGCTTATTCTAAAATTCACGAACTAACCTCACTGCTATAACTTTTGTAACGGAAAACTTTCTAACGTATTCTTTATTTATTTTTCGGCGGTGTGATATATTCGGGGCTACGACACTTGTGCGGGATTGAACCTTGGGCTGCCACCTACAATGAAAACCAGGATAAGCGTGGATTATCCGTCAATTTCGGCACCGGAAAAAATGCGTGAGAATTTATAGTAAATATATTGGAATTTTTACCCAGGATGGGTAGATTCCGATTCTCGATACCGCGGCTCTATTCGCTCGATTTCGCAACTAATAGTACTTGAAATTTGCTTGGAAGTCATGAAAGACAAGTGAAATCTCGTAAGTAAAGCGAAACCTCGAATCCAAATAAGTATATTTGAGGACGACAGTTTTTCGGCAGGAAGCAAATCGCCGATTACTAACACGTATTTTTGTTGTACTTTCTGTATGAAAAAACGTAGATAGCTAAGCAAATTAACAAATTATCATAGTTTTACAAATAATATTTTGGTTATAAATCGTATTTTCTATTTTTATTTTGGTGCGTTATTGCTTCGTGTGTTCACGACAACAACTGATGCAAATTTATAATACGTGTTTTTGTAGCTTTGTGCTCGTACAAAACGATTTAGAAACGTGTAGTAAAAATAGCTCATTTAAAAATAATAATTACATAAAGTTTGTATTTTATATTTCTGTATTAGTCAACTGTGTCAAGTGTCTACTGGTTCTATGTGTGGGTGTCAGCTGTTCGGCGGTAAAAAAACGATAGCTAAGTTTTATTTTACCTTTATGTTGTATTTAGTGAAGTTGTACATAAATAAATATGTCATCTCTATATATTTCCATACATTTTTACTTTAATGGAACATATTCTGAAAGCCCATTTTATAATCTACGATTTATACCATATTTAAAAGTAGAATGTATAAGGTAGAAAGTGTCCTTACAAGTAGAGAATTTGGCTTGTAGTATTAAAAATAAACCCAATTTCCTGAACCTCTGCAAATATCTTTGAATAATGTACTATTCTTTGGTTGCATCCACCGACCTTGAATATCGGCAATGTCGGTATCGTACCGAAAACTCGTGAACCGCAGACCTCTGCCTTTCTTTGCTAGACTGCACGGTAGCGCTGTGTTGGTTATTGTTTAATATCTTAAATATTCCGAATTGGATAACTATATATATACTCCAAACATCATAGAAAACTCGTGAACCGCAGACCTCTGCCTTTCTTTGCTAGACTGCACGGTAGCGCTGTGTTGGTTATTGTTTAATATCTTAAATATTCCGAATTGGATAACTATATATACTCCAAACATCATAGAAAACTCGTGAACCGCAGACCTCTGCCTTTCTTTGCTAGACTGCACGGTAGCGCTGTGTTGGTTATTGTTTAATATCTTAAATATTCCGAATTGGATAACTATATATACTCCAAACATCATAGAAAACTCGTGAACCGCAGACCTCTGCCTTTCTTTGCTAGACTGCACGGTAGCGCTGTGTTGGTTATTGTTTAATATCTTAAATATTCCGAATTGGATAACTATATATACTCCAAACATCATAGAAAACTCGTGAACCGCAGACCTCTGCCTTTCTTTGCTAGACTGCACGGTAGCGCTGTGTTGGTTATTGTTTAATATCTTAAATATTCCGAATTGGATAACTATATAATATACTCCAAACATCATAGAAAACTCGTGAACCGCAGACCTCTGCCTTTCTTTGCTAGACTGCACGGTAGCGCTGTGTTGGTTATTGTTTAATATCTTAAATATTCCGAATTGGATAACTATATATACTCCAAACATCATAGAAAACTCGTGAACCGCAGACCTCTGCCTTTCTTTGCTAGACTGCACGGTAGCGCTGTGTTGGTTATTGTTTAATATCTTAAATATTCCGAATTGGATAACTATATATACTCCAAACATCATAGAAAACTCGTGAACCGCAGACCTCTGCCTTTCTTTGCTAGACTGCACGGTAGCGCTGTGTTGGTTATTGTTTAATATCTTAAATATTCCGAATTGGATAACTATATATACTCCAAACATCATAGAAAACTCGTGAACCGCAGACCTCTGCCTTTCTTTGCTAGACTGCACGGTAGCGCTGTGTTGGTTATTGTTTAATATCTTAAATATTCCGAATTGGATAACTATATATACTCCAAACATCATAGAAAATGACATTTTTAGGTATACGCTATGTTATGTCAACACAGTTAAAGACACATAAGGTCGTTAAAATAGGTGGTAGCGATGAATCGTCTCCCGAATGTCTCCATATACTGCTACAGTTTGTTTTTCTACAGAAGATCCCTGACGCAGCCAGGTCCCGGCGACATCTCTCACACGCTAAACATCTCACTCCAAACGTCTACCACATTAAAATACAAACCTTTCTTACCTCGAATATAATTTTTTACTGTTGGGGCAGTATTTACCCATATATTCGAATAAAAGAATAATATTTTGTGTATTATTGTGGATTGTGATAACCTAAAATATGAAGAAAAACGCGGTTTCTGGTTAAAATGTAGGCTTTCTCTACTTTAACTCAGCATTATTCCTAAAGTAATGACAGTTAAAAGATCGTATGCAGCATGTGTTGTATGTCTCTTGAAGAACGACATACCAAAAATTGAGAGTTATAAGTTAATAATTAAAGGCGTAATTGATTTTTTTGTAAAACCTTACGAAATCCGTTATTAGTTATTATTTTGAGAGTTTGAAAATACTTTAAGGTACCCTACGTACTGGATGTGAATATTGATTTAGATTTATAATAATTAGCCTTCTATTTATATACTAATCAGGCAATATTTATTATTTACTGTGTGTGTGTGTGTGTGTTTCTAAGTTAATATAGGTGTATATTTTAAAGTGGTAGACGTTTGAAATAAGATGTTTAGCGCGTGAGAGGTTGCTGGGTCCCGGCTCGGTCGGGGATCTTTAAAACACTTGTTAAGAGATTTACTAGGCCACCTTAGCTTTGTGGCATTGAGCAAATAATTATGTCTAGTGTACAGTAGTACGATGAAGGATTTATGGCCGAATTGTTTTACTTGAAATTACCTCAATGTTTTGGAAAGCGTGGTGGACTCTGAAATCTGTCAAGTGAAACGGTACTTCGTTGAGCTCGCTTAATTTGATTCCCAGATATTGCTACTAAACTGAGTGCCCTTACTGGCAGATCAGAACGGTATTATTGCGCAGTTTTTTCCCCAGATGGAGCACTCTAACAATCGGTTATTAGATGTGGCCGTGGTCGAGGCGCGGCACTGCGGTCCAGCCCGCAGGGATTACAGCGGAGACTGGCCTAATCCCTTGGCGCGCGGCGTGGTGCGGTACAAGCGGTTACACCCTGCGGCAAGCCACGCCCAGCTGCGCTATTGGTCGGCGCTGCGCTTCCATCGACCGCCATCCTCCCCCACCATACTCGTGCTATATCCCCTCGGATCTTCTATCATTTATACACTTGGAAAATATCGCTATCCATTAGTACGCTGCATCATGCAAATTTGCAAGATCGCCGCTAGTGTTTTGTTGTCTTTGTTTTTACAATTACGCTCAATACACTTTGACAGTTATTTTTTGTTTCATGAAATAAAACAGTCTTGTTCAATTCTGTTATCATAAATTAATTATAGTGTAAAATCAATATCAATAAAACAATTAGACAATTACAATAACAATATCCGGTCAGATGAGAATCTGTAGACTGTTGAGTTACTTATACAATAAAGCAACGACTCTATAGAATTTCATGGATCTAAAATAATTCGGGAATATAAAATTTATCTAGAATATTTTGGAATCCAGACAAAATGGTAGTATTTGTGTTTCATAAGGCCATAACTAACTCCAAAAATGAACTAATTTTGAGAAAATATTATTAACATATTAGGTAGTATTTATAAAATGATCATAGTTAAAAAATGAAAATCTGATAAAGGACGTAAAACGAAAAAAATTGACATTTTTATTTGACAAATAAATCATTGTTAGATATACAGAGAATAGCATATCATGTCATACGTGGTAAATTTGTAAAATTTTTAGTTTATAAATTTGTTTATTCGTCAAAACATATTTTATGAATAAAACAAAGACACTAAAGTTATATGGAAAGGATTATTCGTGAGGCAATAAAAACATATACTAACAAAAACACAAGCAAAAAGTAATTTTAAAATGTCTAATTTTATACAGTTAAAAATGTAGTGTTTAGTAATGTGAGGAAAGAAATTGAGGCTTACATTTCAAAGATTAAAAATTTTATACAATAAAAAATACTTAATTGTGTTAGTTACCGAACAAACCTACAAATCATTGTTTTAAGAAAACAAAATTGTTAACGTTGGATATTATTTTACTCAGTTGTATTATGATTTTATTTCCTTATAGACAATTGGATATTTTTCTTTTATCCTTGAGGTAATTATACATAATACATTTAAATACAATTTTAGAAGCAACACTTTTTCGTACATTTTATTTTATATTTAGAAAATGTTTATAATATAAAATCTCAGTAAGAACAGATTATTTCCAGTGTTATTGAAGCCTGTCAGTCACACTTCTCAAGTTCTTGCTTTTAGGCTGAATGTAATATTTTTGTATGGTCAGAACCTCTGTATTCATCAGTCACACTAACTGTAAGAAAGGTTTACCACTGCAAAAATGTTTGGAGGGTATCTGGGGTATTTAAAAGTAAGAATACCAGACAGCTTTTTGGCCAATGTTCATGACCATGGCCATCCATGGCCATCGATAGAATGTGCCTATAATAAATTCCCCATTTAATTACATGGGACTTAGCATTAAAGTATCAATCCTTGATATCTGGCATACTTTAATTGGGCATTTTGTAGTATACACACAACAAAATGTTGCTACGCTCACAGAAATGGTTTATTTCTTATTTTGCTACATGGTATCTGACGAATACTCTTGTGTTTGACACTCAATTGGGCGGAGAGCCTAAGAAGTCCAAAAATAATGCTATAATACTGTTTGCAGTTATTATAAGTATATGAATCTCAAGTTCTCAATTAGCTGAGAGACTTTAGATTGGAATACCTAAGTTACTTAGAGGATTCTTACTGGCTTTGTCCAGACCTTGATGAAAAACAACAATATTGTCTTGTCTGGGGAAACCTTCAAGCACAGATAGCATCTAGCTTCCGCCTTGCAGCTACCCCACTGTGTCCAGTATTCTGTAGCCTACCTGGTGGTGATTTAAGCCTAAGTATTTGGTACTTTCAATGACTTATATTCTCGTATGGATCATGCCCCTGTGGGATGTTGCAAGTAGCTTGTTGACTATGCACTCCAAGAAGACAATGAAAGTAGCCTTTGTTCCTTGTCTTTTGGGCTGTTACAAAGAATCTAATGATAGCAGTCTTAACCTCCTCTGCAGTACTTAAACAGTTGAGGTCCCTGATCGGTAATACTGGAATCTGCTCTTGGCTCTGCATTGTGGTATACCTTCAAGAGCCTCCTTCAAGTGTAGCATTGAAGAATTCCTGGTTGTTTGTCTCATTATTGATCTCTGTAACAACTACACCCACATATATCTGTCTAATGGCTCAAATTTCTATTCCCAAGTATTTACATCACTTCCCATCCCAAACTCCTCCCCCCCCCCCCAGTAGCTCTGTCCTGTGATTGGCAGACCTGAAGAGGACCACTTTATGACAAACAATTTATCTGGGCTCCCATCCTAGGCATTTTCCTTCATGTAGATATTACAGGAAGAGGTATTACTATATTGGACCTTCCTCTCTTGTTCTTACCACTGTCTGCTTCTGTACTAGACTTCAGCTACCTCATGGCTAAAATGGTGCAGTTAATACCAGAATTAATGGCTTTGGGACATGGCTCACTGGGATCTCGGTTTTCTTATTTTATATAGCGAATTCTTTATAGGTTGAAGTGCTTGCCGCCATCCCCACATTTATCAATTTTGCCCTGAATCAGTTCATAGTCAGCCTATATATTGACATAGGTGGTCTGTAACAATAGCCCTGGCAAGTCCAACTGCCTATGGTCTGATATACTGCCCACCCTCTAGTTTCAGCATCTTCTGACGAAGCTTTTGAGGCAACCAAAGTATTTGTACGCTTATCGCTTCTGGCTTTACACCAATGGATTTGGTTTTCTTCCTCTCATGTGTGCCATTTCACCTTGTTTAACCCATTAGCCACTCAATATTATTGCACTTAACCTCCTTGTAAAAAACCAGTTAAATAAGCAAATAAATGCAAGGGTTTGGTAAAATTCTCAAAAAAATTCTGTTTATTGAAATTTGGTGGACTGACCTATTGTTTTAAGCTAGTGAAACAGGTTAGATTTGGTTTTACCTTAGCGGCATTTGGTTTTACCTTATGCATCTACTTTTATTCAAAGTTTAGATCAGGTTTACATGGATGGTTCTTCATTCTATTTAGTAATTTTATTTAATTATTATCAGATATTTTTAACATAGTTTTATAAAATGATACAACGTTTATAAATGATACAATGTTTATACATGATACATGAATGGAAATGCAGTGCTCGAACACAGCAGTACATTATTATCTCATGTAGCTTTAGAGAAATTAGTGATGGATTTGACTTTAAAAGAGAATATAAATGGGGATTGTGTGGCAGAACTTTTGTGAGGTAATAACAGAAGTTCTTTGAGTTGATTTGTAGATAGCAGTACCATGTTAGTTCTTTTATACTGTACTGTATACTGTACAACCTACACATTTCAGGTGGCAACAGATTTTAGCATTGTATGAGATATCTCCTCCCTGACTACCTAGCTAGTAGACTGAGAGGCAATACAACAGCCAACAGTTTGTGGAAGGGGGTGGCACTGTCACAATAGGCTTAGAGAATCTGCCTCTCCTTCATAATAATTTTCTTTCAGAAGTTGAATAACCCTAGTTACCTTTTATAGTACTTGAATGAGTTTATATCTTATCATCTACAATCCTGTATTGTATAAGTGTGAGGGTTTTTTCAACTGCAAGTGAAGAACGATACATTTAATTGACAGTTATTAATGTATTATCTTTTATTCTTTATGCTGTTTTGAAACAAGGTTCAGTACTTTCAGCCTGTAAATTACAGTATTGTAGATAAATTACATGTCTGTGTTATGTTGCAGGGCGGGCGAGGCGGTCAGTACGGAGGAGGTAGCGGGTCTCCCGGGCCTGGGCCTGTGTATCCTCCTGCCTCTGGGTCTCCCTCAACTGGTCCTGGGGCTCAAGGGCCACAATATCCGTACCCTCAGCGGTATCCGTCACCCACACCGCCTGCACCACCTCCAGCTCGACCTCCTTTTCCACCTCATCAGGTAAGAAGTTCAGTACAAATGTTTTGTGCAAGAAAAACAGGATATTAGTTTAACCTGGTATCATTATTATCAGCATTTAGTAAAATTAGTAATCAGTCAATTTGTATTCACTCTATTGGTCTGTTCTCTGGTCTGCACACCAAAATATGTATTGGTATAGGTCTTATTAACATAACATCTCCAAAATAATATTTATTAACAATTCCGTATGTATACACCTATATGCCATTGAAGGTACAAGCCTATCCATCTTAAAAAAGAAATTTTTGTAGTTATACCTCATTTGTGCCCATTTAAATGTTTTAACTTTCTTGTATTCTTCTATACACAGTTTTGTTATCAAAGTATTATTTATCTCTTAACACATTTACTGTTGACCAACTTTTAATAATATTATGGTTTTTTCACTTAGGGCACTAATATTATATGTCTTAGGTCTTGGAAAAATAAATTATAACAGTTTTACCACTTTTTAAGAAAATCAAAAATAATTTATAAATTCGTCTTTAGCACATGTGTTGATGAAGTGTGCTGAAGATGTAGTGACGCATCGACTATTTGTTTCATATAGCAAGGGCTTCATAATTGTGGAATATTCCAAATTAAATTTTTTAATTCACCATACATTTACATAGGGAAATGGAGACATATTTATACAGAATGTTCTTCGAGGCACAATAACTAGCAAATTTCACAAACACATTATTAATAAATGAACATAACTAACTTTTGAATAAGTTAAGCATGTGATGTACCACAGTCCAGAAGTCGCAGTACAATATTATAAATCCACAAGGAGTGCTGCTGGCAAAATCAGTTGAAGCCAATATAAGGAGGGAATCTTTTAGAGCTGTGGAAGGATCAGAACTATCGAGCACCTCCGATAGTTTGTCGAAGCCAACCATGGCCAACACCACTACCCTTGTGGACGCACACATGGCGCTTTGCAGAATGCCATACACCTGTTAACATCCACTTGTTCACTAAAAACAGCTCAGCTTCATTGAACTATTATACCCGCATCTCATTCCAAGCTTGTTTTAATCTATTTCCTGTCCATATCAGTCTGTTCTGGAAGCTAACCCTAAATTTAAACATTGAATAGACAAAATAATAATTAAAATTATCTTTAAAATAAAGAAATATTTTAAAATAATTTGACTAAAAATGATTGTAAATGGTCAAATATGGATGGGTCTTTATAGGTATAAATGTTGTTTGGCGCTCCTGGCTTGTGCAAGCGTAACTTTAAAGTGGTCAAGCTTGTGTATGTGTTGACGGATTTCATTGAAAAGAGTACCATTATAATATTGTTCTAAAAATTGAAAAAGTTGATATCTTATAAAATGTTTATAACCTGTGTAAAATGGTTAATGCTTATCAGAAGATAAAATGTTTGCTGCTCCCAGCTTGTGTAAGCGTAGCTTTAAAGTGGTCGTACTTGCTTATGCATTGACGGATTTTATTGATACAAATACCGTTGGAGTTGTAAGGAAATTTCTCAAGTAGTTGGTGTCAAATAAATTTTGTATAACTATATCAGTTTTTTTGTAATTTAACTTTCAAAACTTTGAACAGCTGCCTTTTTGGTAATATAAAATAAAATAGCAAATTAAAAGAAATGTATTTTCCTCTTATCTATTCAAACTTATGAGTCAAATTTGGATTCTTTAGCTTAACTAGTTTTAGAGATAATAATTTCTTTATAAAAAATACAAAATGATGGCTAGGTACTAAACAACACATTTCTCGAACTATGTTTATAGAACATTATTTGCTTGAAATGATGAACACTATCAACCCCAGAAGCTTGTGGTATCCTTTTCTGAACACACTGTATATGTGTATATGATTCAAAGCAAAATATGTTCTGTAAACATAGGTAGTTAAATATTTTTATCTGCTAGACACAATTTTGTATTTTTTTTATTATTTTTGAACTAGTAAAACTACTGATACCAAACTTTGTATATAAATTATGACAAATAAGAGAATAACTCAGAAAATGTCTTGTTTGTCTAAATATTAACAAAATGGCACCAAAATTTATAAAGTTAAATAACAAACAAATCTGTATAGTTATAAAAAATCTACCACACATACTAACTTTTTTGCAATTTTTATTGCAATTTTAATACAATTTCTGTACCAAGTTTTATCTGAATCTATTAAAATTTATGGCAGCTATCATGTTTGCAAAGTTCACATTTTATTGCATAAGAATATACTATACATGGTGTCCCAAAAGTCTCTACTAACCTTTCAGGTATTATTCCTGAACTAAATAAACAAAAATATTACATTCTAACTTTTGAAAACTCAATTATTACCCTTACAGCAGCCGCCATTTCGTATTTTTACTTAACTATTTATAATTTAAGAACAAATTATGATAATAAGTTGAAATGTTCTATATTGCCTAGCTTTACAACCCAGTGACCTAATTACAAAAATTATAATAATTTTTCAGAAACATTTTTACAAAATGGCTTCTTAAAAAAAAGTTTAACTGTAAATATCTTAAAAACTTTTTCATGTTTTTTAGATATATCTTATGAAATGTCTTACAAATGTTATTATATTTTAGTTTCAACATTTAATCACAAATCTAATTCTACTAAGTTTAGGAAATTAGGTTGATACATAAGGGAGAGGTAATTCCCTTTTAAAAAACTGATTACTAAGCAATATCAACTGTCATAGGTGACAGCTCTGCTTGTTGGATACAACAAAGAGATGTTATAATTTTAGCAGTTCTAATCAGCTGATTATAACATTATTGTTGGATTGTATGTATTTATAACTTACTAATTTCACTTTTTTTTCTTTTGATCAAAATGTATTGAAATTATAAATATAAATACTACAAAATTATTATTTACATAAGATTTCTGTTAAATTTTACGTAAGTTTTTATGTAAGAACACAGTATACAAATAACTTTAAATGAAATGAACTATTTCCACTGTAGATCAGTTTCAGTTCATTATTGAACATGTTATTTTTTTAATTGCCCACATTGTGCCACTAAAATTAGCAGAACATCTAAAAATTTGATAAAAAGTCTTAATGAATACATTTTTTAGGTTATACACATTTTTATTTCGTTATGATTTTGTCAAAAGAAACCTAACTTCTGCTATTAGTAAAGGATATTGTGGTCACAATAGAACAATGTAATGCTATAATTAGTTGATTAGAGCAGCTGAAATTGAAACAGCTGATTGTTGTGACTCAGAACCAGTGCTATAATTCACAGTTTATATTGGTTAGTACTCACCTTTTTAAAAGTGGACAATTCCATTTATTTATCAACGTATTTAAAACTTGGCATCATAGTAGTTTTAAATTAATACGTTATCTGAATAAAATCTAATTGCTATAATAGTTTTGCTTGTGTTGATATTAAGATATTTACACTCCAAGATTTTAAGAAGCTGCCATTTCAAAAATAACGCTTGTACACATTTTCTTCAATAATTAGTCTTTGGGTTATAATAGCTTTATGCCAAGTATTAACTTATTGGAACAAGCTGTTCTCAAATTAAAAATTGGTTTAGTGAGTAAAGACATTACTGCAACACATTTTTTATTTACAACTCTACTAAATATGTTATATAAATAATAAACAAATTGCTATATTTGCTCTGAAATTCCCAGACACTACTCACAAATCATTCATTGCAGAGGCAAACTGAAAACACAACAGGTACAGGGGTATCCCATTAAAAAAAATAGTGAATATTGTAGTAGATGTTGTAAAGATATTCCATTAATATATAATAAGATATTTCATGGTTGTGTGTTCTGAAAGCCATGATTGAAAAATATTCAAAACACCTCCAGAAAATTCAGTGATGAGTTTGATTACGATACAATAGGCTCATTTCTTTGAAATTTATCTATAAACCACTAATATGCTATGACTCTTTCAATCTTTTAAGGCTTTAAGATGAAGGAGTTAAGTTGTGATGCCAAAAGTGTTACAATAAAGTGCATTAACGTTCCACCCATTAAAGAGCATTCATATTATGTTTTATACATAATACCTTCTAAACGTATATTAAATCATCGTTTATTATATAAATTCGTATTGTAGAATAGTAAATAAAAATTGCTACTCCAATCCCATTAAAATTTTGTAAATATGTGGGTTATACAAATCACTTGTGCCCATATTATACAATGGGCTTGAATTGAATAATTTATATCCATTTTAATTATACACTATACTGTCTTCTAGATTATCAATAACAAAGTGCTGGTCAACCTCCAAATATTTTATAAACAAAAACTATGGTGGTACAACAGACATGAAATATTGATAAAAAATGCATAGCCTATTTGAACACATCTCATTTTTAAAAGTCTGTAATACAGGTGTGGGACTTGATACCATAAATGAAATATCACTGGAATCATGACTTTCCACACAGAATGAAAGGTGACACAACATATCCGGTAGCTAAACTAAAGTCAGTGAGAGGAAACACCCAGGAGTGAGAGAGCTGCCAACGACTCCTGTGGTAATCACCTCATGCGCCAAATTACTGGGCATTGAATAAAGTTTGCAGAACTTTCATATCTTCCTAATCGCACCTTTATTTTAGTAAACTATTAGCATATTATTGTAACAATTACAATTAAAAACCAAGAGACGTGTTTATGCGTTGTCACGCATCCTATGAAAATTATTTGTTTTTAAAGCAATGCTGAAATTAATAAATATAACATTAAAATCTCCTTTGAATGTTGACTTTAGCTTTAGTTCGATTTTCCTCTTAGTGCAGCATCTGGAATCTAATGCTGTCACAGACTTGCTTCAGATTCCAGTCTGCCTGAAGAGATCCAAAAAAAGTCTACAAATGAAATGAAGAAGCTCAAAATGAATCTGGAATCAGAGAAACGTAAACAAAACAAAAAATGTAATCTAGGTGTATTCTCATTGTCTCATCACATGCCCAATTGAGTGCACTACAGTGTTTTAGATGTGATCTCTTTGCACGGTGCGGTGTAGCAACAGAGTTTAGTACACATACTGTAGCTAAGAGGAAGGTGAGCTAAACTCAAAATTCACAATGAGTCTACCATAGCTACGTCAAAATCTCCTGGTTTTTTTATTGAAAGGAAAGAAAAAAGTGAGAACGAATTCTAATAGAATTTTAGCGATAAAAATATAACAGGTGAATGTGACGTTATTGAAGGAGAAAAACAAAGCACAATCAGTGACTGAAGAAGACAAATTTGAAGAAAGAAAGCAAGAAATTAATACTCACCAAATAACCTAGCTACTCTATCTATGATTCAGATATTTGAACAATGAAGAAGACAGAGTAGTGATTCAGTATAGATAGAAATAGACTTTATAGCAAATCACCCAGCTAATATTTGTGAACTGACTCCTTATATTTCACTTTTTATTAATCAACTTCACAGGTTGAAAATGATCTTAGAGCATCACTTAATTGTCAGCTGATGTATTTTATGATCTTCCTCAACTTTTCCTTCTATCACCATATCCTGGTCTGTCAGCATGCTTGCAGAACCATCTTTACCAATACTATGATCTTAGAGCATCACTTACTTCTTAACTGTTATAATTTGTTTAAATGATCTTCCTCACCTTTTACCACAATCATATTGCATGCACTGCAGCACTACCCATCCTGAGAGCTGTCAATATAAATTTATTGTTAGCTAAAACATTTTGTAAAAATGACCTTGTCTACAGTCTCTTATTTCCAACCTATCACCACAGATTTGTCTGTACTGCCCACCCAGTGAGCTGACAGTGTTATATTGTAAACAACAATATTTTGATCTTATGATTTGTCCTACTTGTCCACCCAATCACTGCATCCATTGATAGAGTTTCAGCTTGTTTTCTAAATGACTGGTAATTTTAGTTTTAACTTGAAGTAATTTACTAATTAGCATGGTATAATAGTTTGAGGGACAAATTTACATTAAAATACTCCTAACAACTGAAGACTAATCACTGGACTAAATATAACTGCACATATTGCTGTTTACAATCCAATGGCAGATAAGCTTTAAAAAGGCATTTAGATTGAAAAATAAAATAACATAGTCAAAATATTGCCAGGCGAAGTATTTTCTTATTGAGTATGACCATAGTCTACATAATAAAGAAGGGCTTGTATTATCAAGCACCTAGATTTGAGGAAAATCTAATTGATTACTCAAACCAGAGAATAAAACATTTGAAAAAAAGTGGTGTATTGTATACAAATTCAAATGTAACATTTATGAAATATATTATGTGGTCTAAAGAGGTCATTCAGTAAACAAAATAGAAGAACATAAACCCAATCTCTAAAGTAAAAAATATGGCTATGCCTTTTAGATAAATATTACAGCACTGTTATAATTGAAAACAATGTAGAGATAACTGAGATTTGTAATAAACATTTTATTTTGGATACACGTTTATATATGAATAAGTGAAAGCCTATTAAACAAGGAAGTGGTAAATGATAAGCTCATGTATTGTTTCCCTATAGCATTTAATGCAATTATTTGATTTCAAGTTAAATTTGATGGACATGTCCTCTCTGGTAAAATATAAAAGTTAAAAATATCGAATTGAATCCATGGAATAAAAACTCACTGTATTCTGTTTACTTTGGTATTATCTGATGTCACTATTTTTAGAAGTTTTTCTTGTTGTGAACTAAAAATTACATTATTGTAAAGAACATACTTTATTTGACTTAACGTGTAAATTACATACCATCATGACAATCGGTTCTTATTTTCTCTTCAGTCCATTTGGTCCATCTTTTCCAACGTCAGATGTTGGACGATCTGGCACGTTATCTGAGGTCGAGAAAGTACCGATCGGAGATGCCCCTGGCCATCAGCGTTATTTATTATGTTATTTTCACAGTAAGTCAAATAACATTTGTTCTTTCTAATAATGCAGTTGTTTTAGGCCCATGGTAAGTATACCGGGTTACTACCAAAGTACCATATTCTGTACACAAATTTACCTTTCTACCACAATCGCATCTGGAGTTGTATATACTTCTATCGCTATCTACCTATCCAGTGAGCCGTAATTATTATTGTCAGTTGAATAAATCTGAGGTGTGCATACACTCCAGCAACACCCATTCCATGAGCTTTCCTCCACTCCTTCCTTCATAGTTTACTTACTGAGCTAGCAAGTCTAAAACAATAATAGAAAATCAGCTACCGGAAAGAAGTGGTAATAAAGATATAGAGAAAGTTGTTGGAAGTTGTAATCTGCTCCACTTGAATTTTTATTTTGTAGTATTTTTTTGCATTTAAAACTTCTGCTGGACACAGTACGCTATGAATAAGTTAATTGATTCCCGCAGAGATACGTAGTATCAGACATCAGTATTAAACGGAGGTTTGCGTATTATTGGCGTACGGCTTAAGCTATTCCCAACAGTTATAAAGAATATGTTCAGACTATTGTATATTCCCTGTTTATCATTATCAGTTTACCATGTTTAAGCAATATACTTATTTATTTTTCTTGCATTTCCATGCATATGTATTTTAATTTATTGATTTTGATGTAATATGTATGTGAGATGTATGCTATTGGTGCACCATGATGATTGTAAATGCAAAGCTATAATTATAGATTTACTGATGTTTTTATATTAAAACTCTAAGTAATTTCTTTATAATTTTATAATCAGATAAGTCTCAGTTTTGCTTTGATCATATATCCTGCAATAAATGCCCTTCAGAAAGGCTTTCAGTACCGGTTATACAAACATAACTTCTCGAATTAAGTACGATACCTACATTGATTAGTTTGGTTGTAGTTACATTATTTTTCTAGTCCATAAATCCATACATATTTATAACATCAAATCAGTCAGTCACCAGTGACTAATTAAAATATTTATAACTCTCTCAATAGGACCATTGCATATTGAAAGGAAAAATGAATTTTCTTTTTATCTCAGTTCGTAAAACTGTTTTGTAATATGTAATTCACTGTTGCATACACTTCAGTAGAACTGTTTTTGAAGCGTGAAGAAATGTGTTGAATTATTATAACGTCGGGTGATACCATAACGTTAGAATAATAACCGTTCAGCTCAGAGATAACAAAAAGTCTTGGTTGAGATTAGCCGGAGGTTAGGCGGTGCGGTGCAAAAACTGGCGATGAGTGGAGCGGTGCGGGGCCGAGACCACCAGCTATCCAAGATGGCGGCGGTGTGACGTCAGGCGGTAACCTTGGCAACGGGACGGAGCGAGCAGTCCCTCAGTATATTGATAACCGAAACCCCCACGTCGCTGTCGCCGTGACTCTGTTGTAGTAAGCGTATTTACTTTACCGACTACGTAAACTGCTCGTTCCTTACATTTGATTAGCTTAAATAAATAACGTTGTTGTCCTAAATAATAGTCCACTCCCTTTGTATTTATACAAAAAAATATGCACGTGGGTCTGGCGAAGACTCACACTGAGTTGTTTTTTTAAAACTATTCTTTATCATAATGTTAGGACCTTAAAAATGAATTTGTGGAATTAAGTTAGAGGATAATTAACACTATGGATGGTTGATTTTATAAGAGAGCCGGCTGTAAAGAGAAAGTAGGATACGGATTTAACAAAATAATAAAAATATTCGTAATTCATAGTGATCACAAATATTTTCACAGCTAGATTTTAAATATTATAAACTATTATACTCAGTAACTCTAAAAGAAAATGTAGGCTAAACAAGTATAATTAAGATTTTATTCAACTGTGACGAAATACTCTTTACTCTTTTACTCTTTACAAATAAATTTAAATTTATGCTGAGTTAATATTGGATAAAGTTGAGCTCTACAATGTACTACAAACAAATGCAGAGCTACACTCTAAATATTTTTTAGATCCACAGATTTTAACAAGTATGATACAATTGTAGAGCATGGTGATAATTTAAACCTATTCAGATTCAATATGATCTATTACTTCTAAAATGAGATATATTTATAAAATTTAAATGTTGGTGGAGGAAGATGAAGTTTCCATCAACATTTTGCTGTGTAGTCATACACCGTACCTCGTTTAAAAGTGTAATTTCAAATGTTATATACTAGTGTAAGTCATCTACATATGAAATCATTAACTTCAGAATTACAGAAACAATATTTAACCACGAAGGGGATCCATCTACCACCCCCTGAGTCACAGTCCAACCACCACCATCATATCTCGTATATCATCGTGACTGTTGATGTTTACTTCCGTTAGCTCAATGGCGACCAGCTCGCCACTGAACATACAAATACCGCTTTCCTCTGTTTGGGAGGGTAGAGTCCACCTGTAGACGCGACGTGTTCATCACGACGTGTGGTTCCATCTATCACCCACCCCCTGAGTCACAGTCCAACCACCACTATCATCGCATCAACCAGTCTATCCATATCATCGTGTATCATCGTGTTGATGTTGATTACTTCCGTTAGCTCGATGGCGACCAGCTCGCTACTGAACATACAAATATCAGCTTTCCTCTGTTTGGGAGGGTAGAGTCCACCTGTACAGTAGACACGCGACGTGTTCATCACAACAGTGGTTCCATCTATCACCCACCCCCTGAGTCACAGTCCAATCACCACTAGCCATCATATCTCTTATATCATCGTGACTGTTGATGCTTACTTCCGTTAGCTCGATGGCGACCAGCTCGCTACTGAACATACAAATACAGCTTTCCTCTGTTTGGGAGGGTAGTCCACCTGTACAGTAGACGTGACGTGTTCATCACAACAGTGGTTCCATCTATCACCCACCCCCTGAGTCACAGTCCAACCACCACCACCAGCCATCATATCTTGTATATCATCGTGACTGTTGATGGTTACTTCCGTTAGCTCGATGGCGACCAGCTCGCTACTGGACAAACAAATATCGCTTTCCTCTGTTTGGGAGGGTAGAGTCCACCTGTACAGTAGACACGCGCGTGTTCATCACAACAGTGGTTCCATCTATCACCCACCCCCTGAGTCACAGTCCAACCACCACTAGCCATCATATCTCGTTATATCATCGTGACTGTTGATGCTTACTTTCCGTTAGCTCGATGGCGACCAGCTCGCTACTGAACATACAAATATCAGCTTTCCTCTGTTTGGGAGGGTAGAGTCCACCTGTACAGTAGACGCGACGTGTTCATCACAACAGTGGTTCCATCTATCACCCACCCCCTGAGTCACAGTCCAACCACCACCACCAGCCATCATGTCTCTTATATCATCGTGACTGTTGATGCTTACTTCCGTTAGCTCGATGGCGACCAGCTCGCTACTGAACATACAAATACAGCTTTCCTCTGTTTGGGAGGGTAGAGTCCACCTGTACAGTAGACGCGACGTGTCCATCACAACAGTGGTTCCATCTATCACCCACCCCCTGAGTCACAGTCCAATCACCACTAGCCATCATATCTCTTATATCATCGTGACTGTTGATGCTTACTTCCGTTAGCTCGATGGCGACCAGCTCGCTACTGAACATACAAATACAGCTTTCCTCTGTTTGGGAGGGTAGTCCACCTGTACAGTAGACGCGGCGTGTCCGTGACAGTGGTGTATCTGGGTTTTAGTTTGGACAACATGAATTTCACTATCTCATATTCCATGATGAAGAAGAAGAAGTAAACGTCTTTTTTATAGTATGTATATTTTACAGGATTTTTTAGAATTTCAAATGAAAAAGAACCGACAGGTTTGAGTTTTTCACCGTAAGAATAATATTAAATCTCATGTTTGATTTTACACCCTTATTTTGTACCATACTAATATGGAAGAGGTCTCATTTTAAAGATATGTTTCGAACACGTTCAATAACGATTTAACTTTTTTGAAATCTGTATACTTTGTTAGCATTCACAGGATGAAGTACGACAGTTTGCATTTTTTTCCCATACCTCGTACAAATTACAAAGAAATCTAAAATAGGATTTTTACTATTGTTAATTATATCTTTATTAATAAGACATCTACTTGAATTCTTCGACCAACAATAAAGGTATAATACTTCATGAGGGTTATTATTATTCTTCTAGGGGAAAACAGTGTCATTTTACTACAGCCGGCTCTTAAAATCGTGTCTGTGGAATAACTCTTGGCACAAAGATCCTACAGACTTCTAACTTGGCACAGTTTTATATATTAGTCCAACGCATAACCTACTGTTTTGAATTTTATCAAAAGGTTTAATGGTTGTGCGTGCGTCTTGTCTGTTCCTCCGATGTATAACTCTTAATAGAAAGGTCCTACACTGTGGTACATATGTTCCTCTTGTCTAAAGGTAAAATATCACTCCGTCCATCCGTTTGTCCATGCAATACTACGGTTAATTTCTATGATCTGTTCTAATTATGATAAAAAAGGGATTTCTGAATGAATAATTACATTTATGATATCTAAATTTCATCGGCCGAGGTATTGCTTCCAACTGTCACGTTTGCCGCGAGACATCATTTGTCGAGCCCGAACGGCAAACAACTACAGTGTGGGTACGGCCTATATAATACAGCCTGCAACTTTTAAAGTGTGTACCTCAACCATAGTGGCTCGTCAGATACTTCTAACTCCGCATAAAAGTTAACGACGGTTACATATTTCATACTGTTTTAAAACGACTTATCTACATAGAGCAGACGCAATTACGATTACCACATGAGACTTGACCGTGTATGACGTTCTCGGCACATCTGTCGATATGGCAGCGCCGTTACAAGTCCTCCATGTCGAAGTTGTCTGACAGCCACTGAGGTCATGCCAGCGAACACATTGGTCTTAAGTGGACAAATCCGAAATCTTTAGCAATGGACGTCTTCGTAATAACCAAATGATTGCCAAAAGGATGAGGATGGATACTGGATCTGCAACCTGCTGCCTAGGAACGAAGCCGCCCGGGGGTGTAGCGAAGGTGTGTTGGCGGTGGAACAGTCGAGATCCATCCAACACTCGGCACGCTACACCAACAATACCGTACCGTCGATAATTAGGTCATGACCAGTCTGTCTGTCTGCCTGCTATACGGCACGGCACGGCTGTTAGAGGTGTTGTCTTGCTCTATATATAGCCGACCTTGAGAGGTCAACGCCTTCTCTTCACCGCCATTTGTTTTTGTTTACATATTAGCTGACTCAGTTTATTGATACAAGTCACGTGCCGCCTGTCTGTCTGTCCCACTCTCACACTCGATAGAGTCAGTTTGCACGCGACCGCTACCCGCTACCGATACACGCTTAACCGCATACTCAGTACTTCGCGATAACAGGGACCTATGATTTTCAACGAAATTGTTAACTGTTACTCTGAAAAAAATGTGAAAGCCTAGACAGAATTGTAAGTAGCAATCTGATTATGTTGGCCGGTCAACTCAACCATATTTACATGTACATTTAACTTAATATTTAAGGATCTGCCAAGGGAAAATTGTATTTATAGTGTTTATTGCTTTTTTTATAGCAATTTTTCTGCAGATTAGTACGTTATTTATAGAAATGTATGTACCAAAAAGAAAGAGGATTCTAACCAACTTGAGTGTGTCAGTCTGTAATAAGGCTTACACAGCAGATGGACTGACGAAAAATTGTTCCTCAGTTAAACAAATGTGCCAATGCACACAGAAATCCATCCATCTGCATTTGTCTGTATGCAGAATTGCTCTAGGGCGAATTTTAAAATGTTTGCGAGAAAAGTTTTTTGTTGTGCACAGGCGCTAAACTCAGTTTTTTAATAGTTTGGTTTTATTAGTCTTTACATGAAATTTCCAATAAATTCATCTAAATTTATATTTACCAAATTCATTTTCAAACATAATGTATAATCTTAGTGTAAGGGCCAGTATTTTCTGCATAATTTACTCACATTTTTAGAGAGAAATTAGTCATTTTTAATTTCACATTTTCTTACATCTTGTTTTAAGGTGTATTCAAACTAGACAAACATTGTTTGTAAAACATTATCAGTAAACATTTCGTTGTTCACTGGTGAATGTGTGGTGTTCGGTAAGTGTGGACAAACATTCTTGGGACTAATACGCCACCATTTTTGTTCTGCCAAAATGTTCACCCTATGAGTGAACTTTTGTTGCGTATAGGGATCAAAAGGAAAAAACATGTCTATTATTGAAATTTGTTTAATTCTTATTCTGTTTTGAAATTTCAGGACCTATTAATATTGTTGTTAGCAATCCAAAATTGGCATTCGAGTAAAATTGGAGAAGTAGCAACCATTATCAGCTATGCTCTGAATCTTTTACCGCTATATTTGTATAATCTTCTTAACTGCATCTACCACCACCGACAACGCCATTGATGGCTAACTCATAGTTGCAGCAGAAACAAGTGTAGAAGCAAGTACATACTAATGCGCTACAATATCAATTTTCCCTGACAACATAACTCTGAATTCATATTGAACACCATAATTTATTTGACAAAAATGTAAATAAATGTTCGGTAAAAATTTTTTTGAAAAAATATATAGTTTTACAAACAGTATTCTGTTCACCACGAATTTTTGCTCGAATTACACACATTTGACATCATCACAGAAGATGAGAATCTTAGTAATCTGATCCAAAACAAGCACCGGTACCGGTACCGTGCATTGACGAAAACATCTCATCCATCTGTTGCTGTGTGCCCTGGTCTTTACCCTGAAGTAGCTTCCAAGTATCACAGTTTAATGCCTGAGTTTGACCCACCTCTGATCCAGTTCATCCCCAATTTAAGATTAGGTAAAAGTAACTAAATAAAAATTTATGAAAAATATAATTTGATTCAATACTAAAGTAGTTGGAAGTATATGCTTCTCAGAGGATTTATTACTATGGAGTTTGGAGGGAGAGCACTTTGATATAGAGATAAAACATTATTTTTATAAAAAAAAATTTTTAAGATCTAATTTTATAAATGGATTCCATGAACATGCATCGTCATATGTTTGCTGTCATTGAGATAGCCATAACTTAGTAGAATCGTATAGTACAATAATTAAATACAGATTGTGTTTCACTCTCAACCTACTGCACCAGACTTATGAACTCAGTTACTATCATCAGTTAGAAAGATGTTAACAAATTTCAATTTATTTAGTTTATTTTTTATTTCACACGATTTACATTGCAACATTTTGAAATTTTGCAATGTTTTGTTATTTTTCTTGGAATGTTTACTACATATTATTAAGTCTAAGCAAATCAAAATAAAATTTGTAAAAATTATGCTACTCCCTTGCTTTTAAGTACCTTGTGTACTTTACTGTCAAAATTTGTATTCTGTATAAATCTTTAGACATTTATTGATTTTTAATTAACATTTTAAACAACGCTCGTACGTGCTTAGCTGTGAATGAAAACAAAAATTGTGAGAGTAAGCACTATTTACAATTCTTCAAGTACTAGTGCCTCACAATTTAGCATTTTTAACCTGCATGGATCAGTTAATATTTTTATTTCAAAAGATATTTATGGATAGTAAAAATAATATATTCCCATCATAACACATCAAATTAAACATTTTTTGTGTAAATTATTCTTTGATTTTCAAATACCCTATATCTCACAGTTTACACTTTTGTCTTATATAATTTTTGAATGTTTGGGAAAATTTGTATTAGCTGTTTTATGACGTGGTTATGCTTAACAATTATCATGCAATTTAATAATGTTCATAATTAATGGCTTAACAACAATTTAATATTATAAGAAATGATTCTTTTGTATTCAAATAGATTAATTATTCCCAGACCAAGATTGGTATTGTGATAAATTCTTCTGTTTTAACTTCAAACACCTGTATCTCAAAATGAATTTTTTTATATATCTGCCTGGATACATGTTTCTTTTTTTGTTATACTTATTACTTGGTTATTTGTAGCCCAGTAAAAGTGTTTAATTAATATGCTTGAGAACTACCTTTACGTACTTTATAGAAATGACTGCATTTGGTTTTAATTATACCAAAACCTGTGTAATGTATAAGCCATTGGTGTGCAGACCATTATTGCGTGCATTATTTAATGTTAGTTAACGCAATACATTAAAATAAAATAATATTTACTTGCTTCTGATTGCTTACATTACTTACTATTGATAAGATACTTTTTTTAGTAATTTGTCTCTATTTTTCAAAAAGGCTAGTCAGATATATTTAATTAAAAACATTTATGTATGCTGTCTATAAAGTAATGTTTCTTCAGCTATATTTCTTAAGAACAAGAAAATAATCAATGATTTCTTTCCAGATGGGTTCTGGACCCTACGGTGGTGGTGGGCAATCTCCAAATGGTAGTGGCCCGGGCAGTTATCCAGAGAGGTACCCAGGCCCTGGGGCTGGTCCTGGTCAGCAGCCTCCATCTCCTGGCCAGACAGTTGCCGCCCCACAGTCCAGTCCTCAACCCCCACCTCCTTCGCTCTCACCCCATCAGGTACAGATATTTATACAAATAAGGCTACAAATTAAATAATTATCAAAACTTTTTTTCAGACTTCCAATGCCTTAATAAATTGATGATTTTCAAGCAGCATTTTGAAGCAACTGGCCATCATCAAGAAGCAAATCAAATTTCATTAGCATACAATGCAGTTTGAAACAAAAAATTAAAGTTTTTTATTATATTTTTAAGTTTGTTTAATTTTTATCGTAGTATATCGGTTTTTTTAAGAAAATTCACTGAAAATACTAAACTCGTTAGCTACCAATATCTTCTTTTCCTGAAAGTCTGTATTTTTCGTAAAATATATTTAAAAATCAAACCATTTTTTTATAGGTTTAAAAGAGGATTTATCTAATGAAGAGATTGTGTCGCTACAAAATTAGTATCACATTTTTTAGCGTGTTTAAATTTATTTAATACAATTTATTTTTTTGTTTAGAATAAACTTAATGGAGTTTTTCTTAAAATTTTCATTGCTCTAGTTGTATGTAATGATTGTATTTTTCTATGCTTAGAGTTATATATATATAAATATAAATATATATAATTAACTCTTGGAGTGAGAGTTATAATTTCCTTTCATATACCATACTATATCAAAATCTCAAAATCCCTTAAAGAAGAAAGTTAAGGACGTAAATCTTATAAGGTAATAATGGAGTAGATAGATAACTCTATTTTGGGTTTATATTAGGGTCACTTAATGTTACTATGTCTGTTAAGACACAAGGGAACATTTTTCTGGATATAAATTTGTTTAAATTTCTTAAGACTTGATCGTAAGGCATAGAGTTTTTAAGGTTTAATTCTAAAGAATATAATATGTTTTTAAAATTGGTGCATTAATTTTGTAATGCACGCATTATTAGGACTTTACGGTATTGATTATAACACTTACTTTTAAAAAGTTGACTGAATTTATTTCCAGTTAAAATAAAATTCTACTTTTAAAATAAATGTTTCTTTATTTTTATTTATGTTTAAAAACTTGTTAAACAAATTAAAGAATAAAATATATATACAGTTACTGTAATAAAACTATATCATAACATTTAAATTCATAATAAACAAAAACTGGGTCTATGACAAATCACATTGTGTAGTAAGTAGTAGTGGTATAGAAGTCTTACTTAAACTCAGACTATTGTTATTTTCTGATTCTTAAAGGTGATATGAATAAATCTCCTGGTTGATGAAAATACAAAATATTCTTTAAACAGTAATGCTGATAGTTGATAGATATCAATTTAATTTTGTTATGAGGATTATATTGAAATATGTCTTTGCCAACTGTTGCTATGATTATTCAAATGCCAATCATCTGTATTAATGCATTCAATAAGACTAATAACAGCGTTAATCTAAAAATCAAATAAACTGTATAATTTACTAGTACAAATTGTAAAATTTACTTGTACATTTTTCTTGAACTTAGTAAAATTTTGTCAGTTGTATTAAAGGGATGGTCAGCAAGCCAGGAATTCAGTGCTGTCCTCGGTCCTAATCCTGTCTTGTATCTAAAGGTCGTGGGGGGGAGGAGGAGGCAGTTGTATGTATATGTATGTTGGTTTGTTCATAAAGTGTGAACAAACAACATACATTGTGTGGACAATGTCTCGGAAGGGGGTACATTGATGCATTTCTGGTATTGTATGTCGTATCTTTGTTGGTGCTCTTGGCTGAGATATATAACATCCTCATGGATATAAATAAATACTAACTACTGTCTATAGATTGTAGCGTCTTGTAGGTATCTCTGCAGCTGTCAAGTGGTAGGATCCCAGCTAGTGTACTAATGGATTTCTTTTTAGAATTGATAATTCTTTTTAAGTTTGTAGTGCAGGTGCCACCCCACACAACCAACCCATACCTCACGTTTTATTCAGAGAGTCCAATGTAGGCTGTTCGGGCTACTTCCATGTTGTTAATAAACTTAATCTGTCCGATTGCGTAAAGGTTTGTGTAACTTCTTATTTAGGTAATCTAGATGAGGTGTCCAGGATAATTGGCTGTCAATTTGTATGCCTAAAGAGTTGTTTCCTCTAACATTAATACTCCTGATATATGTTGTGTGTGTGTGAGCAGCTTGTCTTCCAAATGAAACTTGGTTGGTTTTTGAGAGATTAGCAAGGTTACTCTTATAGAAGTACTGATACACCATGTTGAGTGCAACATAAGAATTTACAGCTAGGTCTTCAGGTGATGGATTGCTGAATATGAGTGTGTTATCAGCATACATAATCATTTCACAATATCTGCTTAGATGTTGTGGCAGGTCATGATACAAAGTATAAACAGTACTGGTCCAAGCACAATCCTTCAGCTACATCTTGACTAACCTTCAGAGGTTTTGATTTTGTGCTGGTTATGAAATTTATATGTGAGTGTCAAACTCCAAATAACTTCTGAACTAATCTTTTGCTGCTCCACTCACTCTCAGGAATGTTGTTCCAGTTAATCTCAGGAACTCTAGTTCTTTGATGATAGGGTCTTTACCTAAGCTTCATATGCTTGGTCAAATCCAGAAATACAATTTGTTGTGTAGATTTTATTTTTGTAAAGCCTTTTTGGGAGTTTGTCAGTATATTATGGTTGAGCCCGGTATTCTAGTCACCTCTCATAAAGTTTTGAAAAAGTTATATTGATTTGCCCTTCTTAAGCAAGGATAAAGTTTCGTTATTTTCAGGACTGACAGAAATCTCCCTGATGAAATTTACTGACAACTGATGACAGGAGGGAGGCAAGGTCTTCAGTGCAATGTTTCAAGATGCAATGGTTTGGGATTGAGCCCATCTATGCGTCTTCTTATTTGGGATTTCTGCAGTTTCTTTTCGGGACATTTTTAGTGTTCTTGGTTGTATGGTTCTTCAATCGAGTTGAAACATTTCTTTTTTTATTTCTAAAAGAGGCTGTTAGTTCACATAAGATTTATCATCATATTGGTGTATGTCTGGAAATACTTTTATGAAGTGTGTCTCTGGTTGGTAAAGGAGTGGAGTTGGATGAGGATTGGGAGTTTCAGGAAATCTTTGTTCTATTTTTTTTCCTGAGGGAAGTGTTGTAGTTCAGTTCATATCTTAATTAAAACCAAAATCAGAATTTTTATAGACATTTAGTGATACAATACTATCAGTAACACAAAGGTTTGAGATCCTCAATCTGATCTTATCATCAGGTGAATGACTAAACTATTGCATGATTACAATGTAGGCAAATGCCCGGCAATATCCTGTTTCCTTCACAATCCTTTGATCATCAAAAACCAGCTTTAAATAAAGTCCAAAAATTCTTTTTTTTATCCAACATTGTATTTGGCTTCTAATAGCTTATTTTTTAAACATTATAATTACATTTTTATCTCTGCGTTCTTGAAAACAAATTCCACACTTCATTTGTTAATTTTTTCTTTCAGAACTATCCTCCGAACAGGCCTCCTCAGTCTTCTACACCAAATGCTCCTGAACCAGCCGTAAGTTCTTGTTTTTTTATGGTTTGGAATCACTTCATAGTTGTGTAACACTAACATGCTAATTATACAGTTTATAACTCTTTCAAATAGTTAATATTATTCCCATTGTTAATGTTAAAATTAGTTAAATGAAACGTGCATTTAGTAAATTTTACTATGGCCAAAAATTGTTTTTAAAGTATTTTTAAAGAGAAGACAATCCTCAGTTTTACCCTTCTCTTGAGTTACTGTTCTATGCAAGGATCTTATCTTACAAAATAAGGGAGAGAGTTGATAAAGCACAAGGTTGATAGCTATGATAAAAGAGTGCAATTGTCACAGACAGGATTTGAACTGCACAATCTTTTACCTTTGTGTATTTCTATCATTTTGGATAGTTAAAAAAATTCCATTAGTTTATCTTGAAAAAATGGCAAAATATAACTAGCACTTAGTTGAATTACTGTCAGTGAGGGGAGGCTGAACCGTAGCATTCCTGCTTTGAAGACTTAAAAATCTAAGGAAGGAGATATCTTACTTTCAAGCTCTTGAGCTTGAACTATGTTACTGTAGGCATTATGTATGGTATCAAGTTAATCTTAGTCTCTTAACAAAGTTTTTACACAGGAAGTGCCTGAGCAACGTGTTGTGAAGTAGATATACTCTATTTGGGTGTACTTGAAGCTGTCTTTGTAACTGTCCACTTAAAATTATTAGAAACCTCTTAACCACATTGACTCTGGGAATGAGTAATATTTGCAAACACTATTGACAGAGACAGTAGGCGAGTCTGAATAACCGTGGAAGACACTGAAGGTAACTAGGAATGAGTAATAGTTGCTCAAGCACGGGGAGAGCAACTAGTTGCTCTAGTTACTATAGACGGAGATAGTAAGCGAATCTCTTAAGTACTCTTGGAAGACACTGAGGGAATGCTACTCAGGAAGTCAGAGTAGGTAAAGAAATGTTGCCTTTGATAAAGAAAATAAACATTACAAGTCAGAGAGTTTGGATAAAGTGTATATGATACTTTAATATGTTACTGCCAACCTCTACTCAAATATATTTGTTTAGTGATTATTTACATTTTCACAAAAACATTTACGCAAATTACCACTTCAGAAACCAACATGTTCTCCAAATGTTTACAGAATTTTCATATAGGTAATGTTTTGTGTCATAAATAATAGTTCAAAAGAAACTAATAAAAGGTAACCAAATTTTTAAATTTCTACAGTTTTCTTGTATTAAGTTTGTAAGTGGTTATTTGTTGCATAAAGAAAATAATATACAATAAAAATACATATCTTTGAAAATTGCAGATCTTTTAATCAATCAATCAGGGGAGACTGTTCCATTATTTCAAAACCTTAATATTGATAACAATTATTGGTATTAATAGTTTCAAGTTTTTTCATCCGTGAAGGCTATGTATTGTGAATCAACACCATGTTTATTGGCAATAGCTTTTTATATTTTGTGATGATTTCTGGCTCAAGCTGTACATTATACTGTTGATAAAAAAATCCCCTTTTCTACATGTACAATTTTTCCCCTGCTGTCAAATGTTTTGTTTTACTACTGTATAAATAAATTATTTTAATAAGAATACAAAAATATTTTAAGCCTATTGTTAAAAGTCAAAGCAAAAAATTACTACTAACCTTGTACCCTCCCAAGGTTCAAAGTTACGGAAAACAATTGTACTGTGTTCTGGCATAGGCTATATGGCTAGCACCTTCAAAATTATATTGATTCAACCAAACTCTTAATTTTTTTCTCACAATTACAGTTATTTCACTTAAATTATTAATCTATTGTCTGTAGAAATTTAAGTTAAATGATATAAAATGGTGTTTATATAAAAGTAGTGAGACATGGTATGTTTTTAAGGTTAGTTGTCAGTAGTTTAATGTAATTGATTAAGCCCTTTAACAAAGACATCCACTTTTAACTTTTTTTTCTCATCACGGATATTTTTAAGTGTTTAAAAATTCCACAAATTGAGAAAAAAGATAAAGATCATGAAAATGTATAAATGTTTGGTAATACTGGACGTTGTACTTTGGCATTCTGAGATTAACAAATTTCCATTAGTTTTAGCTGACTGCACACTCTGGTGCATTTTATCTTGTTATGTCCCAAATGGAATAAAAGAGTTATTTGGTTATTTTATTATGCACTTAAGTTGAAAATTAGTAAAACAATACAATTTTTTTATTAATAAAAATACTTTGGTGGGTAACCTGTATGTTCTTAGTGACAAGTTCATAACGTTTTGTTGTAATTGAACGTTATTTCGTTTACTGTTTAAATCAATCAATTTTATGTAATAAAAAATTATACTAATTACTTGTAATTGAGGCATGTATATCATTTTGGAATCCCGCACGCGCTACTGCGGACTACTGAAGGACGGCATAAGTGGCCTGGTGCTAGTGTGTCGGATCCCGCGCTCGCGGTAGTAACGCGGGCCACCGAATGGCAGTAGAAGTGGCCTGGTGCTAGTATGTCGGATCCCGCGCTCGCGGTAGTAACGCGGGCCACCGAATGGCAGTAGAAGTGGCCTGGTGCTAGTATGTAGAATCCCGCACGCGCTTGCGGTAGAGGCGCGGACTACCGAAGGACAGCATAAGTGGCCTGGTGCTAGTGTGTCGGATCCCGCGCTCGCGGTAGTAACGCGGGCCACCGAATGGCAGTAGAAGTGGCCTGGTGCTAGTGTGTCGGATCCCGCACGCGCTTGCGGTAGAGGCGCGGACTACCGAAGGACGGCATAAGTGGCCTGGTGCTAGTGTGTCGGATCCCGCGCTCGCGGTAGTAACGCGGGCCACCGAATGGCAGTAGAAGTGGCCTGGTGCTAGTGTGTCGGATCCCGCCGCTCGCGGTAGTAACGCGGGCCACCGAATGGCAGTAGAAGTGGCCTGGTGCTAGTGTGTCGGATCCCGCGCTCGCGGTAGTAACGCGGGCCACCGAATGGCAGTAGAAGTGGCCTGGTGCTAGTATGTAGAATCCCGCACGCGCTTGCGGTAGAGGCGCGGACTACCGAAGGACGGCATAAGTGGCCTGGTGCTAGTGTGCCGGATCCAGCGCTCGCGGTAGTAACGCAGGCCACCTAATGACAGTCTATATGGTAGAATCCCGCACTTGCCCTTGTGGTAGTAGCGCGGAAAATCTACCGAAGGACGGCAATGGCATAAGTGGCCTGGTGCTAGTGTGGAATCCCGCACGCGCGCTCGCAGTAGTAACGCAAGCCACCTAATGACAGTCTATGTGGTAGAATCCCGCACTCGCCCTTGTGGTAGTAGCGCGGAAAATCTACCGAAGGACGGCAATGGCATAAGTGGCCTGGTGCTAGTGTGTCGGAATCCCGCGCTCGCGGTAGTAACGCAGGCCACCTAATGACAGTCTATGTGGTAGAATCCCGCACTCGCCCTTGTGGTAGTAGCGCGGAAACTCTACCGAAGGACGGCAATGGCATAAGTGGCTTGGTGCTAGTGTGGAATCCCGCACGCGCGCTCGCAGTAGTAACGCAGGCCACCTAATGACAGTCTATGTGGTAGAATCCCGCACTCGCCCTTGTGGTAGTAGCGCGGAAAATCTACCGAAGGACGGCAATGGCATAAGTGGCTTGGTGCTAGTGTGGAATCCCGCACGCGCGCTCGCAGTAGTAACGCAGGCCACCTAAAGACGGTATAAGCCTATGGAGCACTGCCCTTAAGCGCAGTAGTATTAAATTAAAAAGTATAAATACCCGCCTTTGAACATTAACCAAACTAGTTCAGCTAAAATAACGGGAGTTACATTAAAATTTAGCTTTTTATTTCTGGGTTTACACATAAGTTATCTAAAGCAAATCCTTAGAAACAATAGTTACTTCAAGAATGTCAGTAAAAATTTTAAAGGGTACTGGTTTTGACGTTTCAACCAAACTGCGTTGTGAATATTTACAACTGGAAGCTTGTAAACCATATAAGACCATTTTTGTATACCTCCACAATTTAAAAGATAATTTAAACCTCCATTGGGATATCTATGAATACAGTTTATTTCAGCAGTTTTTTTAATGGTTAGAAATAGATTATAATGTAAAAGTTGTTTAGTTTTGTATGGCCTTTAATTTTATTTGACTACTATTTGAAATTTTAGAGTTTTTACAGGATGAAATTAATTTCAACAGATTCTTAGGGATCAATTTAGTGGGGAATCTATTTAACCCTAGAATGGAACTGGCAGTCATTTTTCCTCAGTAGTCATGGTATAAACAAATTATGAATAATCAAATAAATATTTTTAACTATATTTTTTTCATTTTTGAGAAGTGATGGGATTTGCTCAAGGTAAAGTGCGAACTTATATCAAATATTACAATCTAAGATATTCGATTTATTCAAAATTGTTATTGAAGAAAAATTAAACATATTGTAAAAACCACAAATAGTACATTAAAGGCTAAATAATTTTGTACAATGGGTGCGACCATAAAAAAAATATTTTTTACACAAAATAATTTCAAGATATACCAAAATTTAGAGAATTATGTGCACTGCAAAATCTATATCTATATATATAAAAGAAAGTCGTGTTAGTTACACTATTTATAAGTCAAGAACGGCTGATCCGATTTTTGCTGAAAATTGGTAGGGAGATAGCTAAGAACTGGGAGAATGACATAGGATACTTTTTATCCCGTTCCCGTGGTCAGGATTCCGCCCCACTGGTCTCTAAAAGTTACCAAAATACCGTAAGAAATGCATTGCAGCAAACATATGTTATTAAGTGAAAGAGCCTGTTCAAATTTAATCAGCTGTTCTTTGTAAACATATATAATGCGACAAAAGAAATAATATGTTTAAATCATTTAATTACTATTTTTAAATTTCTTTACACCTATAGTTTGAAAGCATATAGTAAGCTTAAGAGAAACAGCAAATTTTGTTTCAACTGTTTCTGCAATCACTGTTAAACATAGACTTTACTATCCAGATAATACAATTCAAATTTGACGTAAAAAATCACCTTTAACTGCAATATTTATCTAATATAAACGATGCTCATGCATGATTAGAAGAGCAATGCAGATATCAAAATTACTATCTTACGTTGGCTACAAATATAAAGAATGTTATAAAACCAACCTTAGTTGTTTTTTTTGACAGAAGTATGGTTCTCGAAACTCCGTGTGTACATATTCTCTCGATCGAGACAACAAAGTTATTTCACAGGTGCATATTGAGACTGTTTTAACATTTAAATCTTAAATAGATCATGAGCTTGGATTATATTTCAGTGACTATCATTTATCTCAGAAGGAATGACGTTCAAAAGAAATATGCCTCCTATGTCCCAATTTTTCTGTAGGAAATCGTGTGCGAAGCCGTGGGTATCTGGGTATTTGGTTGTAATTGGTATTTTATTGAAAATCAAGAGTTTTCGTTATAGAATACTACGAATTTATTGACGAACTAGCTGTTACCCGCAGCAAATCGCGCATAATTGCTTTTAGTAAGTAATATAAGGACTTTTCTAAAGATTGTGTGCGAAGCCGCGGGTAACAGCTAGTATATATATAAAAGAAAGTCGTGTTAGTTACACTATTTATAACTCAAGAACGGCTGAACCGATTTGGCTGAAAATTGGTAGGGAGGTAGCTAAGAACTGGGAGAAGGACATAGTATACTTTTTATCCCGTTCCCGTGGTCAGGATTCCGCCCCACTGGTCTCTAAAGTTAGGGAAATACCTGTAAGAAATGCATTGCAGCAAACATATGTTATTAAGTGAAAGAGCCTGTTCAAATTTAATCAGCTGTTCTTTGTAAACATATATAATGCGACAAAAGAAATATATGTTTACATAATTTAAAGTTGGTTCTCAGAACTCTGTGCGTACACATTCTCTCGATCGAGACAACAAAGCAAGCTCAATCATGACATCAGAGATATAACTAATTCGATCCAGAAGTGATACACGTGCAAAGCCTAAAATAAAAACCATACAGAAGCTCATAATCATTAGACTGTAATATGTACCTACAATATGCCTATTTTCTTTTCAAAATTACATTGAGCGCCATTATTTATTACATTGTATGTGCACTAATGAATTCGACTTTTTGTTTCCTGTCCACGCTGGGGTAATATAGTTCAATTATATACAAAAATCATAGAATATTGGAGAAAAATTCCAGTTATTTCACAGGTGCATATTGAGACTGTTATAAAATTTAAATCTTTAACAGATCATGATCTTGGAGTATCTTTCAGTGACTACCATTTATCTCAGAAGGGTAATAAGGACGTTCAAAAGAAATATGCCTCCTATGTCCCAATTTTTCTGTAGGAAATCGCGTGCGAAGCCGTGGGTAACTGCTAGTAATAAATAAATTAATAACCACTACTAGGTATCCTGCAAATGTAGGCTTGTAGATGCATAGGCGTAAAGTGGTGTTGAGAGTGACAGGTTTTGAAAAATAAAAGTTTTTTCTTGTGGAAATTGTGATATTGAAATATTTCACAGATTATAATAATTTACAATAATCAAATACTTATTTTTAACTTTTTTGAAATATTGAATTAGTTTGGGGTACCAAAAAACATAAACCTAGGTGTCATTGTCAAGGTCTAGGTTGTCTGAGTCTTGACACGTCAACAAGTTCTCTAATGTCAAATAAACTATCGGGAAAATTTTGAGACATTATTGAAATGAGAGCCTAAAACTTAGCTATAAACCGGCAAAATTAACCATACCCCTGGGATATCACTAATATTGTAACTCCCAAACAATTTCACTGAAAGGCACAATTCCTAGGCTTACTAATTAAAACATAACGTATATAAAACCATGAATTTACTAACAAATGGACTACATACCGATTTAAACCATAAGAAACTCGTTTATAAGTAATTAACACTATCTTGCGAAATAAATACCTTTTGTGACTAATTCTAAAATAAAACCATGAATTTACTAACAAATGGACTACATACCGATTTAAACCATAAGAAACTCGTTTATAAGTAATTAACACTATCTTGCGAAATAAATACATTTTGTGACTAATTCTAAAATAAAACCATGAATTTACTAACAAATGGACTACATACCGATTTAAACCATAATAAACTCGTTTATAAGTAATTAACACTATCTTGCGAAATAAATACCTTTTGTGACTAATTCTAAAGACAAAAACAGACAGACACCGACTTTATAATGACTAGATGAAGACGATTGTTCTGACAAGTTTTATTACGTCACTGTGAATTACTGTTACCGAAACATCAAAACAATTTTCACCATTGAAATCAGCAATTCTTTCCGATTGAAATGTAGTATTGACTTAGTACAATATGAACTGTGAGAACAGGGTGAGTCAGATCGACATTATAATTTTGTAAATTATTTGTAGAAATTTATAGGTACATTGTTGACATACAATATCAGCTCTCCACACATAAGTGTAGCCGAGGTATCCCCGGTTCTGTACATGATGGACTGTCGTAGCTTTAGCTCTTCTAATAGTCTCAGTATTCGCGGTACCTATTTAGTGTCAGCGACGCAATCTTCACTGAAACAGGCATTTTTTAAACTATTGATTGCACCATTGATTTTACTAGTAGCCTAATTACGATGTGTAACTAAAATTAATTGGAGCACTCACTCACTTTACAAGAATAAATCATTTAAAATTGTTTGTAAAATAAGTGGAACTTATTAGAGACCAAATAGGCATTAATCATTGACTAAATGTTCAAATATATGTTAGTAGCAATAAGGGAATTTTAATTCGGCGGTTATTTGTTCTTAACGTAATTTTTAAGTCTTTATAATTTATGTACATATATTTCACTACAGTATTTAAAATTCAAATATAATTCAGTAGAATCCTAAAGCGTTTACGAAATTACAGTTGTAGATTCATCAAATAATATTAAGATTATTTTGTTATGACATTCTTATTTATTAAAGTGTATTTCCTTGATTATAAGCTGAATTGTTTGTTAGCAGTGGAAGTGAGTCACGTCGAGCGTACTAGCTTTATAATCGATCGATATTTTATGTATTATAACATTTTACTAATGTACAAAACCAGTATATTGAACATTATTGTTTGTACTTATAATTAAAACTCCCTCGAAGCCCTCACAAAAAGTTTGTCATTTGGTTAGACTGGGGTAGAATGTGGACGTTGGAGACCGAACCCCTGTCAATTGTGCCTGACAAGCTCTCGTAAAAAGCGACTGCCCCTCCTAGCCGGCCGCTGAAAAACGCTTTATAAACAGACGTGGACTCGGACTGAAAAGGGGGTAAGCTGCAACCTTAGTAATAAATGAATCCCATTTGGGTGGTGCGGCTGCGCGGGTTGCTAGGATACCCTGACGTCAGGCGCTCAATACAGGGGCAGGGGGGGCCAGCACTAATGTCGAGATGATTGCCCTCCCCTCACCCCTCACCCCTCCAGTCATTGGTAAATAATTACTCTGCGAGGCTCAAATGCTTCCTACATCAAATATAAGACGTCGTCCCGCTCAACTCATTTCTTATGGTCATTAATTAATTTAAGTTTTGATTACAGCGGATGGTTTATTGTAGTGTCAAACTACCAACCGATTTCTTTTTAGAAGGAATATTTTGTTTAAAAAGGGAGTAGCGTGAAAGGCATTTCCTCGTGCGAAGATTGTACAGCACCACTGGCCGACCTTGTGTGTGGTCCTACATAGCTAATGTCATGCAGTCTCGCTGCCTTGTTACTTAATTTGTATCTCATCTATTTTATTTTTATATTGTGCCAAAATAAACTGATTGTCCTGAACAAAGTTTTAACGATTATAAAGCATTTTCTAGGTAGTTCTGTGATTACTTTTCGAAAAGTATCACAGAAAACCTACAGATGCAATGTTGAGACTATCGTTTAATTTGTTGAATTAACATTGTTGTTATAATCACACTTATGCTTGAAAAGACTTTTTGTTTTATCAATTGAACTCGTTTGAGTAGTTGAGGAAAACTGCCACTGAAGGAGGCTATTAACTATTTAATTATTTCTTAGCTTGAAATTTTGAGTTCATATTATATCTCGTTTCAAATATATTTCAACGTTTTCATTACGTTTGATAAATCATAATAACTCTCAACTTTCGTTTTAACATAATGGTATTAGAATTATACCAGCGTTGTGAAAACCACAACATAAAGAGTTTGTGAATGTTGAGTTTAACTCCGGTTCATCTTCCTCTTAGTGCAGCGTCTGGAATTTTTGACGCTGTAACAGATTATTTTTAATAAACAGAAATTGGCACGAGTACTACAATAAAGAATTGTACAAAAATTACAAATTAATAAAATTGTAATTGTAATTCCCTATAACCTAATTCTGGAAAAAAGAGTAGGCCTAGTGCTTTTTTTAGAAAATTATATAGTTTTAAATATGGAATGTGATATTTTGATATGACAAATCAACAATTTCTGATAACAAAATCACACAAAATTCTTTTTCTACAATGCCCATATAAATTCTTTTGACGAGATCGTAAAAGGGTTCAAATGCTCTTTTTCTCTCATTATGTAAGTTATCTTAAAGGGGAATCACGTCAATTTAAAATATTTGCCCAAAATATCGGGCAATACACGGTAATCGTGGCATGAAATCATTGTCGGGCTCAAGTGTAACTCATGTTCTAAGGAGTGGTGGCGACAAGCACATAAGGAAAATTGTAAAATACCTTGTAAACAAAATTTATGTTTGATTGTTTTCTAGTATAAAATATTTGCCCAAAATATCGGGCAATACACGGTAATCGTGGCATGAAATCATTGTCGGGCTCAAGTGTAACTCATGTTCTAAGGAGTGGTGGCGACAAGCACATAAGGAAAATTGTAAAATACCTTGTAAACAAAATTTATGTTTGATTGTTTTCTAGTATAAAATATTTGCCCAAAATATCGGGCAATACACGGTAATCGTGGCATGAAATCATTGTCGGGCTCAAGTGTAACTCATGTTCTAAGGAGTGGTGGCGACAAGCACATAAGGAAAACTGTAAAATACCTGTAAACAAAATTTATGTTTGATTGTTTTCTAGTATAAAATATTTGCCCAAAATATCGGGCAATACACGGTAATCGTGGCATGAAATCATTGTCGGGCTCAAGTGTTACTCATGTTCTAAGGAGTGGTGGCGACAAGCACATAAGGAAAATTGTAAAATACTGTAAACAAAATTTATGTTTGATTGTTTTCTAGTATAAAATATTTGCCCAAAATATCGGGCAATACACGGTAATCGTGGCATGAAATCATTGTCGGGCTCAAGTGTAACTCATGTTCTAAGGAGTGGTGGCGACAAGCACATAAGGAAAATTGTAAAATACCTTGTAAACAAAATTTATGTTTGATTGTTTTCTAGTATAAAATATTTGCTACTTATATCTTATATGATAAATGGGTAAAAACCTACATTTTTATTTTAGAACAAACCAATCCGAAACCTAATCTAGCTAAAGCGGCTATATTATCCAAGCTCGACGTGAAACTCTTGTCGAGTCAAATTACGATATAGTATCCAAGAATAATTTGTACCTTGATATTTTTAAATAACCATAAAAAATTAAATTATGGTTTGTGCCCACATAAATTTGCACAATACTCTATCTACGATGTACTGTCGGGAGAAGCTGTGGATTAGAGATAGCCACTACGTGGGTGGACTCCGCTTCTATTGCAAAGCCCATTCGGAATCAGGTTTAGTTCTAACAATATTAAAATGCGGTCCTTGTAGTGCCTACCTCATTTTTTTAATTGTCGCATAAAACAAACATAAGCTTGTTAAAATGAAAGACGATCTGCGTGTCGAGTTCCATGTTGACTAATGCACAGGCTGCAAAATCATCCTAGTAAAGTGATAACCAGGCCAATAACATCGTCTGTTTGTCGTCTGATTCGGACGTCTCAGACGTAACACATATCGGCCGCTCGGGATGATCACGATTGAGTCTCCTCGAGGTAACCATTCGAATAACATATCCAGACCGCAGTAGTTGCGCCGGGGCAGAGATTCCGTCCACCTCGGCCACCTGTGAAATAGGTTGAACTACCTCTGTAACTTACTCCGTTCCGCCGCACTACGTCTGAACCTAGCTTCGAATTGGATCATGGATAATCTTACCCGGGCAACGTACCGTCCTTAGGTATCTCCCGAGTTAAGAATTTATAGAAAAGTAAGAAACGCTGCGAAGATTTACGATGTAACTAAATATCACGTCAGAAAATGTGTCGAAAACTAGATGGACCACAATCTATAGTACGGTAAGTGTAATAATTTCAACAAGGTGTGACCCGCTCTTCTCACAAAATTACTGTTAGGTTTTAATTTCGCGCCGTCCTTCGGTAACACCCTGAAGAAGGTTTTCATAATTCGGAACGTGACAGTTATTTGATAAGCACAATCTGTTATCAAACAACCAGTTCCGTTTCAAAAGTGGATAATCTAAAATAGACGCTGCCGTGAGTCTTGTTGATGGTGGTAGTAGCTTTGATTGTGTTGATCTCTGCATCATCTAAATAGTAGCAACTGAAAGTCGCAAAGTACTGAGTATATTTTATAGAATCAACGAAAGTATTTGACCGTGTTGATCACTGCACCTTGATTTACAATCTGAACTATTACGGGAAACGAGAGGAATGCCACTCAAATCGTATCCTAGTGGTAGATCATAATTCTTACAGGATTTAGGTTGGGATTGAGAGCTGTGCATTATGAGGTTTCTTAGAGTTCTCCTCGTCTGTATCTGTGTTATCAGGGTTGACTCGTTCGGTATGTAGATAACAGACTTTGTTTCAACTCGAATTCAGCAAAGTAACTGGTAAATGGTTTCGCCGAGCTCAACAGTAAATCTAATTAGCTTAATATAATAACAAACAAATTTAATTTGGTTTGAGACAAACAGGCTCAAATTTCTCAACCATGAAGAAGTGTACTCGATTAAATCCCTTAAAATACATCTTGATTGGGATTGTCATGTAGCCAGTATATGCACAAACATATTCTCAGACATATATATGTTTAGGCAACATTCTAAATATTGCCAAACTTTGATGTAATGGCGACGGCATGTTATAAAGTAATAAGCCTACTGAGTGGCATTGTAGGGTGGTTGCACGATGCCTTTTTATTCTTTAAAAAGCCTTTCGAACAATTTTTAAACTTTAAGGGAAATAGTTGTGCAGAATCTCTATATTTCTTGAACTTGTCGTTTTTAAGTCAAAATGTGATGTAAGAGGTCCGTTCAGACATACACTCTTGAGAGTCAGATAGAACTGCCGAACTGGACGATATACACAGCACAGTAGTTCACGAGTGAACTTCACAGATGGAGTTGGAAGTGTACGATCGCTGAGCAGCAGGAAGCATTATACGCTACAGCACAGACGTGTTCTAGTCACATAATTAAGGCATTTCATGTACAGAAAATTATATTTATGAAGACCAATTTTAAATTAATATGTAAAGTGTGAATTATTGGCTTTGGCAATAAAGCCTGTCACTCGAAGGACGGGATAAATGTTATTTCTGTATGTCTTTCCTAACGTCACGTTTTATCTAGAACGAATTGCCATATATAGAGTAATTTTTGAATAACGTTTCATTTCTGTAGGGACAGCACCGAGTTCATGATGGTGCGTGTCACTGCTTGGGATATGGCAGCGTTAACGAACAGTTTTATATTGTATTATGGACAACCATGATAACAACGAGAAAATCATACAACAAATTTTTAATGTGTAGATTCCAGTCACTATTATTTTAACTTATGGCAAGGGATTTGGCTCAGCGTTAGAAAATCCTATAAATCCTTGAGCATTATCTCACGACTGAATATTAAGCTGTACACGTAAAATTTGGTGGCGTTTGCTTAGCTATATCTTAAGACAATTCCCTCTTATATTTGTCTATGTGTCTATATGCCTGTGTTTCTGTTTTCCGTTGTATATATCAAGAACGAAATGAGCTAGACTTCAAATTTTTGTCCCACCACTTCCCGTCGACTAGAGACAACGAATTACATAAGCAAAAGTCATTGCGCTGATACATCGGTACTGGGAGATTTGTGAGGGCCGAGGGATAAGTGTGTCCCGCCACTTCCCCGACTAGAGACCACGGGGTCTTATAAGACCTGGCTAGCTAATGCCGCTGATCCAGCGATACTGGGAGATTTGTGAGGGCCGAGGGATAAGTGTGTCCCGCCACTTCCCCGACTAGAGACCACGGGGTTTTATAAGACCTGGCTAGCTAATGCCGCTGATCCAGCGATACTGGGAGATTTGTGAGGGCCGAGGGATAAGTGTGTCCCGCCACTTCCCCGACTAAAGACCACGGGGTTTTATAAGACCTGGCTAGCTAATGCCGCTGATCCAGCGAACCTGTGACCGAGGGATAAGTGACTAAAGACCACGTATAAGACCTGGCTAGCTAATGCCGCTGATCCAGCGAACACTGTGAGATTTGTGAGGGCCGAGGGATAAGTGTATCCCGCCACTTCCCCGACTAAAGACCACGGGGTTTTATAAGACCTGGCTAGCAAATGCCGCTGATCCAGCAAGACTGAGATTTGTGAGGGCCGTAAGTGTGTCCCGCCACTTCCCCGACTAAAGACCACGGGGTTTTATAAGACCTGGCTAGCTAATGCCGCTGATTCCAGCGAGACTAGGAGATTTGTGAGGGCCGAGGGATAAGTGTGTCCCGCCACTTCCCCGACTAGAGACCACGGGGTTTTACAAGACCTGGCTAGCTAATGCCGCTGATAGCGAATGACACTGTGAGATTTTTGAGGCGTAAGTGTGTCCCGCCACTTCCCCGACTAGAGACCACGATATATTACAAGACTACTAACAGGCAAGCTAATGCACTGATACAATGACACTGAGATTTTTGAGGCGTAAGTGTATCCCACCACTTCCTCCGAGTAGAGACCACGATATATTACAAGACTACTAACAGGCAAGCTAATGCGCTGATACAATGACACTGAGATTTTTGAGGCGTAAGTGTATCCCACCACTTCCTCCGAGTAGAGACCACGATATATTACAAGACTACAGGCAAGCTAATGCGCTGATACAATGACACTGAGATTTTTGAGGCGTAAGTGTATCCCACCACTTCCTCCGAGTAGAGACCACGATATATTACAAGACTACTAACAGGCAAGCTAATGCGCTGATACAATGACACTGAGATTTTTGAGGCGTAAGTGTATCCCACCACTTCCTCCGAGTAGAGACCACGATATATTACAAGACTACAGGCAAGCTAATGCGCTGATACAATGACACTGAGATTTTTGAGGCGTAAGTGTATCCCACCACTTCCTCCGAGTAGAGACCACGATATATTACAAGACTACTAACAGGCAAGCTAATGCGCTGATACAATGACACTGAGATTTTTGAGGCGTAAGTGTATCCCACCACTTCCTCCGAGTAGAGACCACGATATATTACAAGACTACAGGCAAGCTAATGCGCTGATACAATGACACTGAGATTTTTGAGGCGTAAGTGTATCCCACCACTTCCTCCGAGTAGAGACCACGATATATTACAAGACTACTAACAGGCAAGCTAATGCGCTGATACAATGACACTGAGATTTTTGAGGCGTAAGTGTATCCCACCACTTCCTCCGAGTAGAGACCACGATATATTACAAGACTACTAACAGGCAAGCTAATGCGCTGATACAATGACACTGAGATTTTTGAGGCGTAAGTGTATCCCACCACTTCCTCCGAGTAGAGACCACGATATATTACAAGACTACTAACAGGCAAGCTAATGCGCTGATACAATGACACTGAGATTTTTGAGGCGTAAGTGTATCCCACCACTTCCTCCGAGTAGAGACCACGATATATTACAAGACTACTAACAGGCAAGCTAATGCGCTGATACAATGACACTGAGATTTTTGAGGCGTAAGTGTATCCCACCACTTCCTCCGAGTAGAGACCACGATATATTACAAGACTACTAACAGGCAAGCTAATGCGCTGATACAATGAGAAATATTTTTTAGGGGCAAACGTGTTCCACCACTTCCACCGACTAGAGACCACGAAATATTACAAGACTACAGGCAAGCTAATGCGCTGATACAATGAGACTGAGATTTTTTAGGGGCAAACGTGTTCCACCACTTCCACCGACTAGAGACCACGAAATATTACAAGACTACAGGCAAGCTAATGCGCTGATACAATGAGACTGAGATTTTTTAGGGGCAAACGTGTTCCCACCACTTCCACCGACTAGAGACCACGAAATATTACAAGACTACAGGCAAGCTAATGCGCTGATACAATGAGACTGAGATTTTTTAGGGGAAAATGTGTCCCACTACTTCCACCGACTAGAGACCACGAAATATTACAAGACTACAGGCAAGCTAATGCGCTGATACAGTGAGACAGTGTGTCCTACCATTGCCTCCCGTCTAAATACCACTAGTTATGAGGGCGCGGAGACGAGGTTTAGACTATTGAGAATGTTGTCACATTTGCGCTTAAAAACATGGAGAGCATCCAACTTATTATTATTAAAAGCACATTATAGAGAAGACCCAGATCATACAGTGCTCGATCACTCCGTTGCTGATATGTACTGGACCGGTACAGCAAGAAATACAGGATGTGGGATTAATTCCCTCCTCTCGTTTTAACTGATCCTAGGGCGGTATGAGGCCAATCACTGGTGAGGGTTCGGGGTGGTTCCTTCAATATCCATGTAACTACTTGATTGTCCTTTTTAAAGTAAAACTAGTAATAACACTTTATGCAAAGAAATTGTTCGAATTCAAGCAACAGGGCCTTTCTCTAGTGGGTAATTAATTCGTATATACTGGGAGAGTGTTGGGGTTGAGGGGGTGGCCGTTGCTATGGAAGCTGCCGCTCCCCACGTAGCTGTTTGCTGCTCCATTGTCTCCGCCACACAGAGAAACTGACATTGTACACTTTTATTATATAATATTATTGAATCTTGATATAATGCTGGAATAATTCTGTATACACTGGCACAGTCACCCATCTGATTTGTTGCGTAAAATAGTTTTCACATGGAACAAATTCATATGATTTAGAATAGATAATAATTAGTAATTTAGTAGATAGTAATTAGATACTGACACCACATAGTTTGCATTCGTATTTATTATAAAGAGTTTGTTATTGCTTTGTATGTTTGGTTCAAAATCGATTTATTGTACTCACGCCACCTTTAGTAACCAACTATCCAGTCAACAACAGTCTAATGTATACGACGCTCCCACTATGTACCCCGCATGTGTGGCTCACTCACGACATTGACAGTACCCGCTGCTGGTATTCGTTACATAATTAAATGATTGCAGCTAATTTCCTAGAACAGCGGCTAATTTAGATAAGGAATGATTGCATCTTGCTCATTATGCAAGGTAGAACAAAACTGTGCGTATTCTTAGGTTATGTACAAATGTTTGTATATCTCGAAAGGTGTTAAGATAGCGGCCTTGTACACATTTATGTGAAGTACTGTATATACTAACATGCGGAAATAGGTGTAGTCATAATAAAATGCAATTTCTAATAGATTCAAATTAGTCCCATACAGTACACATGCGTGTCTTAAATAAGTTTTTTTAGCCAGTCTCAAACAACAAAACTATCAAAATAGCGGCTATTGACAGTAAATTATCCGGTATGTACAACATATACCAATAATGTTTTTTAGAAATTTCAAACAGTTTCAATAAACTTTAATACGTTAAAACAAAACATATCCCATTAATGGGTTTTAATTTTATAACAATCAAGGCAAAACTGAAAAATTTGTTGAATATATACCTCAAGAATATACCTCAATATAATATATGATCCTTATATGGGTTTGATTTCCTTGTTTCCATCTATTTCAGTCATTTATATTGTGTGTTCTGTATTTTCTAAAGAATTTCCCTAACAATTATTATTTGGAGATTATTCGATTATTGTCCTATTTTTACACGAGTGCTTTCTGCAATACTTATGCACCAAAGCAACCACACCTGGACCATCATGACAGTACTGGCCGAGTGCGAACACTAATCATTTTGTTTGGTTTGTTAGTAATTTGGAAAACTGTTAGTGTTTGAACTGTATATCCCTGAGGAGAAAGGTGTTCTGTTGTATATTGATTTATTTTCAATTGAAATTATGTGACTGACGGTTCTTAAGGAAGAGAACAAAGTCAGAGAATATATCCCAGGGAGAGCCTTGTAGCCTGGAGAGGATCAAGTCGAGTAAGAGATTTGGGCTTCTGTCGATGTCAACATAAACTCCGCGCATAAAAAATTGTATGTTTGATTATTAAAATTTCGCGATTCGCAAAATCGAGAAACTGTGTTATTAAAGACACTTGCGTCTTCGAAGCCATGTCAGTATAATAAAACTGTTATGTTGTTAACTTATAAATGTTGTAGATTTTTCTTGCGCAAGTCCAGATTCTCTCTCGTATATTTTGATTTTTTTGTTCCTAGAGCTAACTGATAATAACGTTTTATCTTATACTGCCTTGAATTCGCTGTATACTCTTGATTTCACAGGTAAAGTCCAAACTGACTTATGACCGAAATGGGGTATTGTTTTTGGAACTATGCCTTGTACCTCTAACAGCACAATTTCAACTTGAATTTTATTATAGTCATCGTAATTTTATTCATTACAGTTTAGTTTCCTACAGAGCGTTGCCTTAAGTCATACATAGTTTACTAGGTTAGTGGCCAACTCTTTCAAGAATTATAAAATGTCGCAGGATGCAGGCAACAGGAGTAGCACATCGAGCGTGACCGCAGATCTGTGGAAGTGAGCAAAGTGAAACGTGCATTGTTTACTTTTGTAAAGACTTTTCAACAAACAATCGAAGACCGCCAAGTGACGGACTGTACCACCCTTAGAGCTGACTGTACAGTGATTCTCTCGGGTTTTACATATTGCCCCCTCCCTCCCTCCCTCGGAGTCAAGGCCTGGCAATGACCCACATTTTATGAGGTTCACTACTGAATGGAGGTGCCGCTTCTCCCCACATGCCACTACTTTGTTTACAACACCTGGCACGTGCCACATCCACTTGTGACACCCGACATATCACGTGACCCGCTCACACTAGGACCTAATGTCCTTATATCAAGTGATATTTCTATCAGGTTTTTGTTATTCCAATTATTACAGTACATTTTAAATTATCCAAAATTGAATATTAATATTATATATATATATATATATATATATATATATATATATATATATATATATATATATATATATATAATATTTCCTGTAACGGCAGCGTTGTGGTTACTTCATTATGTTTCAAGTCATATGAGAACATACAGCTGGCTTTACAGTACAACTTGCTTTTATTTCCTTTCCTTGGATATATTATTATTTATTAATATATTTTAAAGTGAACTATTATAATAGTATTATGTTGATAAATCTCAGTTTGTTTGTGAAATATATGTTATAATGTTCGATGACAAATTAGTAAGCGGTAACCTGTAGTTACGTGAATATTACGTTAAAAACTCTTACTTCAGCATTCTTTGTTTCTTTGTTACTTGATTCTATCTATGTGTATGCCTATAGCGTAAGGTCGGAGAAAATATTACGTACATCCATTAAGTTTTTCGCACAAACGTCCATTATGATCACATTTTTTTAAATATGCTATGTAATATGTGTTGAGAAACATCAGTAATCTGTAAATTACAAAATACCATTCTTTGTGTTTTTTATATAGCATAGGCTCACCAAAATAAACAATAAAGCTAGTGATGGCCGTGATGTACATCACTGGCAGACCTCATGGCTCGGGGCGACGTGAGACCGCAGGCTTTATTTACCTGGCTTCAGAATAAACAAGCCGTTCGGTTTCCGAAGTTGGCAAGGCCAAGTGGAGTGAGGAAGTTGTTTATTCATGTCAAGTTAGTTTATAAGAAAACAAAAGTGAAGTCGACTGCGCGGCACGGAGCGGTGTGGCAGTGGCAGTGCACCGGTATGACGGTGTATGTAACGATTGCGCGGGGTTGCCGGCTCGAGCGCCGCGCCGCGCGATGTTGCCGTACTCACGGCTTGGCTCGGCTCTATTGATCGCCGCGCCGCGCGTCCACTGGCCGTAGTCCTACATCATTGATTCTGTTAGGTCTGGCCACAGGCTCTCATACTGCAGGCTTGTACCGAGTTCTTCTTTCAAAATTGCATTTTTTATAATATATATACTCACCTGCAAAAGCAGCAACTGTTATTTTATTTTCAAAGAAACAAAATTAAATGTGTTATGTAAAATACAGATTAGAATTACACCATTAGTAAACATGAATTGCAACATATAAAATCTTTTCTTACTCTGAAAATCCCCATATGCACTTGATGTTTGGACGGTTTACTGAGGAAACCATACATTTACCTTTATTGCAATTATAGGATTTAAAAAAATTGCATCATACTCAGACTTATACAGGTGCATTCACTTACTCGTTTGTTTACTGTTACTGTCAAACTAAAACCAATCTTCTAGGAAATCTTGACTGTTGTAGTTTAATAGAGACACGTCACATTTACTACAAGGAGACAGTAGGAACAGGTGACGACGCTCAATATTAGACACTGCGCCCTTAGTTGTTAAGTCTAGCTATATTTGTATAAGCATGAACATGTTCACTACCAGAGGTTACAGTAACAATGTGTGGCAACAATCAATGTTAGACATTACGCCCCTAGGTAACGTCGTATACTGTCTAGCTATAAGCATGAACATGTTCACTACCAGAGATTACAGTAACAATGTGTGGCAACAATCAATGTTAGACATTACGCCCCTAGGTAACGTCGTATACTGTCTAGCTATAAGCATGAACATGTTCACTACCAGAGATTACAGTAACAATGTGTGGCAACAATCAATGTTAGACATTACGCCCCTAGGTAACGTCGTATACTGTCTAGCTATAAGCATGAACATGTTCACTACCAGAGGTTACAGTAACAATGTGTGGCAACAATCAATGTTAGACATTACGCCCCTAGGTAACGTCGTATACTGTCTAGCTATAAGCATGAACATGTTCACTACCAGAGATTACAGTAACAATGTGTGGCAACAATCCATGTTAGACATTGCGCCCCTAGGTAACGTCGTATACTGTCTAGCTATAAGCATGAACATGTTCACTACCAGAGGATACAGTAACAATTTGTGGCAACAATCCATGTTAGACATTGCGCCCCTAGGTAACGTCGTATACTGTCTAGCTATAAGCATGAACATGTTCACTACCAGAGGATACAGTAACAATTTGTGGCAACAATCCATGTTAGACATTGCGCCCCTAGGTAACGTCGTATACTGTCTAGCTATAAGCATGAACATGTTCACTACCAGAGGATACAGTAACAATTTGTGGCAACAATCCATGTTAGACATTGCGCCCCTAGGTAACGTCGTATACTGTCTAGCTATAAGCATGAACATGTTCACTACCAAAGGTTACAGTAACAATTTGTGGCAACAATCCGTGTTAGACATTGCGCCCCTAGGTAACGTCGTATACTGTCTAGCTATAAGCATGAACATGTTCACTACCAGAGGATACAGTAACAATTTGTGGCAACAATCCATGTTAGACATTGCGCCCCTAGGTAACGTCGTATACTGTCTAGCTATAAGCATGAACATGTTCACTACCAAAGGTTACAGTAACAATTTGTGGCAACAATCCATGTTAGACATTGCGCCCCTAGGTAACGTCGTATACTGTCTAGCTATAAACATGAACATGTTCACTACCAAAGGTTACAGTAACAATTTGTGGCAACAATCCGTGTTAGACATTGCGCCCCTAGGTGTTAACGTCATATACTGTCTAGCTATAAGAATGAACATGTTCACTACCAGAGGTTACAGTATCAATGCGTGGCAACAATCACATTGCATGTTAGACACTGCACCTTAGGTGTTAACTATATTGTCTAGCTATAAGAAAGAAAATATTCACTACCAGAGGTTACAGTATCAATGCGTGGCAACAATCACATTGCATGTTAGACACTGCACCCTAGGTGTTAACTATATTGTCTAGCTATAAGAAAGAAAATATTCACTACCAGAGGTTACAGTAGCAATATGTGGCAACGCTCAGTTTAAGAGCGAATTTAAAGTAGGAAACTGCCATTAGGTAGCCCGAGTAGTACTGTTAGGTTTTGTGGTGGTAAGCAGATGCTATAGGAAAGGCAACTATTATGTAATTTTAATAATTGTATGTTGATTGCTCTAGTATTATCGACTACGAGTTATAGGTTATTTACAGTAATTCTTTATCATTTATTAATATGGTTTTTTGATTATTAATTGTTTATTTGTATTATTACTAAACATATATTTAAAAACATGTGTATGATTTACTTTTTAAAACACAATGTGATTTTTGTAATATAGTACAAAGTGCTTATTCCAGGTCTAATTTGTGTTCATTCAATAATAATTACAGACACAGAAAGATAAGTGTGGATTTAATAATGGCTAAAATATGAGAGGAGATATGTTTTTCTAGATATAAAATGTTCTACTACTGAATGAAAAAGCATTGCGTAAAATTAAAAACTGAAAGCCGTAATAAAAATATATCCCTACATTAAGCTACATAAATTCTTGCGTTATGAATAGAACCAATTTAACGTAACTAATTTTAGTTCTATTTGTAAATTATGAACACTGTTTATAGGTTTTAACTTTTAAACCAAAATGTAATATTCTTAACCAGTAGTATTTAGTATTTTGTAACGAAATAATCAGTCTTTTTAGTAATAATGAAATTATTTCCAAGGGGTATCCCAGACCCATTTTATAATTATCCTTTCTGATATTATCAGAATGAATAAAAATCACACTCATTCATTTGGTTTCTTTCAACCTAATAGATTTTAATAAAATAAGGGTTTAAATTTACACGTATGATTTATTGAGAATGTTAAGTTTTAATTATGTAACATCGTGTTTGCTGAGTAATTTGTTATCTATAATTAGAATAGATTGTATATAGTAATTATTTCAAAAGAAGCAGCAGAAAAGAGTTTGTTATACTCGGTTAGAGTCCTGCATTGTATCACCGTTTCTAAAAACATCGCATCCATGGAGTGGAAATCAAATTACGGGCTGGGTGATGTCGGCAGCACTGAAAGCGGTGTACTTCACGAGCCTCCTATATTTGCGCCGCCGTTCCTCGTAGCACATATGGGACGGGGAGCCGACCAGCGCCGAGCGCTCTCTGCCTCTGCCAAGCCTACCATTATTCACCAGCAATTCTAGAGGCAGTGGGCTTATATATGCCTCTCCTTTTTATTACTACCGCAGTTTATATTTTGTTTTGTGAACTATAAAACGCGTCATAATTTATTATAATTTTCAGTGCCGGTAACTTCAGCTTATAGTGCCAATTTTAGATGATATTTTACAAGAAAGTATTATTACTACAAAAACATATAAAAAGTGAAGTTTATAATAATAATTCTGTGTAAATTTAAAATTTGCATTCATTGAATCATAACTATTGATATTTTTTATTGAGTAGTGAGTGGATTTGCAGATAATTTTAGTCATCTGGAATGAATACGCAGTCTTTTTTGTATTTATGTTTATCAATGGGGGTTGTTAAGTACAAATATTTTTAGTGATAATACTGTTACGGTTGAGGTGGTGAAGTGATAAGTTTGGTGAGGTGAAGTGCAACAGACGGCAACGAGCTGGCAGGCACAGTGATCACACCCTTGCCACATCAGGAGTGGGTGTCTACCGATGCCACGGTACGGTACTATCCATGTTCTGTATGTCGAGTCATAAACTACAGAGTTTGCATAATTTTGTTTGAAAAATAAATAATCGCACACAGTGTGTTAATTATTGTATGTATTTTTTGCTACATAACTACATTTAAATTTTACAAATAAGAACAATAAATTTTAAAGCAACAAAATGCCTTATAATAATATAGGATGAGTTAACTGGTTGACTTATGTGCATAATCCAAAATTTCTCCTACGCACTTGAATAGTCTAGTCAAGCTATCCACGGCAGATTTAACATGTACTAACCCATCCCAATAGGTGAATCTTTAATTGTCATATGAGAATTTTGTCAATTTTTTTAACCCGCCGTTGGTCGCGTGATTAAAAGTTACGTAAGCGGTCGCGCGTATAGATGGTATCTAACATTTGATTTTCGATGTTATTATGTGTTTTTAAGGCATTTATATTTTGTTCAGGCTATCATGAAACTGTATTTATAATCTACTATACCTATAAAATGATGTTCCTATTTATAAATAAACAAAACATATTTTTTATAAAGCTATTTTATTACAAACAAAATTGATGTTATGTATTAGTTCTTTTGCACAGTGTGACTTAGTTACTGTCTTCCTCATTGTGTTCTTGTGCCAAATATTAATTACACCAATATTTCGTTGAGCCCGTGTGTTCTTTGCATATTGCTTTACTACAGCTTTCACTCTGATGGGGAGTAAACTGGTTCTTTCTGGTGGGACAATAGTACCAATACCTTGGTTTTCTTCCATTGGTACCTGAAAAATCCCATACGTATTATATGTGTTCATAATGGTCAGATGGGCCATCAATTTCACTGTTTGATGAAAAATACAATTCACTTTCACTGTGGTCACTATCTTCTAACCAACTTATTATTGCGTCTTCATTGTTTTTTTTTTGCCATTGTAATTAGTACTTACACGAACTATAATCGTAAGTACACAAAAACAGTTTATTTATAAAATAATAAAAAACTAACACGTTTGCATTATTCACTACATCACAAGTTTTATAACGTAAACGGGCGCGTCGTTAGATGGCATCTACACAACGGCGGTACGTAACTAGGCGCGTGTATAGACGGCAACTAAGGCGGCAGGCGTGTTCTACTTCAGAACTCCCCCCTCCCTTCCGGTTAGGGTGAATTGTCGGGTTTCTCGGAAAAACCAATGCCTCATATGGTCGACGGATCATTGTCAAACCTTCATTGTGGTCAGACAAAAATTGAAAAAAAATACAATGTAACTACTAAATTGTATAGATGCCATCTAACAACGCGCCTCATCGCGGGTTAAAGAGGATGTGTTATTTACAGTGGAAGTACAGTCATTAGTAAGTTAGTTTAATTATAAATATTTACCTCGTATATTTCTACAAGATTCTCCAGTATTTTCTTGTTTGTTCAAATGTAAAAACTACAGCAAAATATTGATCTGTTGTATTAGGCTACAATGTTTACTGGCAAACTGAATATTAACATTGTTGTAAAATTTAACTTTTAGGAGTTTCATTCATATAAATAACTTTACATACTATACATTTCTAAACCATATGTTCAAATTACGTCTAGTTTTATATATTCAGCAATGAAAGGCAGTAATTAATGTTCTACATTTTTATTATTGATTGTTATTTACTTTACCCATATTACCTTACCTAAAACAGTTATTAGTTATTTCCCATAACAGTATACTTTTGTTTCCATGAGGGTTGGTTTTGAGACGTTCCCATGTAGTTTTTGCACAAGTGTCCTGGTTAGATCCTAAAAAATTTTTGTCTGTAGCTGATATCTGTATCATGCCGAGAACAGTTCCTTTTCTGAGGATTTATTTTTATTTTAGGACTTACTGCATTTATATTTTTTCTGTTGCTTTCCAATTCTTCAAATAAATTTAATTTGAAAAATAAAAACTAATGTATATAAGAAAGGCAAAAAGATTTCTTGATGCCGTTTATATTTGTAGTAATCAAAAAGGGTAAAAACGTATAGAGAGTAAAACATAATAAGATTAATTTTTTGCTGAATATTATACAATACTTAATAAAACCATTATTAATGTTTAGCACATCAAGTAAAATATTGTTTTGTTTAGTATACATGTCTACTTCAATTTATACTTTTAATTTATTAATTTACATAATTCTGTAAAGATATGTTTAGTATAATGTAAGTCTAGCTCTTTTTATTTGTTCTGATTGAATCATAGAAATGTTGATATCGGTTTTGAATAAGCCACTATTTTACTTCAACGCCAGACATACCATTTAAACTGGTGGTGGTTCAGCATGTACCTAACATTCTGTCAATTGTTATTTCTTTATGTATTAATTGATAATAAATAAAATCTTTCACATAATGTCAAAGAGTGCAGTAGCTTACAGGGAATGAATGGTTATTGTTTCCATTCATACTCTGAGAATAACATTAATTCTTACTCAAGGCTCATTTGAAAGTAATAGGCTTAAAAACAGAACTTTCAACAAAATCGTGCTATCTTGTTTACCTCTTATGAAGAATTTTTTTAAAATTGAGCTTTAATTTTATAAATTCTGTAATTGCCTGTTTGAAAATAAATGTTGAATGTAGAATTTGCCTACGATAAGTTAGGACAGCTGGATCAGTGATAAGAGAACAGCAGGTGCAGTGCGGTGATCCGTGATAATATGTTACGTCAGGAGTTGTCAGGGGTCATGCACGTCTATCAGTCATTGACCTCGACATCACGTGTTCCCCACAGAACCTGTTCAGGATTCAAGTCTTATCTCTTCATTGTTTAACTCTTCTGTCATCTGTCTCTCAAACTCTATTTACCTTGGCTGCTAAAATTGTTATAGCCAATATAGTTGTTCTTAAATCTTTAAATTAGACATCCCGATTCCTTAAAAATTATCTCTTTAATTTGTAAAATTTATTTTATACAAAATTATTATTTTTTATCAATGTATAAGATATTTGTGGGCTATTAACTAAGTTACATCTACTGTCATACTATGTAACTGAAATTATATTTTTATTTTGTATATTTATCTGCAATATTTACTTGTCATTCTTATTTAATATTTACGAAATCGTTACAAAATATTAACGTAAACCTATTTTTATTAATTGAGGCGAAAATCAAATTATAAGGGTTGTATTGTTACTTATTTTCTCTACCCAAGCACAATTATTATTGAATCATCTGACACAATCTGTAGGGGATTGATTTGTAAGTTGTAACTATTTAATATGCACTAGTAACAAACAGCGTTTTGTATGTCGTACCGACGCGCGCCGCACAGGTTAGTAAGGTGTCGGCACACCTGCACCTGCTGCGGGGCACCTGTCACTTACCCTTCCACTGTTTGGTGCCGCGAAAATTGAACTTTGCCGTCTTCATTCAAAACGTACACTGAGCTGGACATTGCCACGAATCTCCTAACTTGCCTCATCATGCCTGTCTGTATCGATACGAGCAGATGTCCCAGTGTTGACATCAGGGAAAGAAGTATCGAATGTCGTCACTTATCATTTACCGTCAACATGTTGAAAACAAAAGGTGACAACATTTTTTTGCCATTTTTGGCGTAAACGTAATGGAATCTTTTCTCTGTCCATAGAATCTCGATCCCTAACGTACTCTCGCGGACTCACTCTCACTCTCAGTTATCGCCTGTGTGCGTTGTGTTTTCCTACTTTGTTTACTTGAGTTCGCAGTTTTTTTTTAGTAAACACTTAATCTTCGTACCAAAGTATATATTTCCAAATATGATGTAATTAAACTAATTATGAAGACAACATTTAAATTTATAGGGCTATATTTATTTCACTATTGCAACATACCAAATTTATACTGTGTATATACTAAAACTTTCATGGGAACAACATATTCTATATAAATGTTTCATTACATTAATTAATACAAATAATTTCTGTACGTCATGAAAGAATTAGATGATGTAAAAAGATAGGCAGGGATTGTGAAATCGAGCAATACAAAAATAATGTTGACCATGATCTCTTGGTATTTTTATAATATTTTGGTTTTTTAATAATTCTTACCAGAATATTACTAATGCAAAATGTTAGCTTTTTATTGCAATTTTTTAATTTATCTAACGATAAAAATATGAAAAGTCAACATTTTAACAACGCTTAGATACTTTTAAATGGTGGTATCAAAGATTAATAAGGTTATTATTTCCATACCATTCTGTTACAATATGAAAGCCAAATGTCATGATTGGGAAGCATGGGATTCTATTAAAAATATATATTTATTAAAAAAGCACACACTGTTAATAATCAAATTCAGTAGACAACAAAAATTGTACGTTGAAAAATTCATAAGAAAAACACATTCATTATGAATGCATCATTTTTCAAAGCTTTTTTAATGATTGTGATTAAATATAGACGAATTATAGAAGGGTTATTTATAATGTCACATCAATTTTTCCAAACTCTTTATAAAACTAAATTTGTACTTTGTGTGGATGGGGGGGGTCATTGTGAACTGAGTCATTCTAAGAATAACTTTACATAAATAAGATTTATTGCATAAGGCATTTCGTAGTGTAAAGTTAGTTTAAAGTAGTGTAACTTATAATCCAATTATGTTTTTTTTTTAATATAAAATGTAAAGATTTCCCATCTAAACGGCTAGAAAGGAGATACTTTAAAAGTAAGCATATTAAACTTCCACGTGACATGTGGAAATGGAACATTATTACAAATAACATCAAAATGTTAAAACCCGTAGACGTTAGGCTAACTTAAAAAAAAAACAATATTTTAAAAGTTATCTCAAAATCTGTATAAATTACTACTAATCCATATATAATGGGGTAATATCCTTTTGATTCTACATTTAGTGTAGTTTGGCAAATTATAATTTTTATATTTTGCAGGTCAGATGTAAAACTTGAAACAATTTATGTGTATAACACAAGTACACAAGTATGCATGAACAGTAAAACATGTATTAATAGATAGGTATATAATTTTGTTGGCAACACAAACTAGATGCTTGTTAAGTTGTCTATCAAGTGGAAAACTTTCACCTTTTATTCAAGTAATTATAGCATATAATATGTAACATAAATGAAAACTACATATAATGTTTATTATCTCACATTTTAGTACACGGCATAATGTTACATTACTTCAAATAGTTTTGATGGCATTACTAGATTTATTCTTATTTACACTGTTAATAATAATAAAATAATAATTATATAATTGTATATTGCAAATTCTGGGACTACATTACAATATGTGTCAATGTATTTGACGTGATGGATATTTAATTGATTGCGAATTGTTGGGACAAGGCGGCGCGGCGGCAAGATCAACATTCCGGTGCAGTAGTGGTGGCACTGGCGAGGCAGTCGTGATTTACAACGTGCTTCTGTCACAATAAACGTGGGGAGGGGACGGAAGAATTGGCTCAACAGCTGTTTCAGTGAAATGAGTGAGAGAGTTAATGATACAGGTGCCTGTGGAACGATTTATTGGGTATTTAGTGTCGGGTGTCGGCAGCTCGGTACTGTCGTTACTTCACGCGCCTCATCTACACCGAGGTTGTAGAATACAGGACGGTTGTCCACTTGCTTACTGCGAGAAAGAATTGACTGTTTTCTCGTTCCAATTCTTTTATTCTGATAACAAAAATTTGCATACGTTTTGTAAACTGACAATTTACCTAACAACGAAATTGGACTATGTGTTGAAGTGAAGCGTGGAATCCCTGCTCAGCATCTGATTTTAATGACATCACTTTCTCTATCCCCTCCCCTCCTTGTCTTTTCCCTCTCCTCTGCCCCTTCCACTCCACTCTCTTCTCTGTTCAGAGCTCGGCAGGTTCAGGTTCTGATTCCTCTCTTGGACTGACTGAGTGAGAAAACTAATGTACTAAGTTACCTGTCACTGTCTGCGCTAGTGATGGGATTGTTGACTAAGTGACTAGCCGATTACATTCAAACACCGACTAGACTAGTCGTGAAAACTTAATTGACTACTTTGTCTGTCTTGACACGAAAAGAAAGCTTCTGTGCTCTTATAATTGGACACTATTTAGAATTGTGTTTTGCCGATAGATAAAAACACTTTCTCCTTTATTGGGATTAATTTTAAAATGTAATTTCATATATTTATTACTAAAAAAATACCTATGTTTATCAATAATGTCAGCCTCTTCTGAGACTTTCAATTTCCGAGAAAGTAGCAAATTATAAAAAGGAGTCGAACTGTCCAAAAATATGTTAATAAAATATTGTTTTTACATTACAATATGAAATCAAAAATAATATAATTTTAACCAATGATGTAGCCTACTATAAAGTGAGATCAAAGGAATGTTGTAACTTAACATTGATAAATACAACAACCATGTTGAGTAGTTTCTTCGAAATACATAATTTATACTTTAAATGATAAGGGTTATATCATTGGCAGGTAGAACAGTTTTATACTGAATTAAACTAGTCCCTTAGTTTACATTCTACTGTTGTATATCACTCTCTGTCTCCTTTTTCGGGATTTAAATTTAAGGTCAAATGGTTTTCGCCTTTAGTCACTAATCCCGAGTCAACTTGGACACTATTACATATGTTACATGTGGTTAATAATGTTATGGTTTGTTAACGTGATTATACTTGTATAGACAAGTCAAGATATTCTTGACATACCGAGGTCATTGTATACAATCCAACTATATGAAGTTACAAGTAGTAACTTCCGACCTTAAGTCATACAGTAACTGGGTTGGAAGTAGTTATGAATACGTCTTGTTCTGTGTTGTGAGTCATTGTAAATTTAAAACAGATGTTTGTACTGTATGAATTTGGAGCATATTTTTAATGACCATTAAAATTACTGAATGTGGGTCAAACTAACGTTCCCTCTGCAAATCCCTCCAGGCAGCTTCTGGTCTCCACAGAGTATTGTTGGTTTTGACTCTTGAATTTTGTATTCTGAGTAATATATATGACACCATTATTCATTAATGTTTACAATAAAAAAAAGTCAAATATGCTTTCTGTACTGTAAGCAAACAATAAGAACAATTAGCAAATATTTTGTATTCAGTCATATTTTGGTACCTAGACTAAAATATTTCAGGATGTATTATTTTAACGGTAGTTTCACCAGGGGTGAAATGGTGTAGGGGTGTGAGGAAGTCACTGAAAAAGAGGTTGAAAATGAAAAAATAAATAATTTTTACATTTTACATCAATGTAGTTTTCATTTTAAAATTGAATTCTCAAACCTGGAAATGTTTTAGTAAATACTCCCTTTAATTTTATCTACTACAATGTGCTTCATATATAACATCTAAATAATTGTATGTACCTATAAAAGAACACGGAAAATATTCCATTAATATTTTTTATAAGATAACTATTGTTAGTATTAACAAATTCAGGATTGTTTACCTACTGCAAAAATGTATAATTTACAGAAATAGTTTATGTAAAATTTTTTTAACAATCTTATCTGTGAATATGATTTTAATGAATCACTATTTTAAAACAATAAACATATCTGAAGAATTAAACTCTATGGTAAATTTACAATTGATTCTAAATGCAGATCTTTTATAGTGGTTTTGTTCATTGCTATCCTATAATTTTTTTTAATCTATGAAAAATCAACTAATTATTTGGTGAAATTAAACAGAAATAGCCTCTTTAAACAGCACCACTAAACAAACATACAATAAACAATGACATCTAGAAGACCTATGTATGAAACTAAAAGAAAAAGAAAACGAAATCTTAATCTTATATCAATAAGAGGTTTGATTCTTCCTCTCTACAACCGTAAAAGATGGCACTAGCTATTTATTTCACTGCTCTATGCAGAACAACTTTTTGCCCCTCACCCCTACCTTTTGAGAGGTATAACTTAAAAGATTTAACAAGCGAGGCCAATAAAGCATAGAAGTTAATATTATTTCATCTAGAAATATTTGTGTCACAATCATATGTACAATAATTGTACATTTATGTAAAATCATGGAAACTGACAGACCTAGAGAAGTATGAACTAGTTACTATTATGGCAAGATGGTATTCATTCAGTCATAGGCATTATTTTATTAATATTATACAGATATTGTATCTTATTTAAATAACTTGACGCTTTAATTTCTTGGTTTGTCACAAGATCTTCCTTCATGTTTCTACATGTCTGCTTCTACTTGATTTTTCTAAATCATTTTTGGCTATCTATATGTTTTGATTATTTATGTTCACTTTTTATTATCGATTCCGACATAATCAAATTCTACTTTTTAACATAGTTTACAAAATGGTATTGTTCTTTGTATAAACACTCAACTTCCTGTTTATTTACATCTATACTCTATGTTTCAATTTTGCATTGTACGTAAATAGGCTATACTGTGTCAACAAAGTGATATAGAAGCTCGGACAAATATGTGGATGAATATTTTATGGATATATTATGAATTCATACTGGATTGATAAAATATTATCTTTAAAGTTTTCTATTACCTTTGTCGTAACTATCCTCACACACAGTTCATGTTGCAGGACTTAACAGATTAGTACAACAGTGACAGATCCAGTAGCCTGGTTCTCAGGACCCTTATTTTCAATTTGCAGGACTTGACGGGTCAGAATAGAAATGACAGCTCCTGTGGCCTGTACCCTCATCCACTGGTACTACTGATTCTTGCTCCATGTCCATATGTGTTGCAATTAACCTTATTTTCAATTTGCAGGACTTGACGGGTCAGAATAGAAATGACAGCTCCTGTGGCCTGTACCCTCATCCACTGGTACTACTGATTCTTGCTCCATGTCCATATGTGTTGCAATTAACCTTATTTTCAATTTGCAGGACTTGACGGGTCAGAATAGAAATGACAGCTCCTGTGGCCTGTACCCTCATCCACTGGTTCTACTGATTCTTGCTCCATGTCCCATATGTGTTGCAATTAACCTTATTTTCAATTTGCAGGACTTGACGGGTCAGAATAGAAATGACAGCTCCTGTGGCCTGTACCCTCATCCACTGGTTCTACTGATTCTTGCTCCATGTCCATATGTGTTGCAATTAACCTTATTTTCAATTTGCAGGACTTGACGGGTCAGAATAGAAATGACAGCTCCTGTGGCCTGTACCCTCATCCACTGGTTCTACTGATTCTTGCTCCATGTCCATATGTGTTGCAATTAACCTTATTTTCAATTTGCAGGACTTGACGGGTCAGAATAGAAATGACAGCTCCTGTGGCCTGTACCCTCATCCACTGGTTCTACTGATTCTTGCTCCATGTCCATATGTGTTGCAATTAACCTTATTTTCAATTTGCAGGACTTGACGGGTCAGAATAGAAATGACAGCTCCTGTGGCCTGTACCCTCATCCACTGGTTCTACTGATTCTTGCTCCATGTCCATATGTGTTGCAATTAACCTTATTTTCAATTTGCAGGACTTGACGGGTCAGAATAGAAATGACAGCTCCTGTGGCCTGTACCCTCATCCACTGGTTCTACTGATTCTTGCTCCATGTCCATATGTGTTGCAATTAACCTTATTTTCAATTTGCAGGACTTGACGGGTCAGAATAGAAATGACAGCTCCTGTGGCCTGTACCCTCATCCACTGGTTCTACTGATTCTTGCTCCATGTCCATATGTGTTGCAATTAACCTTATTTTCAATTTGCAGGACTTGACGGGTCAGAATAGAAATGACAGCTCCTGTGGCCTGTACCCTCATCCACTGGTTCTACTGATTCTTGCTCCATGTCCATATGTGTTGCAATTAACCTTATTTTCAATTTGCAGGACTTGACGGGTCAGAATAGAAATGACAGCTCCTGTGGCCTGTACCCTCATCCACTGGTTCTACTGATTCTTGCTCCATGTCCATATGTGTTGCAATTAACCTTATTTTCAATTTGCAGGACTTGACGGGTCAGAATAGAAATGACAGCTCCTGTGGCCTGTACCCTCATCCACTGGTTCTACTGATTCTTGCTCCATGTCCATATGTGTTGCAATTAACCTTATTTTCAATTTGCAGGACTTGACGGGTCAGAATAGAAATGACAGCTCCTGTGGCCTGTACCCTCATCCACTGGTTCTACTGATTCTTGCTCCATGTCCATATGTGTTGCAATTAACCTTATTTTCAATTTGGACTTGACGGGTCAGAATAGAAATGACTTCCACTGGTTCTACTGATTCTTGCTCCATGTTATGTTGCAATTAACCTTTTTCAATTTGCAGGACTTGACGGGTCAGAATAGAAATGACAGCTCCTGTGGCCTGTACCCTCATCCACTGGTTCTACTGATTCTTGCTCCATGTCCATATGTGTTGCAATTAACCTTATTTTCAATTTGCAGGACTTGACGGGTCAGAATAGAAATGACAGCTGCTGTGGCCTGTACCCTCATCCACTGGTACTACTGATTCTTGCTCCATGCCCATATGTGTTTGCAATTAACCTTATTTTCAATTTGTAGGACTTGACGGGTCAGAATAGAAATGACAGCTCCTGTGGCCTGTACCCTCATCCACTGGTACTACTGATTCTTGCTCCATGTCCATATGTGTTGCAATTAACCTTATTTTCAATTTGCAGGACTTGACGGGTCAGAATAGAAATGTCAGCTCCTGTGGCCTGTACCCTCATCCACTGGTACTATTGATTCTTGCTCCATGTCCATATGTGTTGCAATTAACCTTATTTTCAATTTGCAGGACTTGACGGGTCAGAACAGCAATGACAGCTCCAGTGGCCTGTATCCTCATCCACTGGTACTACTGATTCTTGCTCCATGTCCATATGTGTTGCAATTAACCTTATTTTCAATTTGCAGGACTTGACGGGTCAGAACAGCAATGACAGCTCCAGTGGCCTGTACCCTCATCCACTGGTACTACTGATTCTTGCTCCATGTCCGTATGTGTTGCAATTAACCTTATTTTCAATTTGCAGGACTTGACGGGTCAGAACAGCAATGACAGCTCCAGTGGCCCGGCACCCGGGACTCCAAACTCCCAGGGCATGAGGCCAACACCCTCGCCCACTGGTTCTACTGGCTCTCGCTCCATGTCCCCAGCTGTTGGCAGTAAGTCTTGCCAAGTGTTTCATAATAATAATACTTGCCACCTTTTTCATGTATTAGTCCTAACATATTCTGAAATGTTCAAAGATTATTTAATTAATTAATGTGGGAAGTGTTTTATAAAAGAGAAACTATAAAACTTGTATAAAGAACCACACAAAAATGCAATTTAAAATTCTATAAAAATGTCTAGGGCTCATTGCTCAACTTATAGATTTTCATCTCAAGGCACTTGAAGAAATGAAGAACACATACATATTTTATTTTTCTGTCACTGAGTGTAACTTAATGTCATCCATAATGACCTTGAAGATTGCAGAAATGCATACTGGTTCATGCATGGCCTAAGTCAAATTTGTGGTTTACAAGGAACTTAACATTGCATTTACCAATTATTGGCCGATTTAAGGTTTGTGGGATATGCTAAACAATGGGTCAAAGCTATAAAAAATGTTTTACTTTTATTTGAATTTGAAAAAATCATATAAATGTCAGCTGTAAAACTGAAATTCTGGCATTCAATTTTCATAATACTGATATTGATGATTTCAAGAATTTTCTGAAATACTACCAAATGTTAGTGACTTAGAGCAGTTTTTGACATTATGTTCTGCAATATATTTTGTTTTAATTAGCAGATAGTTGCAACGACTAGATTGGCTTCTGTTCTTGATATATTTACATTGAGAAATTTACCTGTTGTACCAAGTTTATTGTTCTGAAAGTAATTAATTGATAACATAACACTAAATAACTCGCTCAGTTTCATTTTTATTTTGTAAAATTCAGGAGTTCAGTTGTCAACTGTTAACTTTTTATGTTGTTTTTGGAAAATAAGAAAACATATTTTTGGGAGGTTTATTACATGTTAATGGATTCCTTTCACAAAACCATAAACATGATAATTCTTTATACATAACTAATTTAGTAAAACCGTTAAAAGTATCCTTTTTTAATATATATATATATATATATATATATATATATATATATATATATATATATATATATATATATATATTCTACAAATACTAAATACAAAAAATATAGCAGTAAAATTGCATAAAAAAATGAAGTACTAGAAAGGCAAATGATGCACCTCCCATTTGCTGGTTCTCCTTGCACAGTTGTAGCATGCAGTCAATACTTTCATTTTTTTATATGGTAATGTTAACCTATTTGCTGTGGCAAGAAACATTATAAATATTAACAGATGCAGAAAACTTTTGAAGCACTTTGTTTAGGGTAGTACACAACTCTTTCTAGGCATTCATCGTGTGTGTGTGTGTGTGTGTGTGTGTGTGTGTGTGTGCGTGCGTGCGTGCGCGCGTGTGTGTGTGTAGAAATTGTTAAAAAGGATTTTAAATAATGGTTTCTGTGTAGCCTGGGTGGTTTCTCCTATATAATTTTTAGAAATAAAATTCTTCCAATGAGGTTGTTATCCATATTTGAAGGATTTGAAAATATTTAGTTCAGTAAGTTAAACATCTATAGACAGACAAAATTAAATTTCAGTATTTTGATAATACATGTTAATCAGCCTATGTTCAGAAAATATAGTATGCAGGTCCTTCATTTGGGTAATGCATCAAAACTAGAAATAAACCCAAATACATTCTCCAGAATGGGTGACCTGCAACAACACGCAAGCTGTCTGCACTGTGCGACTGAAGCGAACTCTCCAAGGTCCAAACACTCATGATAGAGGAAGAAGGAAGTGCTGAAATCTAATGCGACTACTTGTGGTTGTTATAGACATGTTCCTCGTGCAATACGCAATATTACTGCAAACAATGGAATAAAACAGGAACATTATAATGATGCGTGATATTTTGTCAGTAGCACACTTTTTCACCAAGTAGCATAGCGCTACTTTCTAGCTAGTACATAGCGCTAAAAGGGCTTTATCTAGAAACAGGTTAGATCTCCACAGTGGTTAATGGTTTGAAAATTATTATTTAATTCAAAATATACTTAAAATTACAATGGATTAAAATTCGGAGACTCAGGGTGGGTAGGAATGATTGTCTCTAATGAGACGTATTGCATGAAACTAGGCTAATGTAATATAACTTTTTTGTATGCGTATATTAATATATAATTAATGAATTAGGCGTGGGAAGTTCCGAACTTTACTATATAGCAAGTAGAGCCGGTAATTAATGGTGATGCTTGTTTGTTGTTACAGGTCAACAGAACATTCCCATGCCACCTCGGCCATCGTCCAGTCAGTCTGATGGTGGGTCCACTCCAGGGACCGGTGCTTCTCGCATCAGTCACTCTCCTGTCTCCAACCAGGGTCAGTACAGTCGCTAATATTATATTTACAATACATGTGAAAAGTAACATGTTTACTTTTAAAATAAATGATATTACAAACTTGGATTATGTATATTAAACATTTATGTAACATTAATTTTAAATTAGATTTTTCCTTGTTATTGTATCTTTTAGTTATTTTAACCCTTTAACTGGTCTGCCCGAAATATATATCATGCAGCTCTAGTTTTGTAAACAACCGCCACGCCCGTGATAAGCCGTTCAACTGTAGTTTTGTGAGCAACCACTTAGCCTGAATATATCCGTTTTTATATTATCAGTTGTTTTATTTTGTTGTATCAGCTGTTATATTGTGTTATTTGGTGTTCCATTATTTTAGAAATGTCTAGAAGATAATGTCCAGTTGGTGGTGCAATCTTGTGAACCTTACACAAACTACTTGGACGCCACATGCTTTGTAATGTACACGAGTTTGGGAATGGTTACGTTGATATTTTACAGGGTGTATTCTGATATATGTTAGTAGATAGTGGTAATATGTTATAATTATTTGGCAAATTGACATTATTTGAAATATTTTTAAACATCGTTTACTCAACTTATTACACTTTAAATAACGCGTTATGTCGATAACTCCTAAGAATAGAAAAAAATACTCTGCCGTGGGGGTCTTAGTATGTAACTAAGCCCGGCACTCAGGTGTTGCTGTGTATCCAGGAACAAGACAGATGTTATTGGTATTCTAAGGTGCAAGGAATTATTTCTGGAGAGGGTTATATTGTATTGTGTGATTGGGGATTGGGAGGGTGTTGTAAAGGGTTTTCTGAAAACGTAAACTAAAGTTAGCCAACACATTGAGTCACAATCTCACATCACAGAACTTAGTTTTATGTGGGTTATTTGGTCTAATTTTATTTTTAAAGAATTACATTTTGGTTAGTGATCACTGTTCTGATTTAAAATGGGAACATTTGTCCCAAAGCGAATGTCTGGCAATAAACTTCACTGGTATGCTTGAGATGTAATTTGGTTTGTGATTGAGTTTATACAAAGTGAAGCCAATGAAAACAAGGTAATACATTAAGAAAATATTGGAAAAAGCAGCAGTATAAATAAAATCTGTAATATCTTATAAAATCAAGTAATAATTTGATGGCTCTTTGAATCAAGAATATAATCTCGAAATATTTTTTTTGTGCGTAACGTGATCTGTGAATGAAGATCAAGCTATTCATTGTTCGCAAGCTCCATCTGATGCCAATTAGTCCAAAGTTATATCCACTAGTGTAGTGGAAGAAGTTGATCAACTCTTTTCCTTGAGTGAAAATGGCATTTTGAAAAGGTTTGTAGATGATTTCAAAAGCCTTAAATGTACAGTGTTCACCCTATAAACAGACTTAAAATTTGGTTGGTAAATATTATCATCTGTCTAGTGGTTTGATAAGAGATGCAACTCGATTTTTCAAGTACAGTAGAATGTTAGTTGAATTTATACTAGAACTGTGAAAGACACCTTTTGGAGAAGAAAATAGTGGATTTTTGACAAGTAAAGCCGAGTAAGGGATGTTTGGCTCCAACATGATGCACAACAATGACAGTTGTAGTCGGAGCACAGTATGGAGTTGGCAGCAGATCAGTGGCATTGTGTGGTACTAACCTGCCGCTCACATCTGTTGTGGCCAGTGTCGAGCGTTCTCTATATAAGTACATTACAAATATTATAAGTTGCCACTATAACAATAAGTGCCCACCGCTTACTGTATGTATGCTAATTTATTTTAATCGGCAAAATTAATGAAAACAAACAGAAAGGGATAGGAAGGACACTGGTTACCTCTATACTGACCCTGTCTCCCACATCTGTGACTTAAGCTCTAGTATCAGAACAGTGCTCCTGACTAATACAATATATATATATATTTCAGAAGCTCCATTTGGCTGTGCCCCTGGACCGGGGGCTCCTCGCATCAACCAGTCTCCTGTTTCAAACCAGGGTAAATTTTAATAGTTATTTTTTTAGTACTGTACATTGATTTATTTAATACTAGATGTAACCTAGTGAGTATGCATGCACATGTTTGTATTAATAATTACAGTAGAAATAAAACACAAAAGTCTAACATATATTTTTTCTATGCTCATTTTGTTATGGTTTAAAAAGGCAATACAAGTTCAGTATAATCACACCTTACATTAAATGGTTTCTAATGTAAACAACTTTCATCTGATAATTTATGTTTCCCCTATAATTTAAATTCATTACTATATAAATCTACAGAAATTCAAATGTTTCTAATTATGTTTATTCAAATGTTTCTAATTATGTTTATTCAAATACATATCTAAATATATTTAATATAACACTTCTATTTAATATATATGTACATTATATTATATCTTAGATTATCTAGGGGATCTTGGTTGTAGCTATGTGTAGCTTCATTTACTTAAATGTAAATGTTAGAATATTGGAAATTCAAGATTAGACATGTATTTGTATTTACATACATAGTGTGTATTACAAACACATATTGCTTTTTCATACTTTTTTGTCTTATTTCTGTTTTCCATCTCTGAATATTTGAGTTGTGATACGTATTTAGCTGTTTCCATCTCAGACCGAGACGCTCAGCCTGCTCATGATAGAGTGATTCGTGTACCCACTTGATGGATTAGCGAGGTCATATCTCAATACTTATCAAGTTGAGAAGCAATATACTCATTTCTTGCTTCTGGTCAAAGACAAGTTCCTCTAATGTTGTTTTAGTTTATGACTGGTTATATTCATCAGTAATTTATTGTTAATGTTGATTCAAAATTGTTCGAACTCTATGGACTGAAAACAATAAATGAAAAGACACCAAACCATATCATTCGCTCAGGCCCTCCCTTCCAGTGCTCTGATGGTCAGTCTCTCGACCCCTATTCATCAAGCAGTGAAGCTCTACTTGTGTGAACCCTCAACTCTGATAATTGTCCATGATTGTAACAAGGCAAAAAATCCCACATAGCCCCTAGACTATTCTGTTTCTTTGCTTAACCCATTGCGGATCGTATTGTTTTGGCGCGCGGGCACCAGCGGGCGCGAATTAATTCACGGGCAGCGGCCGCACAAACAGCAATGGTGCGCCACATCGTTTCGCTCACTATTGTATACTAGATAATTCAGCTGCGAAGGTATTCGTTCAGATGGAACATGGGCCTGCTGGTGTATCCGTGATGTAGGAACGATAACACGCGAGCAAGGTTACGGCGTGGCACGGATGATGTCTGAATCATAGTCTAAATAAAGCGGCTCGGGCGAATCGATTGCAACATCCGGGCCATTGTCTAGACTAAACCCACCAACATGAACGTCTGCGTCGTTTAGTTGTGTCACTATCCTCAAAAGTATTATAATAACAACTGAGGAAAACACCCAATCAGAAGCGCTAAAAAGCAGAGAGTAAACTCATATGAATGATCTTTCAACTTCGACATACAACTGCGATCTGTAGGATATTTATAAAACTTTTGAAAACTCTAAACGTAGACCGTTGTTAAACACTCTTAGTAGGCAAGTGAAGACGATCGCCCGATCTATCAGACATTAACAGAACTATTTGGAGGGAAATTTAAAAGCAGACCGCTTTTGCGACCTGAGCTCGTCACCGTTAGGCCCGGCCGCTGCGTGACGAGCCCAGCTCGTCAGTGATCCGCAATGGGTTAACTCACTTCTCAGGACATAGCCCTCTCCCACTTCTGATGGCCCTCTCCCATCACCAGTCATGTTTAATAGCGTAAGCCCCTACAGGACTTAAACACCTCAGGTAATGACACTATCAGGATTGAAACTACCAATATCAGGCTCAAGTGTGAATGTTTCATTTTTAAGAAGCTTGCACGTAATCTCCTTAAAAGATTAGAAAGTCTTGTTGATCTTAAACTCTTCTTCCAAGTGCACCATTGATCCGCTTCCTGAGCATGTTTTAAGTCTATGATGTTTTCCTTTGTATTTTTTGAGAATGTTTGGAGGAGGGTGTCCCCACTATTCTTGATGCTATGACAAGGGACTGATGCTTTCACATCCTGTGTACTCAGAGCTAGAAAAGTCATATCTGAAGGTTACTCTGCTAAACTCACTGTTATCGGGCAAAACTACTTGGATTTCCACTACAAGGACTAGGCTTACTTCCTATGCCCTATAACAGAGAAGCCTCTGCTCCTCGGTAGTCCTTATCTCTTAACTTCTGGGTTTGAGGAGGGATTCTGCTCCCTTTTCATAGTTTTCTGGATTAGATGTGAAAGAGAAATTCCTTTCACTCATAGTCTGAAAGTAATCTCATGTTGTTGAAATATATGTATGAAGGTGCTCCGACTTGTAGCTCTTTCAGATTCTCCTACACGTTGGTGACTTGTTTTTCTGTAGAACTCTGTTTGGTCACAATATATTAGGAAAATATAAAGCCTAAAAGTTCCTGTGTTTTTATGCTAAAGATGTTTTAATTCATCAGAATATATAGTCTATTAATTAAGATACACTAGTATTGGAAATACTTTTAATAATTCAAATGTTTTCATTAACTCTAATCAGTTTTTACAGGAGGTGAAAATTAAAGTATGTACAAGAAATATAATCTGTGGTAGAATTCCTTGACATTTGATATTTAGTTGACGTTGCAGGAGGGTACCCTGGACCATTGCAGCATATGCATGGCTACAAGATGGGAGGGCCCAGCATGGGGGGCCAGCCCATGCCCTCACATCCTCCATCCCCCTACTCTTCCCAACAACACTACCCTCAGCAAGGTAACTCACTTATTGCTTATTAGTGTTCAGTTTAATGCCATTGTAATTAGTTATGTGATTTACTTTTGATAAAATTATAAATGAAGTAATTTACTCCTTATCTTCAGTTGTAGTCACAATTAATGCCATAACATTTGTAATGTAAAATTTCATTTGTCATGAAAAATCTGCTGTTTTGTAAATCTTAGACATAGATTTCAAAGCTTTTCAAATGTTGCAGCCTTCTTCTGTGCTGCCCCAAATTGATTATAGTACTTTTGGTCGTACAAAATTTTAAATTTTAATTTTTTACATTTTAATAAGAAAAGTTGGAATGATTAGAGTAACCTGTTTTTCTCCCTTTCCCAATTATTCTTCCTCGATTATTGTTGCATCATTACAATATTTTCTACTTTGCTACCTTTCTTGTAAATTAGGGAAGAAAATTATTTAAAATTCATTAAGTAACTCGGGTGGTACCTGGTATCAGCAGTTACTTTTTACTGGCCAAAGAATTTCATTTGGGAAAGTTAAATAGTCAGTGATTGTGTTTATTATTCAGTATATTTACTCATCAGTTTGTAATTGTAATGAACCTAGTTGGTGCAGGTAACTATGGTCCACGGCCACAGGGACAGCTAGGGTACGGACCTAACCAGAGTTACAGCCAGCCTCCTCAGACCAATAGCAACATACCACCTGGCTCGCAGTACCCCACCAGACCCATGCCCAACCACGCACCTCCTCACTCACAGTTTCCAGGTTACCAGGTTAGTCTCACCTTACCGTGAAACTTGAGCTACATTGCGTAACACAGAATACATTCTGCCTATAAGGTATGTATGAAAACCTAGTATTCAACAAAGGCCTGTTGTGCAAATCTGTTTAGCAGGAGATTATCAACTCGTCACAACTCTTTACATTGCAGTTTGTGTGCCAGGAGTGACTAACGCAATACACCTACATTTCATGTTTATTCTTCAATCACAAAATTTATCGATTTGTCTTCCTTAAGGCATATTAGATTTTAAGCTTGTTTAATGGCCAACAAAGTTGTATTAGTCGAGTGCACATTAGAAGTTTGTTCATTTCAATCAAGTGTAACAAAAAGTACTGGATTGATGGATGATGGAAACATGTAAAAAAATTATTTTTTCTAGGTATTAAAGTAAGTTTCATGGTTATTAGTCAAGTGTGGATTTTTAGGATTTTTTTCAAAGCATAGCAATAAAAGTATGAAAAATATCACATATGATTTTATTTGAATTACATCTTCATGTTAATATGTTTCAGTTATTCCAAATACATCTTTATTCTAGTTTAAATTAAATAATATTAAAATTTACACACAATGTTTTAACCCTAGAACTGGCGGTCATTTCATCCTGTAGTGTCGGGCTGTTTTGGAGCTTCGTGCAAGGTTTTTTTTAAAAAAAATTATTAAAAATATAAAATAAAAGCAATATAAATAAAAGTATATATTTTTGTGTTCAGGATTAAACGTATAATTATACTATATTGTAAAATTAACCATACAAAATTTTTTAATAAACACTTTTTTTAATCAAATATAAAATTTAAGAAAAATATTTCTTAAATTTGGGGGGACCATACCTAGCAAATGAAGTTATAGTGAGATATATTTAAAAGTGAGATAGCCATTCTGTGTCAAATTTTATCTAGTTTCAGAAAAACATAAACATTATACACATTTATGAAAGCATCATAAAGCTATAGAACAAAAAAAGCAGCGATGCGCATAAATTCTGAAAATCAGGTGTACACGTAAGACTTTGGTAAAACAAGTTTTGCTAATACATTTATCTATGAATACATGTTATATTGCATATTTTCTTACTTAGAATAAAATAGAATATACAGTACTAATGAAATAATTACCATAAATTGTTTTTTGAAAAGTAAAAAAAAGTTGCATTTTGCCATTATTCAAAAATTTTGCAAAAAATTTTCATTCAGCAAAATATAAAATCGTTTCTAAAGCTTGTACTATATCAAAATTTATAAATTTATGGTTTATAAGTAATAGGAAATATTATGTAGTTATAAAACTATAAATATAACTAAATATATGGAAAAATTATAGAATAACCCAAACAGTTAATATATATAACCAAAGAAATTACAGGAAATATATATTTTATTGTGAAAAATATCTATTTACAAAAAAATAAATAGTTACTTCAGAGCTAAAAGAGTGCTATAAATAACGTTTAGTAAGTGAAAACAATAACAAACTATGTGAAATGAATTTTAGCCAAGTCATTTTGCCATAGCCTACACAAAGCCGGTAATTTCTCAAACATATTTCAGTAAATAGAAATTGATTTATTCTAAAATATATATGTTTACACTACTACGACATCAAACAACACACTACACATTAAATACGACACTAAAACACGCGTAAAACTATTAAAACTTACAAATATCCACAGCTCGGCACGAAAGTGATACAGAACGGCAGCGGCAATATGGCAGTCACAACAAACTGTGTCGTTTTCTTTTACGTTCAAAATGACAAGCTTGCTACGTCATAACCATAATACAAAGAGGAATAAAACTCATCTGTTCCCTAGCATTTTTCTTCCCGAATCCAATGGTGCATGAATTATATCGATACGTTACCGGAGTATATTGTAAAAAGTAATTATACGAGGGAATGTTTGACCGATAAAATTTTGACGTTTAACACCACAGAAGCGGCATTGACCGACAAAATTTTGTCGATTAACAGTTCTAGGGTTAATCTTTGATCGTGTATTTTAAAATTTAAAATTAAACATTCAATGTTCAATGGCGTACATTTAGAATAGAAGGAAGATGATATAATTTAAAATAATTGATGAATTGTAATTTTGTTGTGTTATATAGGTACCTGTATTGAACTTGTAACCAGTCTAGAAATACTTCTTTTGTTTAATATGAGTAAATTTGAATGAAAAGGGATACATTTTTTATTTTTCTTTATATTTAAAATATAGATAATCTAACAAAATTGTTCCTACTGGAAATGTCTATCTATAGTTTTAGCATATTAAATAAACTGTTTAAATGTCTTTTTTATATGATGGGGACCAGAAAAAGATATCACAGGTGGAGTTCATAAAAAAAAAACAATTAATTTTAGCATTATAATATGGCCTTGAACTTTCTGATACTGCTTATAAATTAGGAAATTAAATCTTTATTGAGAGTGTAGTGGTAGTTTTATTATACCATTAAAAATAATATTAATAATTCTACGAAATTGAGGGTGTTAATTAGTATATTTTGTAGGGTTGGGGTCCAGGATCACCAGGAAACATGATGGGTGGGCCGAACACCAACCATCTGGGTGGCAGCAGTGGTGCCAGTGGCAAAGGTGGCCCAGTGACCACCACACCCTCGGCTACTCCACCCTCGGCCACACAGCCCCCTCAATCCAACTCCTCACCTGGGCCTCGGTCCCATACACCTCCTCACCAAGCTTACCTCAAACAACAGCTACAGGTCAGTGTCTAATGTACTGTATAAATCATAATCAAATTTTGTGTATTTCTTCTTATACAAAAACTTAATAGAAGTCTTATTTTCCCATCCAATGTTTTGCAGTCTTGGTGATTGCAATAAATTAAATTGGCTTTTATTCTTTTATCTTGTCCTTTTTTTTGATAGAACAATAAAATGTATTCCCTTAACTGCTATACACGTATTCACACAGCCCCTAAACATACTGAACGTCACGGCAGGGAGGTGCTAATTCAGCACATGGACACGGACCAGGTAGTGCATTATCATCTCCCCTCCCCCCCCCCCCCCGTCTAACTCCAAGGAGATGCTAATTCAGCACATGGACACGGACCAGGTAGTGCATTAGCATCTCCCCTCCCCCCACACCTGACTCCAAGGAGATGCTAATTCAGCACATGGATACGGGCCAGGTAGTGCATTAGCATCTCCCCTCCCCCCCCACGTCTAACTCCAAGGAGATGCTTATTCAGCGCATGGACCTGGCCCAGTCACTGAATTAGTACCCCCTATCATTCAACCACCAACACAAGTATATTTGTCTTTTACAGATGTAATTTAATCGTAAATATAATAGTTATCTGGATTTTTGTGATGCTGTCGCTCATAAGCTACTATCTACGATTGTGTTGAAATTTTCGATAAACGATTAAATAATATAATCCTCAAATATGCTTACTTTCTCTTCAAAATTACCATAGGCTTAATATTAAATAATAAGTACTCCGACTAACAATATATCATTTTTATTAAAAAATACACGCACCAATAGGGGGGAAATTATGCAATGTAGATCCATAATAATCCGTATATAAATGTGTTTGTGACCTTAGCAATAATGTTTTTGAAAATATGGTAATATATATATATTGCTACGTGTTTAAACATGGTTTGAACAGCATTTATATTTTTTATTAATTATAGTTGAACTAACTGATATGGATCAACTGAAGGCAATCAACTTCACGAGCATTGTACCAACTCATTTACAAATGAAAAACGCAATGTAGATAACAGATATTAATTCTTGTAAACATAAAATAATATTGTAATTGTTTGTCTAGTGTGTTTGAACTATACTATTTAAACTGGTCCGTCCTTAAAAATCATTGGTCCTTAGCCGTCGGAAAATTACAATTTCACAGTACATAATTTTCCCGAGTTTGATTGGGCTTCGCAAAATTGAAAACCAATAAATAATTTTTTAAATAGGTTAATATGTTGATCATGTATATTTATTACACATGCCTGATTTAAGCAATATCAGTCCTCTGCGTTGTTTGTACCATGGTTTCAAATTAATTTTACTTTAAATTGAAGTTGTATTTTAATGCCTAGAGCCTATTTTTTAACATAAGTTTATTTGATACATAGTATTTTGCAATAGGTAATTGATTGTTAGTTTTTTAAATATTTAAGTCAAATCATAGCAATGTAAGAAATATGCGCTTTAACAAATCACTATATGGTTAGTCGTTTTATTCAGTGGGGGTGCTTATTCTTCCCATCAACTAGATATAGGTGCTGATTCAACATCAGTTAATAACATTTCTACCTCAATAAGTAAACAAATTAGCTGTGGCAGATACTAAAGTATTCAAAAACTTCACGGATAAAGGTTGTTTACAATTTATAATTTTTTCAGCACAAAGTGGCATTCGGCAGTGCGGGTAGTGGCATGCCCCCTAGTCCTGGCAGTTACCCAAACAATGCCACACCGCTGGGTATGGGACCGCCACACCATCATCCTATGGGGCCTCCGTCCATGGGCCCTCCCAACAGCCATGTGGGCCAGCCTCCGCCATCATCCACCCCTAACTCTCACCTCTCTCTGGACACTCCCACCACGACACCTAGTGACCTGCATGACAATGGCATTACAACTACAGCCACAGGTAACTAAGCAAAGCTAATACTGTTGACAGGGTGTCTAGCATCCTTGAAAAACCAGGAATCCAGTAATATACAGCAAAATGAAAGTGGTCAGGGTTATACAGGAAAATGAAGAAATTTTCATTGTGATCCGAAAAATTTAACCTGTTGTTAATACTAGTAAATACGTTGAAGCGGAATCTCAAATCCAATGAATATTCAACAAAGATTTTGATTTGAGAATCGATCACTAGGATTTAACAATAAGATTATTTGGGGACTCGCTAAACCATTAATTAGCTAATTGGCAATACACAAATTACATATCGTTAAAGTGGTTTTTATTTGCTCTACTTTGTGTTTTTAAAAAACTAAAAAGATTACCAATTAACAAATTATCCTAATTTAGTAAATAATATTTAGCTTCCAGTTCAGTATTTATAACATACATTGCCACAAGTCCGCTGCGTATGTTCGTGCCTGGCAGGCTGATTAGCAGTACGCAAATTAATGATTGCTAAAACAAACTTTTTTGGCACTTTGTTCAAACATATATAAAGGATGTGAATTAAACCCTGATACGCATGGATATATTTCAAACGGATTGAGATATTGATGTACTATTATCCTATTCTCTATTCTTGATGTCCTATTCTCTGATAGAGTAATTTCTTGACACTTAATATCTAGTTTTTTTTTTAAATAGTTTTATAATATGTATTTAAAGGTATTGTATCTTTTTAAAATTTTAGCTCAAACTGGAAATCTGGATGAATTCTATTGCACAGTTTTTTATTTGTTATATTAGGAAATAAACATATTTTTTATTAGATTGAATCTTTTACTTAATTTATGTGTACATTTTAAATTCAGATAAATTGAAACTATGGAAAAGAAAATTAGTGTGTGCACTCATTATGCAAACTTGTTTGTTAGTAGACTGATAACAAATTGTAATTTATAACAGTAGACTCATTTTATTATAGCTGATTTCTGATAATGAAAATTATTGCTGATTTGACACAGGACTCTTCTGATAGTAGTTTGAAGAATATAAAGAATTTGTTGCTGAAAGGAAATTAATAGTATATATTTCTAATACAATTACAACTTAAATATGCGTTGCGAGCTGATTGGGTAGCAACAAAATATATAGCATATGTTAGTTTATATTGTAATCAATACCTAAATTTTAAAGAAATCACTTATGACATCTTTCATTTTTAAACATTATTTTATGATAACATATTTATTTTATGTTTACTATAGAGCAGCTATTGTGATAATTAGGTAGTACCGGTAGTTTATTATAATACTTAAAATTTTGATTTATAATATTCAAGTAGGATTTTTACAATATAATAGGTAATATTTTGTAAAAATATAATAAATGCATATGTTCTTGTTTTTAATAAACAAATTGGGTACTTTCATATTATCCGGAGGCTACTATTTTTGAAAGAGTTTTTCTTACCAGGGATGTAACAAACTACATTATTAAATAAACATTATGCAGAAAACAAGAACCTGTAATTTTCACAGTAAGTAGGAAAACTTTAAAAAAAATAGTGGCCTCTGGATAACATCAAAGTATTTGGGCAATTGAATAACAGTTAATCAGTTTTGTTTGGAAATAAAAATAGCTTTCCCTTAATGTGGCATCTGCCAGACACGTTGCATAAGTGTTTACGCCACATATAATACACAATTATTTGTTTTTGTGTACGTAACTTTTAAAAATATAAATCTTCTACAGTCTCTTTTAAATTTATATTAGTATTGGTTTCTTGGGTTTTATTGTAATTTGCTTCCTCCTTTTTATTCTTAATAATTCTCGGTCAAGTCTGTGGTGAGACAGTTGATGGCTGTATTTATTGTATTGTAAATACATATTGATTATATAAATTCATTTATAATATATTTTTGTTTTTAGTTCATTAATACACAAACAGAATGATATTCTTTGTTTTTATGATAAAAGGATTGTGAAGGTACAAGGATTTATCTGGACATTTGCCATCATACAAGAAATACAACACCAATACAAGAAATAGTAACATTATGGTTCGAGATCTGCAATCTGATCTCTTCTGCAGCTGGATAAATAAACAAATATTACCAGGGTGTTTTGACATACATAGGTTAGCAATCACAACAACAATATTGTGTGTTAACTCCATCCACAATATTTCTAAAATATGTACTTAATTCAAACAAAACGTTTAATTATTACAACGGAGCTAAAGAATACAGGTCACACAGCGGGTTGCACTGATCGGCCAAGCATTAAAAAATGAATAGATGCTAGTAATAAATGGAAATCGCTATAACAGACACATGTTAAAGTTTTTTTTACACAGTTTTGCATGCTAGATGAAATAATATAAAATGAGACGTAAAGCTAGATTTTTGTTGAGTTGTTTTCATGTTAACCTTGGAGTTAGCAGTTGAAGTGTATCACAAATACCAGGCTATTTTTAGGCATTTTGCAAGGTATTTTAAACGTGATATCAGTTTTCACAAAATTCTGTATATTGATGTGGTTTATAAATCATGTCATGTTATAAAAAATTTTTAACCCTAGCCAATATTTTTGTGATTTATAGTCTGTTTCTTTACTAAAAATGGGGAGAATACACCTAGCAAAGAATGGTTAAGTAAGTAAATAATATTAAACATTTAAGATAGCCAAAACCTTCTAAATTTCATCTTTTTTTTCAGAAAATATGTAGTGTTATATTATCTTATAGAAGATAAATTGTTTATTAGCGATTTTTTTTATACATACATGTGTATATATATATATAAATAATAACAAGATGATATGTAATATTTAAAACGTTTCTTTTATACAAAAACCGAATTTGTATAATTGATTTTGATACATTTTACTTGTAGTTGCAACTAAATAGTGAACATTTTTTAGCTTTTTTTAGAAATTTTAACCTAAACATTTTATACCATAGCCATAAAAATTAAACCTCATATTAAGGCAGCTGTACATTTTCAAAGAAACCCTTGAAAAATTTCCTTGGTACAGTATTAATTAAACAATATTTTTACCTCCGGTGATCAAAGAGTTAATAAGTGAAAACCAATTTAAAAAGATTAAGCATAGTTTCGAGAGGTTATGTGCTGTGATTGTGGCAGGTACAGTGATGTCCAGTAGTCAAGGTGGAGTCACCCAGCTGGTCACCACTGGGCCTGACGGGGCTCCCATAGATGAAGCCTCTCAACAGTCTACACTCTCCAATGCTTCTGCAGGTTAGTTGTATGTTAAGCAGTGACATGAAACATAATTGAGGCCTTTGTTTTTGTTCCAACCAATACAACCAATTGTCTTCTGAAAGCCCAAAATGTCTGCCTTCACTAAGCCAGATACAATGTAAGAAAGGATACAATATGTTCCTAACTTCATCTGGAAAAATAAAGAAGAAATTGTGTGTACGTTATGATTGGTCATTTTATGCTTTCCATGAGCTTTGTTATTAATGAAACTGATTCTCGAATCTGCAGAGATATCCCCTTCACTCATAATTGGACAAAGTTCAGTTCATGTTCCACTACTTCAGTCTGGTAATATGGTAGGTAGCATTTGGAGTTTTAATAAGCCTTACTTTACTGAACAATGTGTCTGGCTTTGGTAATGATCGAACAATATTGGTAAAGAACAGAAGTGGCCAAGCTTAGGAACGTTCTTTGTTGTAGACGCCTTCTTGTTGTCTGGATAGTAGTAGTAGTAATAGACATTTTATTTAGTTAACAAAGTAAAGAAATATTGTTATTTTATAAACAGTATTTATTTAATCTATAACAAGGATCCGAGTAAACCCCTCAATTCACTTAGCGCTAAAAAGAACCCTGCTTTCGGAGTGACAAGATTTTCAGGAACCTTTTGTGAATATCCCATGAAAAGTGATAATGGGCTCTTTATATCAGTCATGTTACCTTGAAAGAATGAAAGGCCAGTTCTATTCCAACCTCTCCAATCAAAGCGGACAGGGAATGAACTCTTTTATGTCCAGGCTAGCAACAGGCTTTAACTAAAGAAGCTCCATCCACTCCAACATCATCCTCCGCAGTAAAGTAGACTTATTGATCCACTCTTCCACCTCAATATCTCAACATTTGCAATAAGCGATATGCTGCTCCTGGACATCTATAGGATTGTCCTCCAGATACAAATGACAAATTGGTTTTTACTGTACTCAGCGTAGGTTCAACTTGAATGTATAAACCAATCAGAAGTGAACCCTCCTTATGAGAAAGACTTGAATCGTTTTTGGGACTGCATTGAAGGACTTAGTATATTCACTGTTTTCGTTCATACATGCACATCTATTCGGAGAGATTAGCTGATCAGTAGTACAAAAATTACCAACTGTTATAATTTTTTTGTCACACTTTGTTTCTAAATCTGAAGATAGATAACCTAACTTAGAAACTACCATTGTTTTAAATAATCCTTTGCATGTATTTAGTAGCTTATTTTCTGTATTTATGTTCATGTATCGGCGTGTGTCTGCTGCATCTATTTGCTGACCACAGTTAGTTTGCAGAACGCACACTAAATCACCAGAATTTTTTTTAAGTACTATGTGTGTTATACGTAGATAACCTAGTCAACAAATTATAGTAATTTTGTGTACGGTTTGTATTTTATTTATTTGTTTAAATGCAATACCGTCTATTCACAGACGACAGTTGATTGGTAGTACACAAATTCTGATTGTGAAATCGACCAGTGGGTAGACATAGACCAGTGGTTTCTTTTTGTTCTGATATTAATAAATAAATATAAGGATACAGTTATAAATACATAATAAATTTACTATATTAGATTTATTGTGAGTTTTATGGGTATTTGAATGAAAATATGAAGATCTGGCCTAAATTATCTTAAGATATTGATGCTAAACGTATTTATACTAGATTTGTTAAAATAAAGTAAGCCATAGAGGTCGCCTCGCGCAATATAATTATCGTGTCAAAGGGTTAATTATGATTTATAATATTTTACATAAGTACTGGTACTAGTGAAATGTCCATGGGTTTTGCCCAATAAGAACAATGTTTTACCTCTTCAGCCTATAGTTTTTTACAGAGTTTGCAAATTATTTTAAAGATACTACATTATCCTGACAGAGAGTCTTAATTGCTGCTAAATTTGCTAGTTATGTTCATAAAAGGAGAGCTCCAACCTTAACAACAATAAAGGGAAAATACCTAGGCATGAAAGACAAATTGACAGATATGCTCTATACATACCACACAAGTGATCTGCCTCACCCTATGTATGAGGTATGTTCTAAAAGTAATGGAAATTTTCATTGTTAAAAAAAATTATTTATTAATTTTGTTACCTTCAAAATAGTTCCCATTAGATAAAGCACTTGTGCCAGCTTATCTGCCAATCCTTGAAACACTTCTCAAGCTCAATCTTTTGGATAGATTTTAGCTCTTTCAGCGGTGTTTTCTTAATGTCGATATATGCTTGTAAAACGATGGCCCTTTAAGGCTCTCTTTATTTTTGAAAATTAAAAAAAAAATCACCTGTAGCCATGTCTGGAGGCATCGGTACAGTACTGTTTTTGGCAAAAAAACTCACAAGCAATGAAGTGTGAGGTAAAGTGCATTGCAATGGTGCAAAACCTATCACTTGTTTTGCTACAAAACCGTGTTTTTTTTATAGTTTCACACAAACTGCGTTGAGTTTAAAAGTAGTACTACTTATTGACTATGTTATTAAAATGAAAGAATACAGTGAGAATAAACCTTCATGTTCTGCACTTGTTGAGCCTTTTATGGTCTTGGCGATCCAGAATGCCTCCACTGGGATGATTGAGCCTTAGTTTCAATATCATATTCGTAAACAATGTTTTTTTGTCTGTTATAACAAGTTTTAGTAATTCTCCATTGTCGTTGACTTCGTTTAGTGACTCCTAAGCAACTTCCATTCACTGATATTTTTGTTTAAAATTCAACCATTTTAGAACAAATTTTGCTGCTATATTATGTTTCATACACAAAATTCATTAATAAAAATGTGATGGCATGAGCCAATTGTATGCCAATATCATCAGCAGCTTCTCTGATCGTAATACGGAATCATTTATAACAAACTTTTTCACTTTTTTATCGTTGTTGGTGTGCTGGGGTGTCTGGAGCATTCACTATCTTTAATATCTTCATGGCTATCTTTGAAATGTTTATACCATTTGTAAACTCTTGTTTTACTCATAGCAGACTCACTATAGGCATTTGTTAACATTCCCTATGCTTTATTACATCCTGTTTCATTTTTCACACAAAATTTGATACAAATTCTTTAATCCATTTTTTTTTTACAAACAAAAATTGATTTCAGAAACACATCTAATCTTAGCAGTTGCCACTGAAAAAGTAAACAATGAATACAGCTGGGAAGTTTATTATACTTCAGGAGCATGTGTACCAACATATTTTTTTTAATTGACAATCGGATTCTCCAAACCCACGAAATTTAACAATTCCTTACTTTTTGAACACACCTCAAATACACTTAGTGTGTTTAGGTTTACTGTAAATTATAACAAATTGTACCAAATATTGAATACCTGTGGGACTTGCAGCGTCAGGGGAGGACCCTTCGTGCACACCCAGCAAGTCACGAAAGGACAACATGTATCACCCCTCCACTCCCCAGAGCACAGTACCAAGCCCGGGCGCAGCGTCTATGAATTCCATGCATGACGAGTACCCGCCGGACAGCAGCCCAACGTGGCCCCGCACGCCCGCTAGTCCGGTAGGTACTTTATGCGTGTGTTGAAATATGTAAAAATGTTTTTATTAAACTCAATTTTAATATATGAAATTTATCTACATGTTATTTATTGACTATGATCAGTTTATATTTCAGTTGGTGTATAACTATATGAATTGCTTTCTTATTCATTATGTAGGAAAGAGCGAGAAACAGGATGAAAACAGAAAGTAGATTGATAAAATAATATATTATAAGAGACTAAATGACCATTTCTACTACCCAGCACAGGAGAGAACCATTGAACTAGTGCTTTTACAATATAACATTGATGGCAAGTGTGGATTGTCTTGGACAAAGAATAAAGTTAATAAAGATAAGAAATTAAAATTAAGAAAAATATCAATTGTATGCATGTCACAAAATTCAAGGTGAACCTTTTTTGGGCTTTATTTATTTATTTTTGTTAACTTGTTCTGTATGCTCCATTATTATTTAATAAAAATATGCTAAATTAAAAGGAAAATACATTCCTGGAAATTTACAGTATTGATCAACTTGAATTTATTTGGAGGCTTATGTGTGCTAGCTACCATCACTCTTAGACTTGTACCATCAACTCACACACATTTACCTGTAGAGTTTGTCCATGAAGTAATGAGACTTGGTCTCCTAATGAGAATTTATTGATTCAATCAACAGATATTGTTAAGATAATATATATTTTCTACAAAATAGTCTCTATGCATTTGTTCTCTAATACCAACATTAATTCATGCCAAAGAGGCCCTATAACTTCTTAAAGATATTCCATGACAGCCTTGTTGGATTACAAGGAACATTTATGAAATAGTGACCTTTCAATCTTTACTTGAGTTTTGGGAATAAAATAAATCTGTTGACCTCTCGTAAGAATTGTATGGTGGATGCAGAAAGATTACAACCCACCTTATTACAACCCCTATTGTCCAGGTCAGATATACAGTCACAACGAAGGCGGTGTGGACTCGAATGTTGTGGAAACGACATTGACAATTTGTTTCAGACATACAAATTCTTTGTGGATCACAAAAAATGAACACTTGTGTCTGTCTTGGAGTGTTGTTTGTGGTGTAAGATGGTCACTTCGAACTTTGGCCCTTTGTTTTGGAGTTATACTGGAACATCCTTGATTCATCCTTGAACACTTGTTATGTCTGATTGTTTTTATTCATTACTCAACACCAGTTTCACAGAAACCTTTATGTTCAAATGTTTTAAAGTAAGTTCGTAAACCGTTGATTTTGACATGTTGGATCTCGATCAATTTAATTTTACTTTCAAACAATGGATGGTGTCCTTGAGATTTTATACTTTAGTCATGTTATTGTCCAAATCACTTATTGAAGGATATCCTGATTGTCCATGTCTTTATTGTTTTCACTTTAGTTCATTAACTAATTCTGGAATCCTGAGTTTTTGACAGTGTGTGATATTTGTAGACTTCATTAACATTACAAATGTATCATAAGTGGTTTTGCTTAGATGAAAGCAAAATAGTTTTGGTAAAAGCTTCTATTTAAAATTTTCTAATAAAAGAAAATTTTAAAACCAACTTCTGTGTTAAGCACAATATTTTCGTTACATCAGAGTTTGGAAAACGACTGCTTGGATTCAGTTTTAATCAGGGTTATAATCATGGGCTGTACCCCTAAGATGATATCCGATCACGTGAAAAGTATGTTTCTGTTACAAACACTTGACTAACAAAGTGTTACAACACTTTGACTATCGATCAGCTCATTGTTTAATGCCGGCACACATACAACAGAGTGCTGCTGTGACCATTGCTAGCAAACGTGTAATATGTGAACACTACTCTAGCTATAATATACAATTTTAAAAACCTACATGCTGTTTCCAATTTATGTTGTCACACTATATTGTATTAAATTTTTAACTTTATTATCAGTTTGTACACTATTAATGTATTCTTTGTAAAAAATTAAAGAAGGGTATTTTGACTTAGCGGCGTAATACTGAATGTATGATGTAGCTGACTAAATTATGTTAATTTCAATCTAACGAATAGTACAGATTTTTTTTGTAAATTGCTATTAACATGTACAATACAAATACAGTAAAATTGATATATGTATCATACATAAATAGCAACAGTCGTTCCATAGCAACTCTTCACTTATAATAAATTCTGAACTACTATTTTGTGATTGGCTTAGTCAACTGTGCTTGTTTATCTTACGAATCAGAAAATAATGACAATGTACATACCTGTGTACAAGGAACCACAATCAAATTATTGCTAGCTTTTCATTGAAAAATCTCTAAGTAAAACAGCTATTTTTTTACTACTCAAAACTTACCTGTCACAGATATTTTGATTGTTTCTTTCAATTTGTATTATATCATATAAGTATTGTTGGCTCCTAAAGTAATCAATAGAATGATCTAATATAAATTATTTTATGAATTCTTTTTAGGAAACATAGTAATGAATCATGCTTAAAGGTTTTATTGAACTGATTAAAATTGGTTACTAATCCATCACCATGCCGATTCCAGGTAATACTTAATTGCAGTTACACATAGTTCACTAATTGAGAATTTCATGGCTGTAATATTTAATTATTATATTAGTCTTTTATTAATGATTTATGATTGGTTAATGTTGATGACTTTACATTTTACTGTATTACATAAACATAACATCAAGCATTTATATTTGTGATAGTTTTCCTTTGAAGGTAGTGTATTATTAATATATCACTTTTTTAAATATCAAAATTTTAATGATAATAATGTTTTGTTTTGGGATCAGTGTGCTTATGCTTGGGTCATAAAGCTGCTTTTGGATTGTCCATTGAACTAATTACTTTTGTTACATTACAAACTATCTCTTTATATTAAACAAATCTACATTAATATAAACAAATGACATACTAAATTAGGTTTGAATCCATGATCCAAATGGATACTGGTTGTTATCAGTGATGGTCATGTGTATTACAAACTATCTCTTTATATTAAACAAATCTACATTAATATAAACAAATGACATACTAAATTAGGTTTGAATCCATGATCCAAATGGATACTGGTTGTTATCAGTGATGGTCATGTGTATTACAAACTATCTCTTTATATTAAACAAATCTACATTAATATAAACAAATGACATACTAAATTAGGTTTGAATCCATGATCCAAATGGATACCGGTTGTTATCAGTGATGGTCATGTGTATTACAAACTATCTCTTTATATTAAACAAATCTACATTAATATAAACAAATGACATACTAAATTAGGTTTGAATCCATGATCCAAATGGATACCAGTTGTTATCAGTGATGGTCATGTGTATTACAAACTATCTCTTTATATTAAACAAATCTACATTAACCCTTTGAACCCCAAAATATTGATGGTGGAAAAAACGTACCAAAATCATTTGACCTAAGAACTACCGAGAATGGAGCAAAAACAGCTGTTTTGCATACTGTTTGTAAAAAATTAATACTTTTGCTATTTTTTATGCTATTGTCTTGTATTACACACCAAAATGTCCAGAATGAAATTGTATACACAGAAAAAGATGTCTGAAGTATAAAAAAATGTTTAACAGCATTAAAATAATTTTAAAATATATGTATATAGATTTTTACAAAAAAATTGATCTACATTTTTTAAATTAAAAAATAAGACAACTATGGGCACCCACATTTTATTTTTCTAAATTTAGTTTTGTGTATGTACAAAAAAAATCCATTGATATCTCTAAATGGATACCGGAATTGTTATCAAAAGTGATGTGACTTGTAAAAACCTCTAGGCGTACAACACAAAAATCACTGATATTACCTATAAATAAATTAGTAAATAATAAATAAAAAAAATTAGTATTTTAATAAAATACATATAAATATGTATTAATCCATAAAATGTATTTTACGGTTTCAAATAAATGATGTATGTAAACGCATATTACCATGGCGACGATACATCGTCTCTTCATATCTTCTAAACAAATCTACAGGGTTAATATAAACAAATGACATACTAAATTAGGTTTGAATTCCATGATCCAAATGGATACCGGTTGTTATCAGTGATGGTCATGTGTATTACAAACTATCTCTTTATATTAAACAAATCTACATTAATATAAACAAATGACATACTAAATTAGGTTTGAATTCATGATCCAAATGGATACTGGTTGTTATCAGTGATGGTCATATTTGTATAACTTAATACACAAAATGTACAACAATCACAGCTGATTGGTGCAACTGGAGATTGAACGAATGATCAAGTTTTCTTATAACGTTTCGACAGCCATTTAACACTTATCTGTTAGAAAATACTTGGTATTGTTTAAGCCTTACTCGTAATAGAATTGGAGGCAATGAATAAAATCCATTATTTGTTTTACTATGAATTAATTTACCTTTAAGTAGTATTTGATAGTTACCATGAAAAGGAGACTGGATGCTTGCACACTTTCTCTCCTGACACTCAAAGGATTAACATCGACAACTATAGCTAGATAGATAACGATAAGCCCTTTGAGATAGTTATTTTCTAGAATTGAAGGCGAGACAAGGCTTGCGCAATTTTCCACCTGTCACTGGACGTGGATATGATATAGCCTTACAACATAGACCCATTATAAAATTTTGTTAAGTAATATGCAGTAAAGTGCACTTTGGTTCATTCTCACATAAAACTTTTAGGTTTGAGATCTTTGTACCCAAATATGTAGGACTCTCTCAGTTTATCCTACTCTCCCTTATTTTGGAATGAACAATTTTGTCATAAGCATTATTTTGGATAACGGAAAATGATTTGTTTCCAACTAAAGGTATTACTATTTGAGAGTGGTTAAATGTGAAACTAAATAAATATTTTTGAAGCAATAAAAAAGGTTCAGAAAGGAATTTTTAGCTCGTGTTTTAAAAACAGTGAGCGCATTAAATACGAACATTGGAAATACGGGTTTAAAATTATTGATAAGATATTTTATCATTTATCTTATTGATATCTGAATTTTCAAGGTATAGTTCAAAAATAATGATCTGTCACCATCATCTGAATGTAGGCAAGAAAATTGTCAGTAGCCAGGCAGTACCTAAAACATACATGCATACACTGTTCATGACAACACCAACAATTGTAAAATATCAATCAATAACATCAGTCTTAAATGAACACTTTTACTATAGTCCAGCTTTTTAATAAATTTATTTTTTTACAATGTTTTAAGTAAAATTTCAAATGATCCTCTTTAGATAAACTTGTATACTTTGATTTTTAAAATGACCTAATAAATCACATTTTTTTATTACAAAGTTGAAGAGTTTTGACCTGGTCAGGCTGATTTATTCCTGCCTGACTTTGGCCTGCAAGTTTAGTGCAAGGTGTGTCATTCGTTTACAGATCTTTATGCTAATATATTTTGTTTCCAACTTGTTTATTTTCATAAATAAATATATTAAAAACCAACCAACATTCTTAACAAAACATTAAAAATAAAACAAATGAATTTTATTTCTGTTAAATGTTAATATTTTTACAATTGAATCATACCACCTCTATGCATACTTTTTTTATCAACTCTTGAAAATGTTAAATAATTGGAACGACAAAAGTGTGCACAAAATCAACACTATATATATATATTTTGGATAACTACAAAATATGGGGTGTTGCTTATTTTTATATATATATATATATATATATATATATATATATCTAAGCAACATGAAGCAATCTTCAGTACTCAATCAGTATTTTGATCAATCACATGATAAGTGTGCCACTGCCTGGAGTTCGTGACTGAGTCTTACAACAAGTGTCTTGTACTCAAGTGCTTGCCGTATGCTATAATTGAGTACAAAGCTCCTCTGGAGAAATAATCAAATGTGGGGTGGGTAAGCTAAGCAGGGAGTAACATGCTTGTAAGGGTTGACAGGTTTAGAGCTAACACAATAACCGGGTGCAACTTGTAGTGATCAATATGTCAACATTTGAGTATCGGAGGTGATGCGAATGTGTTCTTTTTCCAGGTCTATAACAGTCACATGCCCCAGGACCTATACAGGCCAAAGGTTAATATCATTTTGTCTTTACCAGCGGTGTCTTTATAACCCAACTAATGTTTCCCTTGCTTCGGTGTCGGCATGTTGCTTATCTGGGTTTAACCTTTGATGGCTGCTTTTGGCTGAGCATGTTAGTTGTTTTCTTTCTCAAAAATATTGTTACAATTGAAAGTTTTAGTATTTTCGTTGTAATTGTTGAGCTGTTGTCACTGGCGGAGTTAATTTTATTTCTTTATTGTTTATAAAGATATGTTTGTTTATAATTTTTAAACATTGTTGAATAGGTAGCGCTATTTTTTATTTTAATTATATTATAGTTTGTTACAATAGTTTTCCAAAAAAAATAATACTTGTACAAGTATACTCCCTTTAAAATTAAATTAATTAATTTGCAAAAGACTAGTTAAACTTTTGTTTAGCTAGAATTAGTTTTTCCAAATCGAGGTCTGTGTTATTTGTATTAAACAAGGTGGTGTCTCAACATGGGAATACATTTAAATAGATTGTACATGTTTCCAAATTAGTGTAAAATTTTTTATTAAAGGCTTTACTGATAAATAAGAATTTTTATGAATTAAGGTTTACTAGTATTTAACCAAATTATGAAATTCCAAAAAGTTGAAGCTTAAATGGTTTTAGTTTTGTAATAATTTAGTCTAAAACATTGAATACAAGTGGATAATTATGCCGGAAATAATTATATGCATGATAAGAAATAAAAATTTATCTATACATTATTGTTTTCATTCTAATTGTCAGTACTGTACTTCTGTGAAAAAATTTCATACTTACTGTGTGTTGACTACAGAAATCTATTACAATTTTATACAAGAAAACAATAATAAAAATATCAATTTCAATATGTAAAAAATAACATTTGATGTATTTAAATGTGCATCTCTTTTAAGTAGCCGGTTTTTGTTAACAACACTTAACTAAAATGTATTTTTATTTCATTTTGTCTTCTCACATATCACATTTATTATGATTCAACTTTAAAGTTACCAATTTTGAATTAATTATTAGTTTAATATTTTAAATGAATTAATCTCAGTTTGAAAATTATTTTATATATTTTTGTCAGTTTTGGATTTACTTGTAGTTGGAGAGAAGAAGGTAATAATTTAATATTGGGTTAAACAAATAAAAGTAACATTTGTAATAGTTAAAGTTCTTAGTTAGTTTATAATTTATTGAATACAAACCTTATTTAAATAGTAGTTGTTCTGTATGAAAACATGTAGAGTTTGCAACTGAATAAAGAAAAAGTTGTATTATAAAATTAAGTAAGTTCTGATTGTGTGGTTTTTCTATTATTTTCTACCGACATTGACCGGTTGTAGTTTTTATTCTAGAATAACTTAATTTGCAATTGTTGGCTTTTTGTATATTCAACATGGGCAGAGAACTTGAGAGTGACCGTTGTTCCAGAAGCAGGACAGTCTGAGTAAGCTGTACGAGATGGACGATGCGCCTGACCGTCGGCTCTGGCTGGACAAGCTACTGCAGTACATGGAGGATAGAGGATCACCCATCACCACATGTCCCACCATCTCCAAGAACCCCCTCGATCTCTTTCGACTATACCTCTATGTCAAGGAGAGAGGGGGCTTCATGGAGGTATGCAAGGTGCAGTGTAGTTCCATGGTAGTTATTTTTTACCTTATTTCTCCTAGGTTATAAGTTGATTTTCTTCTGTGGGTTTTCTTTTTTCTTCTTTGTACTACGCATGTGAGTTGTTTCTTGTCAGTGTGTTAATGTCTCAGTGTCTCAAAACTTTGTCCTGTGACTTATCTTGTCTAGGGTTTTAGTAACAAACTGAGTATTGTAATATATGAAATTGTATTTAAGTCCTATTCTTTTTAAATTAATTCTTGATTTTGTTGTGTTATTAATTTGTATTAATTAATAATCATATAGATTTAGTAAAACTAATGGAAAAGAACTTGGACCAAACACTATCCTGACATCTTAAAACTAGTATGCTGGCGGTTTGAGGTAGTTCATTATTCTAAATTTGTGCAATAGTATTATTTACACATAATAATAGTATAATAATAAACATTTAATGTAAACATGTTTAATAGTAAACATGTAAATTTGTTGCTTTCATTCATGGCTTTGGTTTTATAACATGAATAATCATATTTCCTTTGCTCTTACCTGTTATTTTACAAAAAGGAGATCGTGTGGCTACTGGTGATATTAAGTAAAAAGTTATACTGCAAGGAATTTAATAAGTTCACGTTTTAACTTTTTAAGTATCATTGGCTGATATATTATCCATTTGTGTGTGTGTTTGTTTTTTTACAAACAACGAGATGTGTACAAATATTTATTTCATGTCCTAGGAAACTTCATTTGAATGTCTTTTGAGTTTGTTCTGATCATTAAATTTTTTCTACAACAAAAATGAAACAAACGTGATTGTTATGGTTATAAAATGGTTTCACCATGTTTGATTAAAACACAAAATACATTACATTTTTTACAGTTTTTTAAACTTTTTCCAAGTTAAATATAATTGGTATACTTAATTTTCTTTAAATGTATTATACTCCTTAGATAAAAAGTTGAGGAGATAAAAATGAGATAAAAGATTGAATAGACAGATATGTTTTGGACATGAGAAGGAGTAGAAAACAATGTGAAAGGTCATTTAGAGCTTCGATTCCAAGCGAAAATTCTAGGGACAGAGATGAAAGGTGTGAAGAAATGTAAGAGAGAAGAGGAAAAATCTGAGACTATTAGTAGCGTCATGGACCCCAAAAGAAAATCCTAGGGACAGATGATTGAAAGGAAAGACATGAAAGAAGAAGGAAAATGCGAATGGTCAGTGGAAGCATGGATCCCAATGGATAATCTTAGGGACAGTTCACACAGCATTATTGTGTAAGCGATGTTTCGATATAGAGTGAACAGGATGACTTTAGTATCAGTTAATCCTATGAACAATTAGTTAAAAGGTTGAAGAAAGGCATGAGAGAAGAGGAAAAATTTAATTGGTCATTAGATGTATGGATCCCAATGGAAAATCCTAGGGACAGTTCACACAGCGTTGATATATAATTGTGTAAACAATGTTTCAATGCAGTGTGAACAGGATGACTTGGATATCAGTTAATCCTAGGGACAATTGATTAAAAGGGTGAAGAAAGACATGAGAGAAGAGGAAACATGTGACCCGGTTATTACAAGCATGGATCCCAAGGAGGAATACTGTACACAGTTGATTTTGAGGGGGTGAAGAAAGGCTTGAGAGAAGAGAAAACATGTGGCCAGGTTATTACAAGCATGGATACTGAGAAAGAATCCTAGGGAAACTTGATTGAAGGGGATGAAGAAAGGTTTGAGAGAAGAGGAAAAATGTTTGGAGATGTTACATGGGAAGATAGAAGGAGTTAAACAAGTTTTGTGTCTGGTATAACCAATCATCAGTCCTTAATAAAGTGTTTTTGGTCCTTGTTTTTAGGATTTCTTTTCTTATGTTGGTCTGTATAACTAATTCTGTATGTTCTAATTGTTCTAAACCATTACGTGTAACATAAATCTGTGTTATCTTGTTTTTGTATGATTGTGTGTGTAGAAGTGAAGTTTATTTAAATAAAATTACATGTTCAAACCTTAAATCTTCACTAAAAAAAAAATTATGGTTGCCTGTAAAGTCGGTTTTACGGGCGAAGATTTTACGTGACAACGTCTTTTTCTCGGTAGAATATTTATTGATATGAATATTAATAAATTGCACAATAGGAACAAGGAATTGAATGAAAATAAGAATTGCACAAATTTTAACTATAGAAATATATTTTGTTTACTAAAACATTGTACATAATTTGAAATTAATTAAAATTTGTTATTGTAAATGGTAAAGTTGAATAAAACATTTACTAAAATTGGAATTTGAAATTCTTGCTAAACACAGTTAAATTCTAACTCCGCGCGTGGTGATTGGTCGGTTTAGTTCGTTTGTTTGGTCGCACTGTTATGACAGGTTAGAGGTTATAATTTGTTATTTTAAATGTTTGACTAGCAATACGCGCTGTTTCTTCTCAATCGACTGAATTACAATTGATTGCAGAGTGATTTAAACTAATAATTTACTTATCACTATCAACATTTGTCAATAGTATGACATAACCTATAAACTCAGTTTCTCAACTTTTGTGTCAATCTAACAATTAATCAATCAATCATAGTTTACGATAATGAAATATCAGTGTAAAATTATTTACCTTTATTGTTGTAGTTGTTGTAAATGACGAATCTAAGCACTCCACATTTTCACGAATAAACATAGTTATCTGCTTTATCCCGTGCGGCGGACCCACAGGACGGGCATCGTAACGTTACCGGGCGTTACACTTTTTTCATGAGTGACTCCGAGCCGCAACCTAATTTAAGACGTTGTCACGTCAAAAATTCAATATTACTTTTGTAACAATATATTGTTTATATATCACATCTTTGTTGAAAATCTTTTAGGTTTTAATTTAATTTGTTTTGATTAAAAAATGAACATTAATATACTTTTATTTATGTAATTGAATGTTCATTTTATCCACTTAAAAACATTATTTTATTGTTATTATTAGATGTGACAAGATAAAAAGTATTATCTAACTTGACTGTGGCAGTTTTAGAACACCAAAGTTGATTCAATGAGAACATTTTTTATAAACTCCTGAATAAATTCTGAATAGAGTATAATGTTTAGAATAATCTTCAGTTTTTGCACTATTGTGATTGAATTTTGTAATATATTGGGTCCTTTTCAGTATTACTGTTATCGTGACCTAAGAATGTTATTTGTTAAGATAAGCCTTTTACCTCTTCAGAAACATCTCAGGCGATAGCATTTAAGAGGGTGAGCAGAATGCATTGACAAGAGAAACTCTAATTATTTCCTTTTCTCTAACAGCTGGTCTCTGTGTGATATCTTGCCTGCCCTCTCCTGTGTACCTGCCCCTGCCACTAACTCGGCTTGCACGCTTCTCCTTCCCTCACCCTACCTTGGACAACTACACAAAAACACTGCACACTTTTTATTATTATTCTAACATAGAATAATAGTGCTGTATTACTAAACATATTTGTAGCATGTACAGAATTATTGCTGTGAAGATTATGGTATTACAAATTGTTTACTTTTATAAAGGTTGTTTCATTATTTTAATGTAAGTTATATTTATTTTTAACTAAATGGTTTAAGTACCAGTTAAAAATCTGAAAGTTGTTTGTGCTAGGAGGGAAATTATCAGGTTGCGGATCAAATTTTTGTACGCCTTAAATAAATAAAAGCTAAAATGTACAAAAATAAACCTTTTTAAATAATGTATTATATGTACAATAAACATAACAGAAATAGTTTCTTACGGGAAATTATATCATAGTTTGTCATTACCTAACATATGAGATAACTCAGATATATATTATTTTGTACAAATACTGTTCTCAAAATTGTAAATTTGTATTGGTTTTCTAACTATTTCTACTATCTATGTAAAAGAAGTCAACAGTCTCAGCCTCAAATTGGACTAGAAGTCCCAAGCTATGAAGCAACCAGCTGGCAGGATATATGAAATGAATTGCACCTAATACAATCATTAAATGGTCCCTTCCAATGAGTCTTGTCAGCTGAATATAAAAATTAGGCTCATCATTAGTCATCGACACGTCTTAGTTCATGGTCTGTCAAGATTAATCTTTTAACCTTCCATCTGCAAAAGAGTTCACTGCCACATTCTACATTTTATTTTGGCACAGTTTTGAAAGTATGTTTTATGCTTCTTAAATTAAAATGAAGGTTTTAAGTGTTCAATATTATGTTTTCAAAGAAAATCGAATTGACCCATTGCAAATCAGTCCTTTGTGTGATATGCTCCAGCAAGTATGGAATAGTTTTAGCCATGGCATGGTGGCTAAACAGTAATGAAGGATAATGGGACTTAAACAGTAATGGTGCATTACAACAAACGCCACCTGTTCTCAGTACTTTACTAGGGGCCTTTCACTGGTCCAAGATTTAATGTCTGAGTAAGTTACTATTTTGTTGGCCCGTGTGCCAAATGTCCAAGTTGATGGAAGAGAGGTACAACTACTGTGAACCGGTCCGTCCACTCTTAAGTACAGAAATGTTATTTGTATTGCAACAAACTGTATTTCTTATTTAATGTTTTTATAGTGCAAAAAAAAACCAGTTTTAAACAAAACGTTAAATAATTTTTCTTTTTAAAAACTATCCTTACAAATGTAAATTGAAACAAAATGTCAAAAAAATACATGTGTTACAATTAATTAAGTTTTTTCCTAAAGAAGGGGTTCCTGCAGGGTAGAGATACCATCTACCAACTGCTGTGGTTTAAACTGGCACCATCACTTAAGCGATGTAGATGTAAGAGAGGCCAGGCTGGTTGGGTGGGTTCACAGTTGCTCACATCCACGTTCTACTTGGACAAATGCAAGTCGTACAATTGGCACATGCAGCAATAAAGAAGTTTCTTCCTCCTATTTGTACAACTGGCACTCAAAGCAAAAAAAGCAGTTTCTCCCTTCTACTTGGACAATTGGCACTCAAAGAACTGAAACTGTTGAGCATTTGTATTTTTTTTCTTGTTACTTGGACATTTGCAACTCGGACCAATAAACCCATCCCCTTCAAACTTACCTTTAAAAATAACTGCATCTTGGGTTATAAAAATACTTCTTGTGTGTATAGTTTTAACAGACTCATTGCAGCACGAGTCATGTATCACTTGAGGACATCTTGTCATCATATAAGGCACCACGTAATATCTGTCGTCAAGGATCTCCAGTGGTTTAATCTAGATCTGATTTATGTTGTATTGTTGAGGAGAGCGGAGCTAGACAAATGTTAAATCCTTACTGTTGATACAATCTGCCAACTTACAAATTCTGATATCATCTCAATACTCCCTTTCTATTAAAAGTTAGTCTACAATTGAAAACAGAATTTATATGTCTTCGTAATATCTTTGGTTTCTTTCTACATCTGGAGGGACTGAAGTGTAACAGGTATAATGCTGTTCCTAAAAATCAGCATTAAAGTAAACATTGACATGTTAAATATATCACATTTAATGTATCAAATGAAATGATTTTCTTTGGCTAGTGGGAACCTATTTTGATATCTCAGATATTCATTTAAAAAGTAACGCAGGGTGTATGGTTGGTTGATGTACTTATATATTAGCACCGAGTTCAAAAATGAATTGTATTAGTAAAACCATACTCAAAGACACCTCAGGTTAGATCAGATGTTTCCGGTTTCTCGTGATAGCAACACACTGTGTTGCACTTGATACAAAAATCAAGTGGTGTGTGTCATATATGGATGGATGAGTATGGTAACAGAGGTTTCCTGGGCATTACAAAATGTAACATCACATGTTATACATTTAATGTCAAATATATTCTCACATTGAGTAGTAGTGATAACGTGTTTGTAGTTTAATATGTTTGTAAACTCGTGTTACACATTTGGTTTTTAATCTTTTCATCCTATTTACATGGTGGCTGCAGGCAGTGAACTCTTTACTGAGTCTGTCACACTTTTGTCTTGTACAGTATTGTGTAATATGTTAACAGCAATATTAGATCTGTTTTGTAAAAAATTTGGTAACTCCTAAGTTAAAACCATTTGATAAATTTATGCTTTTGGAGAAAGTGTTTTGAGTGTGACACGTTAAAGGAGTGGTGCAACAAATTTGAAGATGGCCACACCACACTTCGGTGGACAATGAACCATGTTCTGGAAGACTGGCAACAGTTGAAATGATGAAGTTATCGATCAATTTCATGTTTTAGTGATGGAGGATCAACATATCACTGTCATGAAGTAGGTACAGAAATAAGCTCTATTAGTGGTTCAGCTTATATGAGTTTAACAGAAGATTTGTTCTTAATCTGAGTTGCTGCAGAATTTTTTCCAAAGAACTTGTTCCAAAACATTTATAACGTAGTGAATCATGGCCGTATGAATATGATCCAGAAATGGAGATCAGAGTGCTATCACTAAAAAATACTATATAATTCTAAGAAGCCTCCATGATGTACTTTGGCATAAACACCCTGACTTAGGCATTCATCTCACCTATTCAAAACTTTATGACAAGATATAAAATTCTCTTATTACATCAGGCTCTTTATCCCCCTGACATGACACAGTATGATTTCTGGTTGTTCCTTCACTTATTTTTCCCTTAAAGGGTTCTGATTTGAGACCAGGAATAATTGCTAAATGTGACAGTTTAACTAAGTCCATTCCCGAAGAGGCCTTCTAGACTTCTTTCCAAAAGTGGCATGGTTAAGTGTTTGAATATCAAGGGGAATATTTTGAAGGTTGGATACTTTGTGATCACAACTCGTATTTACTGACTCTAATCGACGGTGTGGAAAATCCACTGGGGGCAGAGGCTACAGGTGATATGATTTTAAATCAGTTGACACTTATATAACTGTCTCATCAATGAAGCCAACAACTGTTCACAAAAGAGTAAATGAGATCTACTCCACAGCCACGGGTTGAAACTATGGAACTCTTACCGATATAGATTAACACAGGATTTCAGACTTGTGCTATCATTGTATGTAACAAGAATAGAACATTTGTTTCAAGATTAGACAACTTCCAGCTGTCTAAAAATCTTTAAGGCGTATAAGCAAGCATACAAATTTAAAAACTAATAAATGTACGAGGGCTGTCTAGAAAGTTTTAGACACTTTGAAATTAAAAATTAACAGAATGAAAGAAAAAACTCGTGTTATATAAATTTGAAAACTACATGCATAGGCTATTTTTCAACGTAATCTCCATGTAAATTGAGGCATTTATCTTAGCATGACACAAATATTTCTATTCCAACTTCGAAGAAATTTGCCACCGAGGTCTCAACCACTGATTAGCGTTGGCTTGAAGTCCTGCATGACTATCAAAGGGCTGCATTGTGAGCCAGGTCTTCATCGATAGAAAGAGGTAGTAGTAACTTTGCTCTGGCCAGACCTTGGAAGTAAGGAGGATGATTTGACATTGTCCATCTAAAATTATCAAAGAGCTGTCTGAACAATGTGGTCATACATTGTTAGGAAACAAATGTTTTGATCTCATATTTCCCCAACACTTCTTTTGTATTGCTTAATGTAGTTTCTCGTGTTTCACGATACCTGCATTGATTGTTGAGCCTCGTTCAAGAAAATCAATCAGAATCACACCCTTATTCCAAGAAACAGTTACCCTAATTTTTCTGGCTGACAGAGTTTAGAGACATTTTCTTGGGTTTTCATAGTCTTAAAAGAAATTCAGCAATGCAGCAGACTATTTTTTGTAGTCTTTTGCAAGAATTTTTGAAACTCACCTGACGCACAAGTTGTGGTAGCCAGACTTCCCCATAACAATTTCACACACTAAATAGCTATTTTCATGAGGTTTGTATTGATTTTTTTCTCATCAAGTCTTAACTAACCAGGCCAGGCTGACCACTGTGATCCTTTTCATGAACATTGGTGCAATCATTTAAAAATCAATATACAGCTGCTGTATACAGACTGCTTTCATTATTATTCCATTCCCATAAACGTCACAAAGTTGGTAATGGATCAGTTTATAGTTCTTGGCCAACAAAAACCTAATCACTTAATGCACTTCCTAAGTAGTGGAAGTTTTAATTGCAGAACACCTTGAAAAGAAGGAACGCATTATTCACAGTGGGTAAAGTAGGAGAGATCTAGATCGCCTGCTACCACATATTTTCCTCCATTAGAAAATCATACAGGTGAAATTTTAAAAGTTTTTCTTAGTTTCTTAATATTTTATTCCCAGTGGGTGCAATTAGTCAGATTAACACAGAACAGTAAAAATGTCAGATCTTCAAATTCAGGCTTTGGGAATTTACCCAAAGTATATGCTAATACAGTGGTAAGTTGTTTACTCAAGATTTTGTATAGAAATTTGTGTATGAAAATATGCTAACAATCAAGAAAATATTAATCAAGCCAAAAATAAACAAAACTAAGTCAGCGGTTGGATGTGAACTAAAAATAGAGGTATTTGACTCATTATTATAATTTGTTTTCATGTAATGTTTTTATTCTCCAACTAACAATCACTGTGAAAACACGGCTAAATATGGCGTTAATTACGAGTAATGTCCGGTTTGACTTTTTTAACACTTGGCCTGTCTTAATTCAAACATAGTAATCCAGTATGATAGCAAAAGAGGAAGCAGGATACTAACTAAAATACATTGTAAATTATAATACTCAAATTTTTTTAAAGTGTTGTATGCCCTGTAATAGAGAAATAAATACAGTGCAGCAATTGTTTTTTGAGGATCAAGGGTAAATTGTCATGAATAAAATGTGATCAGATATGATTGTTACTGATGGATGAGGCTCTGTTAAAAGGCTTAATATGTTGCACAAACACAAACTGCCAACTTGTAAAACTGCCAAATGTAAACTTTGTTCCATACCTTGTTTGAAAATTATCTGAAAAAAGTCATATGAGGTAATGACTCTTTTAATAGAGATACAATTTAAACATCCGTAACTATTCACTGTATGGCTCATGAAAGAATTACAGAGCGAAGCATAATTTTGTTTTTGCTCTCCTGAATATTTATGTTTCAGCATTTGCTCCACATTTGAAGTGACGAATTATTTGTCTTGGTGGAAAATAAAATGTGACGATATTACTATCAAAAACCATATTTACCAATCTAACTTTCCTACATCTCAGTTTCACATAATGATAATTGTGAAGATGTAAGTTTTCCAAATGGTAATAATGTATGACCCGGAATGGGAACTTAACTAATATTGTGTACATATCTTGGGTGAACCATCCAACCTGAACTCCTGCACCAAACTTAACTTGTCATGACCTATGCTCAGGGAAGGTAAGGGAATCATCTCAGAACCTTAACTGATGATTGAAAGTAATAATTTCTGCAATAATACTTGCAGGAAGAAACTAATATTTTCAAGACTACTCAATTAAGCTAGACGTATTTCTTAAGCAAAAGAAAACTTGAAACTATGAAAACTTTACAAGCAAATCTGTTTTTTTTACAGAGCTTACAAACATTTCTTATTAGTCTATTTGAAATCATGTGTTCCATATACTATATACATATAAGGTGCTACAATCACTGTCAATTTTATTTTATCAATTTCTATCCAATCTTTTGCATTAAAGTGCAAAAAACTTGTATTAACAACATTATACTTGGAATTTAAACAAGAAATGGTCAAAATATGTAAGAGTAAGAGTTTATTTATTTAATTTGAATGTTGAAAACAAGGCCACACAATACATTGGCTGAAGGTAAGCGTTTTACCACATTTGTGTTTTTCTCACTGTTCTTTTTTCATTGTTTCACATGGTAAGTTATTAATTGTCATGTAGTTTTTTTTACTAAACTATTAATTTTTATAGAATTAAACATAAGACTGTATAAGAGTTAGTTTTATAATTATAAGGACCAGTTTTGGCTATGACGTGCCATCTTTCGGAGCACGGTGTGTACGGTTACAGTTTGTGCCAGAGGCTAACATTCCTAGAGAATCTGAGTCCACAAATTGACTTCAAATTGTTACAATGTTTTATCTTTAAAAATATTATATCGACTAAAATAAGTTAATAATTTACTAAAGTTAATATACTTTAACTTTGTTGTAATAATTCTTGTGACTAAATGTTTAAATTTTAATTACTGCCATAAAATACTAACTTTAAGAATTTATTAAAGCATTTTGTAATTTAATGCCCCTTTGTTAGCATTGTGATTTAATAAACCTTATGTGGTACAAGTTATTAGATGATTGATTGAAAACGTAATATAAATGTTTGAGTTCATAATAATATACGATAAAATTATTTTAATTTTTTCATTTCAGGTATAGCTTTATTGGTTTACCTTTTTTAGTTAATATTATTAATAATTGGGGTAAAAATTATGAAAGTTAATAATATTTTCAATCTTTTTTTTTAAATACACCAGTAACCTTTCATGTTAATATTGATCTATAAATAATTATTTTTTTACTTCCTAATTCTTCCTTCCCAATTACCTCCATTTTAATTTTTATATATTAAAAAGAATCTGGTTTTATCCTAGGGCTGTCCGGAATGTAGCAACCTCCATTTGTTCGTGAGTGAGATCTAAAGCAAAGAAACAAAATGGTAAATGTAATAATGCGCAAAAAAAGTTAGCTGAATTAGGTATACAACATAAATTATAGATCATATCATCTCACAAAAGAGCAGAAAAAGACAATCAAGCTTTTATTTAATTTGTCAGTAAGGTCACATTATTACACCAAAACAATTTTGAATGTGAAGTTTATGCACTGTGTAATTAAAATCTATTGTAAAACCTATTCTAAAATTTTTAATATTCCCAAATTAGTCATAAGTGCAGCATTTTATTGACCATCAGTGTTCACTGAATCTCATTGATCCATTCTCAAATCTGAATCTGTATTGATTCTGTGGATCTGAAATATGGTTTTTATACATTACTGTCCTCCATCATTTCTAAAGTACTCGATAGTCATTAAAATGTCTAAAAGAGTAATTGAGTTTGCTTTTAAAATTTTCTTTTCATAATGTAGCTGTAGGAAGACATTCTAACACTGCATATGGCAAAAACCCAGTATCGGGTGTTTTAGTTGTATTCTAGATGGCAGCACCCGATTTCTGGTTTATTGACACAGTCTATGTTTTTTGTCAGTCTTTAAATTGTGCCCAAAACATATTAGTATTGTTACTAATAGAAAGAGAAATGTCTCATTTAATTAAATAATCTTTCTAATCATGTTCATGTTCTCTTACACATTTTATACATATGATAACCTCAGAAAAATTTCTTACTTTTTCCCATAATGCACAAGTCAGTGCACTGCAACAAAACAGAAAACTTATGTAAATATATTTTTTATGGTTTAGTAATATTTATTTCGTACCGTTAAATTAGTAGTAAAAAATAGTCACAAGACTGAATAGTTAGTTAACTAAAGTTTACTTTTTTTACAACTTGCTATTTTGATCATCGCATGTTTTCTTTTATTTTAACGTAATAAATAAGAAAAAACCTAAACCTTTTACTCTTTTTAGTTTTACTCAAAATCAAATTTCTGTGTATTTTGGTTTAATTTTCATATCACTAATCATAATTTTTGTATTAATGATAAAGATTGAGTTAGCTTATGTATTTCTTCTTAAGTTTGCAAGCATGCGGTGACTACATAAAAGTACATATGTACTTATTGTCTATAAAGAGTTCCTTGAACATTCCTGAATCAAATTTTATATAATATAATTATTTTATATTATACACATGATAATAAAATAAATATAATGCAAATTCTGAGGTACAAAAAACACCTTACCACTGACAGAAATTTAATTGCCAGATCCAGAGTTAACAGTGTTCCCGTCTATGGCAGATATTTGAATGGATTAAGTAGTAGAGGTGTATTTTTAAGATGCAGTTTTAATATTTTCTATAATTATAATATTTATTTTCCTTAACTGAATGGAGGTTGTTTTATGGACAGCTTTTTAAAATTTTAATCTGTGATAAACAAATTTTCTTTAGTTATTTCTACTACCCAGAGAACATTATTTTATTTTCTTAAAAGATAATTATTAATAAGAAAGTATTAAATAGTATTATTATAAATAACAGAGTTTGTGTACAAATATATTTAAAGTTTTATATTAAATCAAATAAATACTAAGCAACCTGTAACATTATTGGTGATATTAATGAACACATATATATTGAACTGGAATCAAGAAAATTATTTTTGAACCCCAAGAAATGTTCAGATAAATTACATTAATCTTTCATTAATATATTTTATTCTATAATTCTGCAAACTAAATCAGTATTTACATAGATTTCATTCTGCCTAGGAAAACATCTTCCCCCTCTCACTCCTCTTAAAAAGGTTTTCTCATTGAAGTAAATTGAAACCTTTTGCGTATTGATTGGACAAAAAACTTAAGTTTTTTTTTTTTTTCAAAAAGAAAATTAAGTGGTTCACCACATTATGTGTGTTTATGTGATAAATTAATAAAGAAAAGTTTGTTGTGGTTTTGAATGTTATCGAGGGCTCGGCTGAGGGAGGTCTGTTGCCGTCAGTTGAGGTCAGACAGGCAGAATGGCCTCCCGACTGTACCAAGCCTTCCTGTGTTGTTTTCCTCTTGGTGTTTTTCTTGCTGTTGATGATGGCTGTGATCTAAGTGGCAGTTCTCTTTCCACATACTCATAACTCATAATAAACATATTGTATACACAGACTGTTGAAGCCAATCATGAAAGTCAAATACTGATGTAGTAGTGTGACTTTATAAAACCAAATGAGGTTCATAAATACATTTTATAGTCACATTTTCATTTTTTGGAATTAATCTTTTTAAATTGGTGGTCTCTTAATACTAGGATAACGTCAGATATGTTTCATTCATACTCATAGAATATTGACAAATTTTAAATATATTTGTATAAAAATTAAATTTTGATCTTTATATTCTAAGTTAAATGTTTCGTTGACTTAGTTTTTCTTTTTCTTCTGGTGTATTCATGTATTACACAATGCCAACTGAAATGATCAGCTAATGTATAATGTAAATGTTCAGTTACTTATAATCACAGTATACATGCATATGATCAGAGCTGGTTAATAAATACAGTAGGCTATAAAGATGATAACAAAACTAATAAAAGGACTATAGTTGGATATAGGCGATGATGAGACTCAATTGGTATTAATAGCTTTCTTTCAATATTTTTGGTTTCTATTGTATCTTCAATCAAAATCATGAGAACTTGAATCATAAATACCAAATCCATTTTGATTTTTATCTTTGAGTATTAAATCAACATTTTTCACTAAAGTTCACTAGAGTGCTCCTATCAACTTCCCAAGACAGGGAAGTAAAGCTGGACCTGTCCTAACCATAATAGAGAGCAAGCAACTCAGTTAATAAGTCTACCACATAATATTTTTTACAATTTCACTCTCAGTGCTGGAAGTTTGTGGTAAGTCATTCCTTGAGATGTTCACATGTATTTTTTGTATTTAATACAGACATAGACTCACATCGTTGCAGACAAAAACTGCATGGCACAACATAATGTCGATACAGCAGGGGTTGAAACAAATTTCAATATTAATATCCGCAGTATTATTATCAAACAAAGAAAATTTTCCCCATAATATCTTTTGTTGCTCATTAACCAATATTAAGCTCTCCCCACTTAAAGAAGTTTCAATCAAAACAACATACATTCTACCAGTTTATAAATACTTCAATAGCTACTATAGTGAAGTTCTTCCCCTATGCTTGACTAGGCAATTGAAAAATTCTCTGCACAAATCTTTCCAAGTCTGTAGAAAGATGGCACACGTGTACACTTCTCAATGCTTGTTCATTGTCACTTTGGCATGTATTCACTTCAATGGCTGTAACTCTCAAGTAAAAGTCCAAATGTGGCAAATTCCAATTTTTGTTGTTCATGCATGCCTCCACAACCTGTGGATGAGCCAATTGCCACAGCTTGAACCATGCTACACCTAAAGCTTGGTTTCTATTCTGTTTTTACGTTAAACAGAAAATATTTACTGTTTAACGTACCTATAAGATTTTGACAGTGCCCTGTTGGTAAATTTTATAATACAAACATGATTATTCTCTACTAGTGCCATGAAAGATGTTTCCAGCTTAGCACACAGATAATACATTTGGTTAGTGTACAATTATTTTATTTAAAAAATTTACAATGTTTTCTTAACACTGTTATCTGTTAGACATATATATTTTGTTATCACATTCTTTATTTTAATTTTGCCAATATTGTGACAGCTTTGAAAAAACCAAACAGGTATACTGTTGCAGTAACAAAGAAGTTTAATCAAGAATGAGTTATAACTCATTTTACAATGACATAAAAATTCCAATTTGAAATATTGACACAAATGCTTACTTATAGTAAAAGTTGTCCAATAAAAACTTCTCATTTGCGCTTGCAAGGCGTTGCCTATTGAACAGCATATTGATTGAATAGTTTTTTTAGCTTTTTGGGAATAACAATAATAAATAGGATAGTTGGAAGATAAGTAATAGGCGCCTAAAAATTACAACTATTGTTTTTCCTAAAGAAGCTGAAAATTTTTAATTTAAAAACTTAAAATTCAAATTACAAAATTAAATTAAAATCAAATTACAAAAATATTTTGGTGTGGACCTCAAGATATGTAGTTAGCCATTCATCAAAAACATTCTACTAGTTTGTTCATTATGAGTCAGCTGAGTAAAAAGTTTTTTTTTCAGGCCATAAAACTTCTTCATTAAAGATAAAATAAAGATTCTGGTTGTATTGTAATTACTGCAATTACTAATATGACATCAATAAAATCATCAAACTATATTTGTGTATATTTAGTTTTTTATACAAAGTTAATAAATATTTTTCACTGGTTAATGATTCTACATGGTTATTTTCAACAGAATCTTGTTTTCTAATTACATTGCATATTCTTTGAGCAAAATAAAATTTTTAGTCTATCTATTGATTACAATCGTCTATACCCATTACTTCAAAATGCCAAATTTTATTTGTGACAGAAAAACTGAACATTATTTGGTGGAATGCTTTGTATGTCACTTTAAACAATATTATATGTATGCTTTTAGGCTGGGAAATAATGTGAATATTACATGGTTGTGTCATGTGGTGGACCGATGCTTCTAGGTGTCAAAAGTGGCAACACAAACAAATCTGGTAAATATGTGCATATTAATAGTGTACATATTTACCCCCTTCCAATCATTAATCTCCCGATCAATAAATAATCATGTAGCAATCTTATATTATATAGCAAGTGTTTATTAAGTAAGGCATTTCTCTCCTCAAACTGTTTTGCGTAGTCTCTCCCTTCCCAAATATAAAGTAAATGAAAATTATTCACTCCATCTATGTGTTTGACTTGTGTTTGGGGTGTGGGGGAGGGAGGTTGAATCATAGTCCCTCTCTTCACCTGGATAGCTTCAATCTAAAGCTGCATTTGTGAGATCTGTGCTTGTGAAAGACATCAATAGAGTACTCTAATGATTTAATATTGATTGAAAACCCATATTGACTGTTTCTGTTTTTATTACATAACCAGCTCTGATCAACTGTATAACATAAAATATGTGAAATATTTGAACTGTTTTCACTGCATTATGTAAACAATAGAATAAAGTATGTAAAAAAGGTGAAAAAATCTGTATTAAAATTCAGTGCCAAAATTTGATTATCAAAAGCTCTCACATCGTGATATCGTCCCTAGCTCATTAGGAAATTTAGGTCCTTTGTTATAATTTTGGTACAAATCTTTTTTAGTTGCATTTTTATTCAATGCTATAAGTTAAAGTAACAAGTTTTTAATAAGGAAGACTGCAAAGAATGTAAATAGTGATTAATTATATCAATTTAATTATCCCAGCTGATATTTTTGCATTAAGAGTAAAACACCTTCAGCCAATCAAACATAAGTTTTATCATGACTGCGCTCTCATCGGTGTAGTACCCTACTGTGCATAGTAGACGAAATTAACCATAACTCGGTCACCACATGCGTGTTGACTCAGGCCTACCTATTTGTGTGAAACAGATATTTGATGGTAGTTCTCTTATAGTTGGATTACACGTAATGTCTTTGTCTTGTTTATTGTGGCAATTGTACATAAAACTTCAATGCACATTTGTGCCAAATAAATCTTATCAGAAGAATAATACTAATTTAATTTACTAATTCATAATTTACTTTAGAACTTATGAATACATTTATAAAAAGCAATTATAGTAATAACATTTACTAATATAAAATGTGAAAATTCACATTGAAGTATGTAACTAAAATTAATTCTAACAAAATAACAAAGAATCAGCGTCTTTTATTACTCAGGGGGCTGGCAAAATTTCTCTTCTCTGTATTTGTCTATCTACAGGATATGTCAGGTACAAATTGAGCCATACACTTAAATTGTTGCATGAAACTTCAGTTCTATGTAGGCAAGATCAAGTTCGATGATAGTGCATGTTTCTCATTCCATCCTTAAGACACGTGGTTTGCATACTCCTACTTTATTGTATAGCCTAATACTTAAACTCAGGTCAAATTCTAATTAATTTAATAATCAATTTATGTCAAAGTGAATTCAAATATAAGTACATTTAAATAGAAGTATGTAATAGTAAAAATAAAATTTTTAACCAGATTGTTTGTTTTCTATCAATACATTTTATGGTGTACAAATGGAGTATGAATATTTGGAAGTTTCCACTAACCAAACAGCCATCATTACTGTTGTTCCTCTCGTACTTCATGTGTATTTTACTGTGTGTTTTTAATAATTATATTCTGTAGCTTCCCTTACCTTTAAGCTCTATACTATTTAAAGGTGATATAAAACACGTCAGATACTGTAATACAACACAAGTTTCAAAAATTGCATTTTCTCTAAGGATTAATTGAATCTATTATATTTTTCTGTACAAAATAACGTAGATTTGAAAAATATAATTGCATGTTAGCAAAACATATAAAGTTTTGCAAGGCTTTGTCCACACTAAGTATTATACATTTTGTAACCCAAATAATGGAAAGAACTATTGAATTTATTCAATTTGTTAAATACTTTATTTTTATTTCAGTTGATCAGAAGAGAAATAAAGGTTGTAAGATTCAATTAGATTATTTTTATGGTGATGCTCATTGTAATAATTATTTATTTACCTGCAGGTATGCGCTTAAATAAAAATATACTCTTAAAAGTATTATTTGCTAGTCTCTTTACTGTAACAACACTTATTCTTTCAAATACTCATAATATATTCAAGCAAAGTTTTTGTATTGATACATTAATAATAGATTTTATTATCATGACATAATATTGAACAATAAATTCCTTTCTTGTGAAATCGCTATTTATTAAAATTATTGTTTTGCAGGTTACCAAAAACAAGATTTGGAAGGACATTGCAGGACTGCTGGGGATTGGAGCTTCATCTAGTGCTGCCTACACTCTACGTAAACATTACACAAAAAACTTACTTCCTTATGAGTGTCAGTTTGACAGGGGGGGTATTGACCCTCAGCCTATTATTAACCAGGTTGAAGCCACTTCTAAGAAAAAATCCTCAAAAGCTGCTCCTGTACCTTCTCCAGGTTAGTTTTTATATTCTGGTTAAAAACAAATAATATAAGTCAGTATCACAGCAGTTCTCAGCATGCCAATATTGCATGTTAGTTGTCTTCATTATTAGGTAGGTAATATAATAAGGTACTTACTTGCATCTGTATTTTTGTGGAATATAATTTTTAATGCCTTGAACATTTCTTGGGAAATTCTTTAACAACTATTATGATGACAATAATAATAATACATTCATCAAGACTTATTTTTATCATATTGACAGTGTGGCAATTGATTGCGCCACATTGATCATTAAAATTCAAATATTTTTACCCTCTTACACCGAATTAATTTTTCATTTTGCAATGAAATCATTGCAGAGGGAGGGCGCTTAGGGTCAATAAAAAAATCTTAAAAAACCATATAACGTGTTAAAATTGTATTTTATTACATTATATTTTAAGTACAGTAGAACCCTGCTAATCCGCCCTCGGGTAATCTGCCTCCTCACTTAATCCGACCATGCCATCACTAATCAATGTTTGTTTACATTCATGGGCAGTGTGAGTGCATGTCAGTTGACTTGTGACAAGTCAGTCGAAACAGTTTGTGCGAGTGTGTGTTTGTGATTTACAAACTTTACATCCGGAAATTGAAGCCTGTGACGTCAGCGAGTGGGTCGCAACAGCGAATGTCGACTGCACAACAGAAGAATTAACTGTGATGAAGAGATTATTGAAACTGTAATGCAAGCAGATGACCATGAGAAAGATGATGTTGATGATGAAGATGTCAAACCCACACCACGGGTATCACATACAGAAGCAAAAAATTCGTTTGATTTGGCTCTTTAGTACATTGAACAAAGTCCACTGTCTACCCCAGTGGACATTTTGTGGATCCGGAAATGGAGGAATATTGCTGTGAAGTCAAGATTATCGTCTGCTAAGCAAAAGAACATTACGGACTTCTTTAGACCGACACAAGATAATTAAATTCAGTGATAATAATCTTGCAATAATCTCTTAATGCATTTATTTAGTTTAAACTATAGTTTTATCACGTTTTTTTGTCAATAAATGTTCTCCTCTGATAATCTGACCATTTTACTGATCCGATCTCTTGGTCACGTAGGTGACGTATTAGTGGGGTTCTACTGTATTTAGTTGCCTAGCAACAATTGGATATGTACCAGATCTACAACTAAAAATAAAATTGTGTGGATCATTAGCTTATCTTTGGTAATGACACAGCCATGGTTACAACTGCATCCACATTGGATGAGGCGTCCAAAAATTAAAATAAACAATTGGTTTGACCAAAGCTATCTAACAGTTAATATTGATAATATAAGTATCTTCTAATATTTATGTGGAATTGCTCTAATCCAGGTCTTATGACGCTGAAGTTGCATTTTTGAGGTAATGCGTGGTCTGTCCACACCCTGTGGTTGGTCCAAAACTCTTTTAAACTAATAAAAAGAAATACTTTTACAACAGACCATGAATATGTAACAAGGAATAGGACAAATATTTACTTCCAAACCCCTAGAATAAACCTCAGAATCGAAAGAACTAACTTTTTTTATAGCTCACTTTATTTACAGAAACATTCCACAGAATATAATGCAATTACTGGAGAATGGTGAATGGAGAATTCCGTTGTGTTCGGGCATGTAGTTGACGAGTGGCTCCTCTGTGTTGACCTTGAAGCCATAAGTTTTAAAAATTATGTTTCTTGAATAAATTGTTTTTTTACTTTAATTGAAATGTGCATAGAGAGTTTAGTCTTGGTTATTTCCGGCTAATTGTAAAGGTTTACTTTATTATTTTAGGGTCTTCAAACTCACAAGATTCGTTTCCGTCTGGTGGGGGCGGTAGTGGCTCCATGGATGGCTACAGCTACGGGTACCCTCCCGATTACAATAACCAAAGGCCTCCATCACAGTCAAACCAAGGTAAGTGTAGGACAGCTTGGACCAAGTATATTCAGCTTTATTTAACCCTCTCCTGGTCATAATAACTCCAGGCACTAATGAATAACGATACTACTGGACCGTGTTAATTTGCTATGCTGATTTGAAGTGTGTAAATGTGGGGAATACGAAGCTTACACATCTTTTTATTAATGTTTAGTTACCTATTCTAAATACATTCCCACATTTATATTATATTTTCTTTATCATTCTATGATCTTGTCATTGCAGACATCTAAATACCACCCTTCTGTCATGCAGTTTGTCATCAACATCGGCAAGTTGTTAACATCACCAATCACATCTTGAGCACTAAAATTTTACTATTTTCACTAGAATCATCACCATATGATTAAACCTGGCCTAGCTTTTTTCCACTAATAATAAGTGTAAGTGATGTGAGGTACAATATCTTCTGACAGCAGATCATCCCTATAGTAGTTCAAAATTCGGCATGCAGTTTTACTTCTGTTTCTTCCAGCTCAGGATATTTGAGTTCTGAATATTGGGTTCTTTTGGCTCTTCTATCTCAGTAGTACATATTCAGTGTGGCAAGATCATATCTCGAAACTTACCTTATCTGAGAAACAATATTTCTTCCTGCCCATTCCTAAATGTGAATTACTGTAATTTAAGTTCAGTTTGTAGCTGGTTAAGCTTCATGTTTATTTTATTATTAGTGTTGACTCCCTGTCAGCAGGCTTTCTTCTGCTATCGTAGTGATGGCAATTAAACTAAGCAGATATCTTTTTTTTTAGTCTTTGAGACCATTGTATACATCATATTTATGGATAAATTGCCTTAGATCAACTGAAGTGTAAAATGAGTCATTTAAAAGCAGAATTAAACAGTAGGGAAAATGTAATAATGAGAAAGGTGAAGTTTTCTAGATACCCAACGTCGTTTTCATGGAGTTTCATCACTTTGCTTAAGGGAAGTATTGCTCATATTTTATCACTCTGGTGTTACAGAATACAATATTGAGTTTTGTAGAACAAGAAGAGAGATATAAGTAGACTCTGATTGTTGCAAAATGTGAAGCGTTTTATAAATGTAAAATCCAACTTGAATTCTAGACCAATGAACTTGTGAAAATACATCTGTCACAGTTTTAAGACTTTTACAGTCAAATGAGTGTATCAGGCCATATGTAAATAGCATTAGCTTATATACAGCAATTAACTCTTTCCACTTGAATATCACCTATATTTAATAGTATGCAGTTATTACTCTAACTTGTCCATCTAGTAGTTATCAAACAGCTGAAACTTTTTCTACCTTGATAACTTTAAAACCAGTAATGAATATATATTCCGGCCTGTAAAGCTGCATGAAATGTTTCTTACAGCACTCCATGAATAACTGACCTACTTTGTTACTGTTGTGAATCTTAAAAGCCTAGCATCAATCTCTGTTGGTCATTTATGCTAGTAATTACTTTTCAATAATTTAAGTTTGTTTTTTAGAACAATTGCTAGCATTTTTTTAAAATTTACTCTCTATAAAAATATCAGTTTTTGCTTTTAGTTTTTTTTACCTAATAATATTTCCTAATCAAAATCTATGTGCAAAACATAATAGGTAGTAGTCACAATAAGTTCATAGCAATATTTTATTTAATACCATGCATTTAAAAATTAAAAGCAAATACAACAGGGTCTAGGAAATCCAAGTCGAATGAATTAAAATTGTATACAAGACATTGCAACATTCTGCTGATAGCAAACCATCCATATTAGTTCAGTGTATTAGCACCAGAGGCCAGCACATACATCTTGTCTGTAAAGTACAGCAAGGTCTCACATACATTGAGCTACAGAAGTCAATTCAAGTTTTATGACCAGGAGAGGGGCAAGTATAGTTCAAGTATTTTTTTTATACTTTGTGACTAGAAAATAATGTTATTGACAAAAAAATTTTTTAGATCAGAAATATTTAAAATCAATGTATAATACAACTACTGATTATTTTTCTTAACATAGATATTGCCAGATCTTAGGAACGGATGTCTGATTGAAACAAATGATCTAAACCTAAAAAAAATTAAATAATGGTAATAATAATAATAATAAGATATTAATTAAAATTATAAATTTTGAGTAAACCCATTGTTACCCAGTGATTCTTTTCCTCGCCAACACACTTCCTCCAGACGTCTCTGCAACTTGCATCTTCTTTCCTTCTTCCCAGTTTTCACAGGTTCTTGTTAAACTGGTCCTGTCACCTTAGCTTTGGTTGTCCAAGAGGTCTTCTACCTTCTGGGTTGTTCTCCAGAATTGTCCTTGTCATGGTGCTATCATATTTTCGTAAGATGTACCCTGCCTACCTGATTCTTCTATTTCGTTCCTCAGCTATAATATCTGGCTCTGTACCAGATATCTGATGTAGACCAGATATTGCAAAAATATTTGTCTCAATACCTTTTAAAAACACAGAAAGTAAAATTTCATGAAATGGTTTAAACATTTAACTCATTTCGAAGAGAGCATTTCTTCATCAAGTAGTTCACCTTTGTCTCATAATGTATCAGTAATATTCAGTTTTTAATTTTGTTTCAGTGTTTTATAGAATAATTTTACTTTGCTGTCTGGCAAAACAGCTGTAGTTGGGGAAAGGGAAAATAAAAACATGATCGGATTAGTGACAACTGACTCAAGTAAACAAGAATTTATTGTGTAAAGTGGTAATAATGTGTTAAGTCTACTGTACACGTTTAAGCTAAAGATATTTTAGGCATTCATTTAATTAAAAGATTAATTTGCTCATTTTTTAGTATGGTATGGAAAAAATGTAAAAATAAAGGTTTTTAACAAAAACTATTGGAAAAGTTACATGTAAAAAACTCAATCATACTGTTAAGGATTCAAGGTGACTTGAGCAAGCACCAACCAAGTCACTGAACTGAACAAGCATGCTGAATACCACATCCGCAAAATAACATGTTCATAAGTTAAACACTAAGAAAGAATCAATGTGGGCTTTTCCTGAAGCAGCACAGCAAATCATTTGAAATAAAATCGGGGAATAGGGTAGTTATGGTGGGGAAGGAAGGGTTAGAATGCAGCCGCTCTAATGTCTTTGCTGTTGTGATCTCAAAGTCATATTATGTGTTCAAATTTTATCTGCTGAAGTTTCTTTTGATGTTACGATTCGTTTAGGTTTTCTAGTTCATTATTTTGTTAATATCGGTAGCAAAAGTAGTCTAACTTCAACAGAGGGTGGATTTAACAGTTGGTCTACTAATTTTATATATGAAGCATGAAGCCTAAAACTAGTTTTTGTTTTAAAAAATTCTCTTCACGTTATATTATATTGGCTTTATTTGACTTGACGATTTTCAGACATTAAAAAAACCATTTTCTTTTTATTGTCTTTATATATTTACTCTCAAATTTTGTGGCCTTTTTTGCCTCACCTATGTATTTTCTATCACAAGAGTGGGTTATACAGTAAACACAGTTTTTTAGTTTTGAGTGCCATTTTGTTGTGTTTTTATATAATACTTTGTCTGAAAGTGTTTTGAAGCAATAGGCAGAAAATATAATATTAGAACCAATTTCATAACAGCAGAATAATTTAGAAATACAATTAAAATGTAGTTTAGGATGGTTATATGTAAACTAAAACTGAAACAAGTTTCATTAAAATCTAAAAACCGCAACAAAATTAATGTAGTTCCAAACAAAAATTTAAATCGTAGGGTGTGAAACAATTTCACAGTTCAGAGACTGTGAAAACTAGTGGACCATTGTTAAGCATAAGCAAAATAATAAATATTCTAGCAGTTGTGCAATCTAAATTTGAATAACCTTTGATGCAAGTTATATTTTAGCATTTACTTTTCTAAATTCTATACAACATAAGAACAATGAATAAAATTAAACTTTTTATAGGAACTTTTATTATAGGTTTCACAATATTGCATATTATTTTCAAATGCTGACTAGACATAACATATTTCGACAAATTTGTTGCAGTGCATGGATTGGTACATTGTGGTTAGGGTGTTTACTTCCATCACTGTTGGGTTGGTGGTTAGTTTTAGTCTGGGTACTCTTGCTCTCCAGTCTAACATCATATTATCACTTGTATGATTAAAATTAATATTATTAATAAACTAAAATTGTCATATTTTTTGTTTTTGTGTAATGTTTTTTTTTTAGTTTAGTTTTATTTCATTAAAGTAGTGGCATTCCATTTGAAAAATAAGATTATTTATGCGATAAAAATACTAACCTAATATTTATTTTAATGCAGAGAATTTGGATGTTGTTAATTTTTACATAGATAATTATTTCACAAACCTATTGGTGTAACTATTTCACAAACCTATTGGTGTAACTATTTCACAAACCTATTGGTGTAACTATTTCAAACAGTTTTGAAATACTTTTAGTGTCCAAAACATTTGCTATATAAACCATTGCTAAAATATCTTCAATTGTGTGGCTATAACAAAATGACAGCGTTGGAACAGATTGACTGTCCACAAGCTTCAATCACTGCAATGGCTGGATACTTTTAGAAGGAAATTGTTCTCAGTTGCAGCGAGATATACAACTTGTGACAATATTTAATTGTATTTTAAATTGTGTGTTTTCTGTTTTTATATGAATCTTAAGTCAACAAGAGATTTGTGTCCTCTTTTTGTTTTATCAATGTTATTTCATTATAAACTTGTTTTATTTCTTCTCTTTCTCATTACTTTTGAGTGTCTGATACTATTTAGAGTCCCTGTATTTAAACAGAAATCTTATTTAACCCATTTGAGACTAAAGACATCCTGTGCCTGTCACAAAAGGAAGCCGAAGAGCCTGAGCCGAGTTTGTTGTTGCATGGGCTTTGTTGTCTTTTGGTTAGTATCGGTAGATGGAAATTTTGAAGTTATTGAACCTAACTAAGGAAATAACGTGATTTTAAATACAGTATTTGATTTTATATTCATTTGTATGTTTATTTTCATGCATTGAAATAAGTCTATTTGGAGATGAGATCAGCAGTATGTAAAATACCAATTGGTAAATCATAGTTTTTATACCATAAATAGATGACCTACATAGTCGAAGAATTATCATAGTTTTGTAAATAATAATTTACTTGCAGTTATAATCTTCTTTATTTGTGTAAACAAGCAGTCAGCTACTTCTATTGCTGATTGGTACTGACCGTGAAAACTTGTTTTTGTTGTATTCTGTGTATGAAAAGGCATAGTTTTTCTCAATGGTGTAGAAGATATATTAGTAAATGAACGTTTTTTGTTCATGTATCATTTGTAAATTGTAATGATTTTATGTTGTTTATTGAAAATGTTTAAGAAGAAATTGGTTATGAATAAACTATAGTGAACAAGAAGACAAAATTATATTGATTGGTTATGGAAATTGCTTTAGTAAAAAACGTTAATAGCATTAATAGCAAAATTGATCTAACAAATGATTGAAGAGCTATAAAAAATTTAGTAAATGGTATAAATATCTGTAAATTGTTTAACCCCTTAATCCATGTAGGTACATCACTCTGGCTGTATTAATTGCTCACACACAGTACTGACTACGAAATAAAGATTTAAAAGAACCCAAATTAACAGTAGTAAGTTTGAATTATTTGTAGTATGTTATACACAAAGTGTCCTGCAAAGTTCACCTGTAATCTACTTTAAACCATGATAAATATTCAATGCTGGAATCCAGTGAATAGGATTATTTCTCAGTCCTAAATGGGTTAAGTAACCACACCACACGTAAATAACAAAACTGCTCTAGTAAAATTCCAATCATCTTTTGTCAAATAAGGGTTTAAAACAAAACAGGTAGTTGTGCAAAGTTAACATAAAAAGATATGAGTTATACAAAGTTTTAGTAAAAACAGAATAAGATAGATGGTTAAAATAGCTAACTTTGTTCCGCTCGGTTACCTTGGTTTAGTGTTGATGTAAAAGCTGACAAAATTATTGTTGATAAAATCAGTCGTGTCTAATTCAATTCTTCTAAGTTTAACTGCATTTGCCCCTTGCCTCAACGCACATTGCACTGCTTATGAAATGGTCTATTGGCAGTAATGTTGTCCTTGTTGCCAAATGGTTCCTTCTTTGTTGCTACATAGGATTAATATGAGAACTGTTTTGTACATCGTTTCATTGACAGTGATGTACCATTTTTTTTATTACAATTCCTTTCTACCTGTGCTGCGATCTTTGTTAATTGATAGAACTGTTTGCATCTTACTGTTGTATTTTACTCAGTTATACATTAAGTGTAGCCCACAATTTTAATTTGTATATTATTTCATGACATAGGAACAGTTATTTCTGTATGAAAATACAAAGTTATATTTCACTTTATTTTATACCTTTTAACGTCATAATTTATGATCTGATAGTTTTAAAACCGAACAAATGTGAGTAACAAGTATTTTCCTTCGGCATAGCAGCAAAATTAATTCAGTCCAGTAGCCCTAGAACCGTGTTGTGGCAACTGGCCTGGGAAAGGGTTAAATGAACAGTTATTTATGATTAACCCTTTTTAATAGTAGTTTATTGACACTGTAATTTATACATTCTTGAAGCTCTTGTCTTATTGGAAATGATATATTAATTCAAACAAACTCTCCAATAACATAAAGTTTTTTATTATAATGTTACAATGCCAATATTAATGTATCTACAAATTCCATAATTAAATTAAAGAATATATTAGGAAATCCCAAGAATAAAATTAATGAAGAAGAAAAATCTGGCATTTATCAAATTAATTGTGACAATTGCGATTTAAAATACATTGGCCAAACAAAAAGAAAGTTAAAACAGAGAGCTAAGGAACATAGGGCATGTTTAAAATACCAACAGGAAGAAAGATCAGCCATGGCAAAACATGCACTTCAAACTGGACACTCTTTTTCAAATGCAAAATTATTAAAAGAAGTACAAAATAAAAAATTCCTTGATGCATATGAAACAATTTTTATAAAAAAGAACCAAAATAATCTGGTAAACAACGAACCTAGACCTTTTCAAAATTCACCGTTACTTTATTTGATTTAACTAAATATAAACTTTATTTTTATATATACATATAACATACTGTGCTGTCATAGAATATTACCTCTTTGTATTTTTAATGACATATGTTTTTATTTAGTACAAAATTGTTTATGTTACTATTGTTATTATTACTTTCATTCAGTTGTGTGAGTCCGAAGATGTACTCATTGAGTACGAAAGGCCTCACAAAAATAAAAAACTTTATGTTATTGGAGAGTTTGTTTGAATTAATATACTGTAATTTATACTTCTTTACAACCAGCTAAAATTTAAAACTGTTGACATGAATAATTATTTGACTTCATACTTTTTTGTATTATCAAATGTTACTAAGAAAATCTTATATTTGTTGTCAAGTGTTGTCTGTGTTTTATTAACTGATTGATTGATAGTGGATAACATAAGTATTATTTTAATTTATATTTGGTAAATTATAGACAGCAAGAATGTTAAGTCGTAATGATTTCCTTTTAAACTGGAATAGATTTTTCTAAAATTATAAACTTTAAAATGTTATACTCTTCCATGTTCCCTTCGGTTAAACTTTTAGACAATTTTGACAATTAGTATTCAAACATATTACTGGAAAAATGTTTATTTTTTACTGCTTCGTTGGTTGCTATCCTTATTTGTTTTCCTGTATTTATGTTGACCATTCTGTGCATTTTAAATAAACAAGCCAATCACTAATTAAATGTCTTAAATTTGAAATAATTAAAATTGTCACTTATTACTTCTTAATGTTATTTTATTAGCCTGCTATTGATGCTTATTAAACACAAACCAACCAAATTTACATATAAACTTAATTTGACTAAGTTTGGAAGTGCCCAAAACGTTGCTGATTGCTGATTGTGTTGGGTAGTGACAGCAGGTGTAGGGGTGCCGGCCGCGAGTGCAGGCGATAACATTAGCGTTTCCAACCCCTTTGACGACGCAAGGCCTCCCCGCCCAGGTACTCCTTGTATTTCTGCACTTCTCTGTTTGTTGTTTGACCCCTAATATTTGGTGCTGGAATGGGTATTTACTCTCAAATTTCAACTGTTGCCTTCTTTAGTCTGTCTTCATATTAACAATCTTAAATAACATTTTTGTTGTGCTTTTGAATATTGATCTGTCTTAAGTGTGACTCAAGATCATCGTATTCCAAAATCATTTTTATAGCCTACAGTATTGATTTAAATTGATAAATATTGTCTTGCTCCATATCTGTGTATTTAAACTTTTCTTTCAACATGTTAATGATTTCTTGTTTTTGTCTTTTAATGCTGTACTTTTTGTATATTTGCAATATTTATTTATTTGTTGTTTTTGTGTTATTTTTCATCTCAGATGTAATTTTTGCATGATGTTACAACAATACTATTGGTCATATTTTGTTGAAGTTATGTTTTATGTTTTTACATTATTAGTTGTTAGATGTCTTTTCAACATAATAGTTTTCTAGTTGGATAAATCTAATCTTTAATTTACTTCATGAGGGGCCACTTGTGATTACTTTGTTTAAAACTGACAAATAATTCTAAAATCATTATGCGATTCTGACATTTATTGAATTGTGATAATATATTATTTATTTGGGTGGTATTTATTTTTAAGTTATTTAATCTTAATCTTGGTAATCACGGTTTTTTGTAGTTTAACCCTTTTACCACCAGGCCGCAAGCCACACTTGGTGCGTCGACCGCCAATGATATCTGTACGAGTAGTTGCGTCGACCGCCAGGCCTTTGTCCGGGTGCGCGTCACTACTCCGCCACTGCATTTTGCTCAGTTTTACGCATGTTTACATTATCACTTATATTTTCGTTAATTTCAAAGATAGAACGGTGTTATTGGTATCGTTTTCTTTATTTTTAAATGCGCTAACTTTCTATGTGTAGATGTTGGCAGTATTTTTAAATACTGAATTTTTTACTTTATTTTTATTTATTTTTTTAATACCAAAAAATATTAACTTTGAAGTGTTGTAAGTACCAAAGTTTGTTCTTTTTACCACAAAATCTTTATATAATACTATTATACATTTAACTTAGAAGAACTTCAGGAAGTTTCAAAAAATAATTCGACCATTTGAAATATTTATTAGCTTCTTTATTGTACAGGTACAAAACGAAAATTTGGAAAAAATCATTACAGTGTGTTTTGTAAGTTATAAATCATATGATATAATATATACCTAATCAAGTATTACCTTGAAATAAAATAATTATACTGTGGATAAAATTTAAATTTATATAATAATACAATAAAGACTTGTATAAAAAGGTATAAAAGATATAAAAAGATACGAAAGAGTAGAGAGCCTATATATAGGCTCATGGCGGTTTGCCACCGACCATGACAAAGCCTAAATATAGGCTCTTGGCGGTTTACCACTACTCATGGCAAAGCCTATATATAGGCTCTTGGCGGTAAAAGGGTTAAATCACTTCAACCATTTTTTTCATTTATACATGTCTACAAACTTCTGATTCTTTAGAATCACTACTTTATAACAAGATTTACAATTGTACAATGATTTTTATTTGTAATTATTTTACGTCTTTATGATCTTATATATTTAATTTTATATTTCATTTACTACTTACAATTACTTTAATACAAAAATTGAGATGAGAAGCCAAATTGTTTGTTTACACTGAAAGATCGAAACTAAAAGATGTTACTGTCAATAAATCTGTTATTACAAGTAGTCTGTACCAAGTACTAAAGCCAGACAGAAATGATTTATGGTTTCTACAGAGTTATAGTATCATAATATCAAATAACTTACGGTTCAGCTAAGCACCTGCTAATAAATGTACACAACCCAATCAACAACAGCATAATTATGAGAATGTACACAGGTCAGGCATAACTGTTTGTCACTTAAATTAAAACCAGTTTTTTTTATATCAATAGTATTTTTACTTATTATTTTTATCCTTAAATTTGTTTTCGTCAATAAAAATAATATGAATGGCTAAATCTGAGACCAGATAACCAATGGACGATAGTGGGTTTAAATTGTGGATAGTAGGAAATTCTGTTTCAAATTGCTGTCATGATAGAACCAATAGGAATTTTGGACTAAAGAAATCAAATCACGTTTTGAAATGTGGTGAAATACTTCGTAAATAGACTTATATAACCAATGTACATGGTAAGTTCTTAAAAGCTGGCCGTACTGATGGCCAAAGTTGTTTTACCCCATAGAAACTATATTAACACTTGAACAACCCTATATTTGTATGTGTCCTCTCTCCAGATTGTACCTGTAGTATCTACAGAGATTCCTGTGTTCTGAAGCATTTGTATGTGTGCTCTCTACAGGCAATGCCTGTATTATCTACAGAGACAAAGTTTTCTCCTGTAGTCTGAAGTATCAGTATGTGTCCTCAATCTATACAATCTATAGGCAAGTTGTTGTCTACTCAGAACTGTAGAGTTTCCGTACAGTCTCTATTTGGAGACTATGTCCGTAGGGACTATGTTTTAAACATTTATTTCAATATTATATTGAGTGCTTGAAATGTCTAGCCAAAGTTTTAATAGGAATAGCCACAGGTATAAATAGGAATTTTTTGTGATGCCAGGAAAATAGTTTTTCTTTGGAGCTGGCAGCTTGTTTGTAGTGGTGGGAAGGGTTCATTTTGCAAGTTAATGGTGTTGTGAGTTTTGTTCTGCAATGTTTTTTTTTATTATGCCAAAGCAATCTACAGTGATTGACTTTTAGTACATATTTACTTACTAGCGCACACCCGCGGCTTCACCCAGAATTTCTATGCATCATTCCATGTATTTATTTGTTTGAGTAGCTCCCACGATTTCTGTAACATCTTAATTGTTTTGGATCAATATAGAGGAAATCCAAAGTCAAAAGCGCATAGCTTTCTTAGTGAAAGCACTTCTGATGTAATACGATAGGGTTCTATGATATTTTTAAAATGGAATTAGTCATATATTATGCATCAGATACCCATTTTTTAATGTTCATGATTAAGAGGATCAGAGGTTAAACACAATTATGAGCAATTCTTATTTCAGGTTTTGCACTTTGAGTTCAAATTAATTACATTTCCAACGCAAAATTAGAGTTTGCTGTTGCCCCTAGAAATACAGTAGACCTGGGTATAATTTTTAACGAGGTTGAATTCAAAACTGTAGTTTTCTATTTAAACTGCTGTTTGTTTTTTTTTCTCTCTCTCTCTCTCTTAGAGTAAGAAGCTTAAAAAATTACACCTAGACCTTTGTGCTGCTTTCTAGTGACAGGATATTCAAGATTGGTAAGGTTAGGAGTTGGGGCCGCCTCCTGTTGAGATTCATGAGGAAAATTTTAGGGCAGGTAGGGGGTGGCACACCCTTATTTCTAGGCTGGCAAGAACCTTTGGCTCTTAGGGAACGAAAGCTACCAACTCCAAAAGTCATCTCCTGCAGTAGACTAGACCTATTGAATTACCCTTGTGCCCTAGAATCTCGACATTTGTGGTTAGTGATGTACCGCTCCTGGACATCCATAAGGTTGCTCAGATTTAAGTGACACATCAGTCGGATTACATTTAACAGCCCTTTTCAATTCATATTACATCACTTTTGCTACTTTAGAGACCACTGGAGCGTAGTCCGAAGAGATTTTAAAATTAGAATAGGCCTATATTCATCGCAGAGGGCCTAAGAATGTCCATGTAAAATTTCAGTACAATCGGTTGAGTGGTTTATGCGTGAAAGCAAACAAAGGCACTTTCACATTATTATTATATTATAATGTCAATTTTATCTTTTAATCCAGCCTATTTACTTGTACATTCTGAGAAATAACTATTGTTTAAACCAATGTTATGTAAAAATGAGTTGTTAAACATGTATGCATATTCACCCATTGTGGAGTTTACCTCTGCATTGTTCTGTTTTTTTTTTTTTTTAATAGTTACTTTCCTGGTGTTGGCAGCCTGGTGTACTTCACATATCTCTTTCTGAGAACTAGAATCGATCATTCTTGCCATTAACCCACCTAATGTTGTCTGATATGCTATATTGTTGTATAGTAGCGACATTGTTCTCTCTGTGTGCGTCCTTATGTTTATAGGACTAACATTGACCTATCACCATTTTATTAATTCTTAGATAATACGCTATTTAGATAAATATATAAGTAGAGATTTCCAACATCATAACTGAAAAACTAAATATAATTTACCCATAGGAAACCTTAATTTTTGTAACTGCAATATCATCTGCTATAAAATAAAATAAGAACTGATCAAACTTTTGTTTAAATATAAAGGAGAATGTACAATAGGTCACTATCTGCTGTGATCTGCAGTGTTTTCCTTAATAAAACACTTATTTCTTTATATAACAAACATAATGCAAAGTAACACAATATTATAATACAAACTCGGTTTCAAAGTACAAAAGGGTGAACTGAACATATTAAAACAGTCAGAGATACAAGTGAATAAAAACAACAGAATGCAAACAGCTTTTTTGTTATTGTTTGATCTTTGCATATAATAAACACAGGTTTTATTGTATGAGAAATAACTGCAAGAAATGACATCAGATATTATGTTTCTTCAAATATTAAGTACAAAACTTATCTGTCAAATTATGGAAAAACACAACATAGAAGAAAAGCGGGTAGTAGTTGCCTTCTCTGTTTTTATCGCACAGTTGTGTGTAAGTGATAATCGCCTGCTTGGTCCTTTTCGCATATTGTACTTGTATGCAGGCTATAAATTGTTTGCCAGTCCTGAAAGTGTTCATAACTAATTTCTATGTTAAAACTAATGAAAACTTTTAAAAACATAAATAATTGTTATTTAAAAACCTATATGTAACCTCTGTGGTTGTGCTCTCAAATTAAAATTATATACTTTTAGAGTTTAACATTTACGTACTTCAGATAAATTAGAAAGAAGTTTTTTAACTTCAGTTTGTAACTCGTGTTATGTATTATTTTGCTTCTTTGTTTTTTATAATCTCTATTTAGTATTTTTTTAGAGGTTTCTATATATGCCAATATTAATGAGTAGTAGAAATTATTTCAAGAGGAAACTGTAGAATCCATTTTCAAAATCTTTTGGTTCCTCCCTGCGAATTGAACCTGTGACTTTTATGTTAGCGAGCCAATGCTACGGTGAAGTTCATGTATTCCAATAACTAAATGATGATTACTTATAAAAACAGTTTGTGTATTGCAACTACGATAATATTTGGGTGTATCAGCCAGTGGTGGTTATCGAAAGTTTTATCAAAGTGTTATTTTAAAATGTTTATATTTTTTATTATATGTTATAAGATACTAAAATTATAATTTTGTTTCTTAAAATGTTTTGTAATTATAATGTGTTCATGAATTTGATAATTAAGTGCATGTTTTAGTCTGGTCTAGGTCCACTTGTGTATACGGAAACAGATGGCACAAGGGAACTAAACATGTATTTATTTCATTATTTATCATTGATTCATAATAAATAAGGTATCAAAAGTCTTGTTTGTCTTCTTATCAGTTATCATGAATTTAGCTTTAACTTTTAAAAGGACTTCATTTTGAAACCATAAACAATAGATATTTTCTTCCAGCAGAAAGTAACATCTTTATTACACATACAAAATCACAACACCTTAACTTGTTTCTGAGATATGATCAAGTATAATGAAAATGGTATCTTTCAGGACATGTGATTAAATTGAAATAAGTGTGTAGTTTAGTTAAATTAGTATTTAATTATGCAGGAAATGGTAATAAACAGAGTACCGCCAGGTTTTTAAATCATATATGCACATTTCTTCATATGCACTTGTGAGTGCACGCAAACACACTTACGTTAATACTATAAAATTACGTGACATCCATGTTAAACTGTTTAGTATAAAAGTGTAACACAAAAGCTACAACATCAAACTATGGCAAACATTGAAGAAATGAAATAAATAAGATCTTTATTGAAAAGCAAAGTTTGAAGTGGGATAGGGATGCTTGCTTATGAAACCTATCAAGCAATCATTTGAAAATGCTAAAAGCTATATCTTTTAAAGGGAACAACAAATTTCAAAATTTAAAGAATGGCTATTGAATAAAATTATGGTCTTGATCCAAACCTGTATTGTAGAGGTGTAATAATTTATCATGATTTGAAACGACCCATTTAAGTCTGGCTATTTGATCACAAAATTAAATTATGCCAATTATTATGTTTTGAAAATATCTCTGCACATGTTCTAAAACAAGGATCTAAATTAGAACCTTGTTTCAGGATGAAGTCAAAATGTTATTTGTAGTATTTAAGTTTTTCCTTATATTTAGATAAAAAGTACTTGAATTTGTGCAAAACTTTTGTGCCAACAATCATAAATATTAAGGAAGTCGGCCAGGTGTTGTGTGGCAGATGCAGCTAAGTAAGCTGTTTTATTTTATAGAAGCGTGAAGATAATCTTGTCATTTTAGCTGAATGTAGTCGTAGTTGTTTCATAGGAAGGGAAGTAAATTGTAATTAATTTGTGTAGTTACAATGTTTTAGTAACTGTTATTAGTGATGATTGAACTTGCTTTGTTTAATTGGAAAATACCTTTGGAAATATTATTATGGGTAGTTATTTTAGCTCATTGTTAGCTATTATCAAAGTTCCATGGCTTCAAAAATACTAATACAGCCCTTAATAATTGTATGATTAATTTTATCCTTAAAAATTTGTAGTATGGGAGTAAGGTTTGTTATTAGAATGAAAAATATTAATCACCCAAATCTACAGTTACAACGAGCTCTTAACAAATAAAAAATAACTGTCCAAATATATGTTGAAGTAAACCAGCTTGAAATCGTTAAAACAGAACAATATCATAATATGAAGATAATGCAACATGATTGGCTAATTAACTTTATTTTATTTTCAATCGATGGGTTTTTGTCTTTGTTTTAAAATTTTACTTTCCTAGAATATTTATTCGGTTTTTGACCGGACAGGTGTTTATTTGTGTTCAATTTAGATATTTTTTACAAAACTGAAGGGAGAATGAAGTGGATTCTTTATTGTTATAGGAATGCAGGGTAACTATCAGAACCAAGGGGGTAACTACCCCCAGTATCCGGACCAGTACAACCAGCAGTACCCTCCAAATCGCCCAATCTACCCTCCCTATGGACCTGATGCTGACAGGTATATTCAATTGCTCATTGTTTTTATTTCTTATTTATACTTTTCTTACAAAGGCACCAAGTGAATGTTTATGCCATGGTTTTTCCGACTTAAATGTAAATTTTAAAGTATTTTCATTTTCAAAGTGTTAAATATTGATTGTTATAATAATTCAGGGTGATTATCAGAACTAAGATGGCCACTATCTCCAGTTAATATTTAACATAATTTTATAATTAGTTCATAGCATTATTATATTAACATATTATTTTTAAGAAAATATGTTATACTGAGATAACTGAGATAATTATTTATACTCAGTTAATTGCGTACTGATCAACATCTTAGTTTTCATAACACATTTGTTGTAAAAACTGGAAACTTATTATAAATCAAACACAGCAAAAACTGTACTATTGCTGTAGATTGTAAATAAAAATCGTGTGTGGAGAAGATTTCTCACTATATATATTGAACTATGATTTTGAACTAAGGAGACAAAACAATATCACATGTTATTTGTTATTCCAAACTGTGTAAGATATGGATTTAGGTCATTATTGAATAGTGATTAACATAACTTTTGATTTGTTTTACAATTTATTTATGTTTGAGATACTCTATTGCATTGAAATCTAACTGTGCTCTATATTATCTTTATAGCAGTGGTGGCTTGTCATTAAGAGCTTTTGGGCAGAGTCCCTCTAGAATAACCCAGAAAAAGAAACTATATACAATACAGTAGAACATGAAAAATACTCACTAATTTGAACTGGAGGGTAGTTCGGATTTTCGAACATAGCCTAGAAATTTCTAGTTACATTAAAAATGCTAGGATAGTAAAAATAAACTAAGATTATTACGGACTAAGAATCTCGGAACACACAACTACGTTTACACTACTAATCAAGTAAAACAACTGAACAACTGAATGTATCTTATATAAAATTAATAAAATAAAAAATGGACTGTTGATATATTTATAATGTTTACAGCAAATAAAAATAAAACTATAAGGTGACCTAAAAAAAGTATGGTTCTTTGTAGCCATACGATATACCGTCAACTATTGTTTTATAGTTTGGTTTGTTTATAAATTTTTGATTTAATTATTTAATTTCATGCAGCTTAATAAATAAAACGACACTCAAATATGCGATGCCTCAAATGTCTCTTTGCCTGTACCGTTGCGACCAGCACCAATCGATTCCTCATGTTCTAATCGATCCCTGGGAGGGGTTTTCTAAAATGGATTGGACATACAAACATTGTTTGTTTTAAATAATAAGATGTATCTACAAAATACATATGTGTAAATTTAGATTTTTTCGTCTTGTATTAAAAATTTTCAATTATGAAAACATTGTTGGCAGATTTTTAATGCGTTGTTTTAATCTGTTGTCTAAATCCTGAATCAAGTTAAAATAATGCTTTGCATTAAGAAGATAGTTTTTTGTTGTCCTTAGAAGTAATGTGAATTTCATGCCTAAATGTCTCAAAATCAATTTCAATTATTAATGTAATAAAACTCTCTTGATATTTGTTAGACCACTAATGATTGTAATCTCCAGGTGAGGAGCTCCTCCAATGTTTCATAGTTGCGAGCCGCCACTGCTTTGTACTATCTACTGTAATTAAAAACATATGATTACTTTAAACAAGGTGTCTACTGATACACTGGAATTCCTGCAGTTTGATGCAGTATCATATAAAGTTATTACTTGTGTAAAAAATTGTTAAATAAATACACAAAATATATAAATATGAATGTGTAATAATCTATTTAATTCATTGGCAGTAATATTAAAAAGTATCAAAATTTGTGAATTTGTTTCCTTTTGTTCCCTCGCCGTTGAATAATTATCAAACCTGTTACCAAAGGAATATTATGCTGCTGTTTACCATGTGGTTTCATTAACTTAGAAGAGGATAAAAGGACAGTCTGAAGGGCCTTTATAACATAAAACAAATAAAATCATTACTCAATTAGATTTTACAGTTTCTTAATTTTTATTTACAGTTACTTTGTTTTTAAGAATGTGTAGCCACAAGTACTCTATCCTAAAAATGTGTTGCTTGTTTCGAAGTCTTATGTAACCTTGTTACTGTTATTTTTACTTCTTTTTCTTTGTTGCAGTGTTTGCTTCAAGCTAATACTAGGGGTGTTTAAAAGGGGGCAAACGTTTTTGAAATTTTACTAACTTCTGAGCCAAATTAGTAGATCAAATCCTAGGTCTGCATGGACTGTAGTGTGAGACCTGTATTGTCATAAAGCAGCAAAATTAATTTTGTTTTTGTTCTGAATTTATCTTTTCAACTCAGACAGGCGCACAGAAGGTTTGATGATGAATGAATGTATCGATGATTGTTGCTTTTAGTGTAAAGTTCACCATCAAAAAACTTGTTTATGCTCCAAAATACTCGTTTGGCTGAAAATATTTATATGCCTTCGATTCAGTATTCGTGAAAAGTGAATCCTGTTTTATTACCAATGACAATTTGACTCAATATAAATCACATTCCTTGTAATATTGAATTAACAATTTTCAAGAAAATTTCCTGTCTTTTTTGTGGTCTTTTATAAAGATTTTGGAGACATCAAAAATAAAAACACATTTTCTTAAAATTGAGGTTTTCAGCTACAGCTTAGTACGTATTGGCTGAACATTTCAAAAAATTCATTGAATGGCATGTGTGTTGAGAACCTCCTGGCCTCAAGAATTTTCATGTCAATTGCATTGTAAACATTTCTATTACAACTATACATCTAACAATCTGTCAACAAATTTCTTCAATAGACATGTTCATGTACCGCTAAATGTGCACTGACTTTCTTTTGCATACAGTTAGCTAAACATCTTTAAATCACAATTTAGAGTTTAGTGGACAGTATCAGCTAAAGAGTTGTTATACTTACAACTATTGCATAGCTGTTCTTAATGGATGTAGGCAACTAACTACATTCATAGTCTACAAGAAAATGGTTTATCTATACCAAATTTGCTTGCCCTATTATTTCTAAAACTTGAATAGTGAAAGTCTGAAAACAATAGAGCATTAAATAATATTAAACCACACTTTTTATTTTGTTTTGATTTTATAAGACAATATTTTTTTAATTATTTTAGGATTACATATTTTTCTAAGCTGCTCCAATGAAAAACAATTAGTTTCTTTATTGGAATTGATAGCTGAGTGCAAGAACACTAGAAATGTATAAAAACTTATTTGAAGTCAGTAGACACCCTGTGATGATTGTGTCAAGATGGCAGTATATTGTGACCAATGTTTCAGAGGTTACAGCCAGGGCACCAGCACAGGACCGGGAGCAGGCAGTCCGAGTCAGAGTGGGACACCTCCCGGCCCAGACCCCTACAACCGGTACAACATGGCACCGGGCCAGCCTCCTGGTTACCCTCCCAGACCAGGATTTGGGGGCTCCCAACCTCCTAGTGGACCCAACCCTCAGACACCCCCTGCCCAACCACCAGGCCAAGGTTATCCCCCTCCTCAACAGGGCTACTATGGGCAGGACCAGGTCAGTATGCTTACCACTACATACAAAATTATTAAATTAGTATTTTAAAATTCTATAATAAGTATAATACAGTCTTGTTTATCGAACCTTACGGCCTACCATGGCATTAGATGAGTGAAAGTGTTTAATAATAAAAAAATTATATTTTTTAAATGCTGATATCTTTAAAAGCAGCCGACAACACTGTTGTTTTTTGTTGTTATAGTATGCAGTGTTCTCTGTCGTTGATTTTAAATTTCTACTACACTAAAAATTGTGTACTACTACTGATCTATGTCTAATTTTATATAGAGTATGGAAAGATATGTTTGGTGAAATTTTTAGATCTCAGGATAATCAGTACATTATCCCTTGAAATAGTTTTGTATTCATAATCAATCGGTATTGATTTAGTATTTAAATAAATGCGTACATTTTTGTTTCAACAAACAAAATTTTTAATTATGACTGGTTTGATTCTGATACACCTCGATTCTCAGCAATTTTCAATACCATAGCTCTTTCCACTCGATTGCGATACAAATATTTTAAAAGTATTTTATTACAAAATAATGAATAAAATTAACAAAAGTTCACAAAATAAACTTGGAAAGGTACAATTTTACAATATACTAATGATGTATAACTAAGCTGAATCTGGAATCCACTGAATCTTCAAATATGTCTATTTGTAGATAACAGCTAATTGGCAAATTATCTTGCTAAAACAAAATGTAGATAGATTACCACACTGGCAAATTACTTTAGTTTTATAAGTCATATTTTGCTTGTAGTTTTTTATACATTTATTTATGTGTATGGCCTCAAGTCTGCTGCATCTATTCACGTTTATTTTATTGGAAAACTGCTGATTACTAGATTCAGACATTTTGGAAATTACTGATTACTAGACCTCTTTTTGTTGTATTTCTTGTATAAAAACACGTGGATAGATTACCAAATTAACAAATTATAGTCAGGGATGCTACAGGTCAGGGAAATCAGGGAAGTCAGGGAAAAAAAAACAGGACTGGAAATCAGGGAAAAGTCAGGGAATCCGGTCTCAAGTCAGGGAATTTCGACGTTGGTCAGGGGAAAATATAAAATCCCTTTACACAAATAAACTTACTGCTGCCGCGCCGAGTCCAAGCCTGCAGACGATGTGGCGCATGAAGCAGGCTTTTTTGCTTTTTTATATTTGCCACCCTGTTAGCCTCAACACCGCTTTTTTCCACCCATTAATTGCCAAAAACCCTGGGTATTGCGTCGAAAAAAGTCAGGGAAAAATGAAAAATTTGGTCTGGAAATCAGGGAAAAGTCAGGGAATTTCATTATTGGACTCCTGTAGCAACCCTGATAGTAGTTGTGTAAATAATAACTGTCAGTTCCTATTTCCTATGTCTGTCTATGTTTGTGCCTACACATTTATTGTGTCTATTTGTAGACGTCCGCTTCTCAGTGGTAAAACAATTTTTGTTCTGTTTTTGTATCTCTACTTGTCTACAACTTTCTGAGTGAAATTATATGTAGTAATTTTTTAAGTTTTTCAACACAGAAATTACTCATTACTCTCAGGATTGAAAGCTAATTTGTAGTTTCTGCTGCAGGGATACCCTGGTCAGGGCCAAGGTCCCGGAGGAGGAACAGCACCGTATCCTGGAGGACAACCCAACAAAGGAATGCCACCTCCTGGTCCACAGCCCCGCAGACATCCTGACTTTGCCAAAGACCAGCAGCCTTACCCGCCTTACAACCAACCTAGGCCTGCCATCTACCCTGGAGGATGGCCACAAAACAACAATAGCCAGTACCGGGGACAGTACGGGCCGCAGCAGTGGAGCCAGGTTCCCCCTCGTCCGGGGGGCCCTCCATCGTCTACCCAGCCTCCCAGTGGACCCCCCGGACCTGGTCAATGGGACCAACAGCGTTACCCTGCCCAGCCTCCTTACCAGCAGGTTAGTAGTAGGACCGGACAGGCATTATATAACAATCGGGCAGTAAAATATTCCTCACCATAAGGATATACGAGATAACCCTTTAATCTAGACAGTCCAAATAATTAAAGGAATTATTATATGTATATACTTGTACACATCTCATGTTTCAGGGTGGCAGCCTTTTAATGTTTGGAAAAGGGATGGTTATATCTCGCATTGTAGTGTAAATCAGAAGTGTATAGTTCTTAAGTTATTCGCAACAGTGTATATTCTTCTGTGTTTTATTTGTATTTTAAAAGATTAAGATAGCGGCAAAATTTTTAAGAAGTATCGAAAAGAACCAAATTGTTATTAGCCAATAAATAGAAGCATAATTTCTTATTGATCGCAACTAAACTTAGTAAATGTTTTTTAGAAACAACTTTTTATGCTTATAATGATTTTTATCATGAGGTTTCAAGATGTTGAGTTCCTAGTGTAGGGGGGTTGTCCTATCATTTTTAATGGATTCACCAGCACTTCCAGTGAAAACCAGATAGTCTTCTGTAAACTCCTGGACCTGTTACATTTCACCGATTTGTCAGACACCATTCAGCCAACTTTATTTTGAAACATACATTTTATCTGGAATTGAATTTGCACTTCAAGTTTGGTTCATTGTACAACTAAAAAGCAGGGTGACATGACATAAATTAAACTATTCCAATATCTTGATAAATGAAAATAATGTTTATTCTGTTAAATAATAATAATATAACATCAGGCAAGATGCAAATTAAGCGCAATCTAATTTGACACTAATATTGAAGAAACTTGATTAGGGTTTGAAAGGCTAATAGAATTTTGACATTTGCCATTGTGTACCAAATGCATAACCGTGTTTCAAGAATTGAAATCTACCCTCTTCATCAGGTGTGAAGAAAGTTAATACTTAGACATGTACTTAAAACTGCAAAAGTGGAATGCCACTAAAAAGAAAGAAATCATACTCGAAAACTGCTTGAAGTCCAGACAGATGAAAATGAACCCAGGTGTTTTCACTGCACAGAAGTCGAGAGCACAAACACACACATACATTAGCACAGGCAAAAGTAGGACACTAACAAGAAAATCAATGTTGGCATTTCCTGTGGTATCACAGCGTCATCTGAAGAAATGAGACTGGAAGGCGATAGTCAGGAGGGGGAAGTGTAAAGGCAGTGAGTGATAGTAAAATAATGGTGATAACATCACTTGAAGATACAGACACTAATAAAATGCAATTGAGGTTAGTTTTATTTGTGGACACAGCACAAGTTTGTCCTTACTGATACTGCATGATTTTCTGTTATTTTCTGTAGTAACAGACAGATTATTTAATTTCCAACACAATGTTTAGTTTTTCAATTATTCATTGAATAGTGATTTTTCTGGTTATTGGAGAATAGTGAGAGCATAATCATTATAACTGTATTTGCCTAACTAAAACACAAACTCATTTTTAACAAATCATTAAGTTGTTGCAATGACAAAGACATCATCGATCAACTAATTTGAAGTGTAGTTAAAATGTAGAAGGGATGTTTTTAAGTATTTATTTGATATAAAAACAGTCACCATTTTATTTTTACATAAAAACTTTGATCTTAATGTACTTAAATCTTATCATTATTATTTATCATATTGTATAGCCAATCTTTGAGTGAAATATAAGGTCATTTGTATGATACACTCATGTAGTTCTGGCAAGCACTTCGCCACCTGGCATTCTTGTGATCAAATACGTATTTATTTGCAGTTATATAACTAAGCTGTACCCTTCAAGACGTTTTACATCGTAAATCGTGTATTATGTGTGAGGTAGTCAATGATTAATTTTTTTAATGCAAGAAACATGTCGATTGTAGAAATTCATCGTCAGCTCAAGTTTATGGTGAAAATGTAATGGAGTGAAGCACTAAGGTGGGTCAGAGAATTCAATGGTGGTTATGAAAACATATATGACGATGAACGTTGAGGTCAACCATTTGTGATCACTAAAAATTTAGTAAACAATTAAAACTAAAATTTGTGTGACAGAATACACAATAACCACTTCTCTCCAAAGAATTCTGGAGACCAAGCTTCTATCAAGTATTCACAACAAAAGAGTGGCAAGCTGACAAAGGGAATCTTGCTTCTCCACAACATTACACGACCAAGCATTTCTGTCCAGACTCAGAGGAAATTATAAACTTTTGAATCAGCTGCCACGTAGTTCCACCTTTGCTCCGAGCAATTCCTCCCTATTCAGCCCTGAGACATCATCTGACCAGGAAGTACTGAAATAATGATGAAGAAGTGAAAACAACTGTGAACTCCTGGCTGTCAGAAAAAGAACCAGTTTCTGTAGAGAAGGGTTTTAAAACTTAGTTTGTTGTGAAAAAATAAAGAGGCAACTATCTGGAAAAGTAAATTAAAAAGCGTGTAAAATCTAAAAATGACAGTATTGAAA